>NW_004567116.1:16194405-16195580 GCF_000260355.1 Condylura cristata | reverse complement strand
CTTCTCTCTCTCTCTCTCTCTCTCTCTCTCTCTCTGTCTCTCACTCTCTAAACAACCTCATGTAGCTTCTCTCTCTCTCTCTCTCTCTCAACAACCTCATGTAGCTTTTCTCTCTCTCTCTCCTCTCTCTCTCTCTCTCTCAACAACCTCATGTAGCTTCTCTCTCTCTCTCTCTCACTCTCTCTCTAAACAACCTCATGTACCTTCTCTCTCTCTCTCTCTCTCTCTCTCTCTCTCTCCTCTTTTTCCCACCCTCTTTTGGCATACAACTAGCTGAAGGCAGAAAAAAAAACTTAGAGCATGAGAAAGCTAACAGGTAGTAGAAACCTACAGCGCTGCTTGGAGTTGAAAAGCCCAGAGAACTACTCAAACAAGAACATCTGTACTGATGCTTGTATAAGAAAGAAAGAAAGAAAAGTCATATTATACCACTAGATATTGAGATAGTCTACCCTGCTGAGTAGGTCTGTTAAAATAGAGCTTAGCTGAACCTCAAGGCTTAGGTAGATTAGCAAGTGACATTTAAGAGGTCTTCACCTGATGGCCAAGAGAAGGAGAGCTACCTGAAGTCCCTAACACTGGAAATTTTCAGAGCTCACTCTGAAGGGTAGGTTTTGCTCCGCTTCCTAAAGTTCGCCACCAATGGTACTTGCTGACAGAGAAGTCTCTGGATGCTGACTCTGTTCCTTTATTGACATCCACCAATTACTTGATGGGCCTTCCTTTATGTCCCATGGCCCTCCTCCCTGATAATGCTTCTCTATTTTTCCCTCCCAATTCTTCCTTTAATTTGGGGAGATATTGCCAAGCATTATCCATACAAAGTAAGCTCATTTAAAGTTCCATTAGTTGGTCATGGGGCGGAGGTAAAGGCCTGCTTCTCTCATTGTAGAGTATGGCATATTCTCAAGTGTTAATTTTTTTTTAAAGATTTATTTATTTATTAGTACAGAACTGGGGTACAGGCCACAGATGTGGAGAGTGAGAGGATTCACCAGAGACAGAGTGGGGTGTAGAACAGACAGATTGACGAAGTACACTGCTGAGGGGAGCAGCAGCCGGGTCAGGAGAGGTCTGCCGCGCCATGTGGATCTCCTCCAGGGCAGGCGGAGATCGAACTCATGCAGAAGTGGCTTAAGCTTCTTTGTGCTGTGCTTTAACCTGCTGTGCCACCA
>NW_004567116.1:16180656-16193896 GCF_000260355.1 Condylura cristata | reverse complement strand
GCCACCAGGGAGGGCCCCAACTGTTAATTTTTAATCTGCTTTTATTAAAATCTTTATCACGGTAAAATGCATAACAAATTTTACCACAGAGTATGTTTACATCACTGGACTAACCAATCTCAGATCATTCCAGTCTGAAAAACTCTTTACCCACAAATGAGCTGCTTACTATTTCCCTCTCCCTTTAGTTCCTAACAACCACCATTCTGCTCCCTGTTCCATGAATTTGACTACACCAGACACATACATTCAGTCATAAAATACTTCTCTTTTTTGTAATCATCTTATTTCACTTAGTGTAAAATCTTCAGGGTTCATTCATGTTGTAGCTGAATGTGATCTGTGTGTCAGCTTTCCTTCCTAATTTTGAAGACTAAATAATGTTCTGTTGTGTGACTATACCACATTTCATCCAGCCAGTCAGTGCTGGGCACCTGGTTATGTCTACCTTTTAGCTATGGTGAACATGAACATGACTGTACAAATATTCCTTCAAGATCCCTCTTCCGATTATTTTGCCTGTATGCACAGAAGTGGAATTTCTTGATCCTAAGGTACTTCTAGTTTCAATTTTTTAGGAACCACCATACTGTAAAAAAGTGGCTATGCCATTTCTCCAGCCCACCAAGAGTGCCTTGGACATCCTCACCCACACTTAGTAGAGCAGTCATCCTAGGAGGTGTGATGTGATGTCTCACTGTGGGCTTGATTAGCACATCCCTAAAGATTAGTGGGAGTGAGAACCTTTTCAAGTATGTCCACTTAATCTGCTTTAGTTTCATATGTAAAGTTTTCCATTGCTTTGAGAGCTCAAAGAGGCGCTCTTAGCCCAGCAACGAGATGTTTCTATTTTCTAGTCTCAGAAGAACAAGCTCAAGTTTTCAAACAACTACTGCAGTTTGCATTGAGTCATGTGGTGGGAGAGGGAGGCAGAGCTGATGTTCTGATCTTGTTCAACAGGTGCAAGGTCTCAGTGGCACACTTAACTTAATGTGTTATCTTACTTGCTCATCATAGCAGCTTGCAAGTTGCAGGAGGCAGATGAGGAAATTGAAGTTCAGAGATGAAAATATGTGACCAAAGGAGAGTGGTTCTTTCAAATTCTAACCAGAGGATATGTCTGGTGGTTTATAACAGGCCCTCAGAAGCCTACCTGACATCTGTCTAAACCCCTTCCAGTCTGCCAGATCCCCTGTTTTGAGGGGGCCATGCTATATAGTAATAACTCTGAAGACTAGGTCTCAGACAAAAATGGTGTTTCATCCCCTTGCATCCCCTTGTCTAACAAAAAAAAATATTTATTTTCTTTTAAAAAGAGATGAGACACGCGGGGATTATAATTGAGATGGGAAAAATGCACAAAATGATGTAAAAAATAAACTTATAAAATAAAAAAATAAAACAAAATAATAATAATAATAAAAGAGATGAGACAGAAACAGCATGGTCCCTGTTCTTTTACTGAGTGACTAACTCATGGATGTGCTGTCTTAGTAGCACACATGGGACCATTCTAGGGCAGTTTAAGAGAGTGAGTCCCTTGTGGCTATTTAGCCATATTCTTTTCTTTCAGGTTTTTCAGAAATAAAACCATCTATCTGACTACTGCACTTATTTCTTATTTCTTTGGAAGGAAAAATAAATTATTCAACAGCCCCCTAAACTTTAACTTCACCCACAACATCAAAATCAGTAAACACCACAATGAACATGGACTTCACATCACACTGCTCCTAAACGTGATGTTGTCCCTGTCATCTGAGTTCCTTCAGGATGGAGGGAGGCTGTTTTGACCTACTACTATTTTAAGTGTAGGTTTCAAAATTAACAGGGTAGCTCCATCTTTTAGCGAGCATGCAAAGAGGTCAAGTAAGGACTGAGATGGATTAAAGCCACAGGTTCAGGACAGACAGTTGTATGAAGGGAGCAGTGCATGGGGGAGAGAGAGAGTGGAGAGTGCAATAAGAGGGGAGGTCCTAAAATAATGTAGCCTGCTGGGTTATTGCAGATCACACTGCATTTGCCTCCAGAAAATGTCTGGGTTTCAGTCCCTCAGTGTGGTGTCAGCTATGAGTCTAAAGAAACAAAAATTGTATTAGTGTAGTAGTAGGTATAACAGCGGTGGGACTTGTACTAGTAACAGCTAAAGTATATGGAACTTATTTTGTTCTATTCTCTTCATCAGTCCTCACTGAAATCACCTCTATAGAAGAAATATTTATTAGCCTTGTTTTCCATTTGAAGAACTGAGGCTTAGAGAAATGTAGTCACCTGGCTAGCAAGTGCCAAACTTAGGTCTTTAACCTGGTCCCTGAAGTCCCACTCTGAATTCTAACTGCGCACAGCAGTCAACTGGATACGTTTTTCTGAGGAAATAATTCCATGGAAACAAAAAGTTCCACATGTTAAAAACTCCCACTGTTTTTGTATAATTGTAGCCAAAGGAAACAGTTTAAATACACATATATTTATATGTTATACAAATTATATATGCACTATATATTTATATGCAACTTAAGTTGCATATATTTAAATACACATATATGTTAATATCTTAATGCAGGCTGCAACACACAGCCAATGGGATGGCAGGCAGAAGTTTAAAATAGTAATTTTAAATAGTTGTTCATGTACAGTGAAAAATGAAGACTACCAATGACAGTGCAAAAGGGGACAGAAGAATTGTGTAAACAAGTCTGCCCTGTGTGATCCTAAACTGAAGGCAATTGGCCAACACAGCAACACTTTTTTTTTAAAAGATTTATTTATTTATGCATACAGAACTAGGGTGCAGGCCACAGGTGCAGGGGTGGTGAGAGGATTCACCAGAGACAGAATGGGGAGCAGAACTGAAATACACTGCTGAGGAGAGCAGCAGTCAGGTCAGGAGAGGTCTGCTGTGCCATGTGGATCACCACCAGGGCTGGGGATTGAATTTGCGCTGAAGCGGCTGCGCCTAGCTTGCAGTGCTGTGTCCTAACCCATTGCGCCACAAGGGAGGGCCCACAGCAATACTTTTAATAGCAAGTGGGATCTAAGTAAAAGGCTTTTCTTTTTTCCAACAGTGTTTGCGACGTTACAGTGTCTGAGCAGTGGTTCTCCCGGGCCTGTCTATGACATAAATGGTGTGTGTCCTTGTCCTCCATTTCTCTCCCTGTGGAGATGGGCTCTCTGTCAGTTACCCTTCAGACATTATGTCCTGTGCCTCATGTCCTCCCTGAGATGACTCCTTATCTTTCTGTCTCTCCCCAACAAGAGACTAGCTAACCTGTCACTGCTTTCCTGAGAGAAGGGAGAGGTGTGAGACAGGGGTGTGCAGAGGGCAGCATGCTGGAGCCTTCCTTATGTGCAGAAGGTGAGTTTCCAGATTGCGTGTAATAAGTGTGGAAAAACTTGAGGCATGAAGCAGGGGTTGACACTCTGTGGGTGGGGAAAGAAAAGGGACAAACCCAGGCTAGTGGGTGGCGGGTGGCGCCACCCAGAATGGGGGGCGGGGGTGGGACAAGGAGAGTGAAGTTATGCATATGGCAGTTGGGAGGGAAGCCAGTCAAGAGATAAGAAGGAAAGGAAAAGGAGAGACAGAGCAAAGAGGATGTGGGGAGGAAGGTGAAAAGAGAAAAGGATGAAGCTTAAGAGGAAAAGAAACGTTCGAAGAAAGTGGGGAGAATGGGAGATGAGAACATGTACCTCAGAATTTGATGGAATTCCCACCATTGCTTGGTATCCTGCAGACCTCACCCACCATGCCCAACACTGGCACAGTATGAGGGCGATGCTGTGTGGGCCGGCACCAGTCACTGCCTGTGAGGTGGTTTCTCCACAGGATGAGACAATGGAAATGCCACTGTTGGTTGATTTGACTGTGGAGATACATGCTCCTCCAGTCCAGTGCCAGCCCTTGTAAACATGGGTCCATCTGCATTGTGGTTTCTTCTGAGCCCAGTTCAGGCACAATTGGTTTTCCTTTAGTGCTCAGAGTTCTCATACCCAGGCTCACATCCACCATCCTGAGACCAGACTGGTTGACGAGGAATGACCTTCTAAGCTCTGGCCCAGCAGCTAACCACATGGCTTAAACATTCCAGATGGTGGAAGCTGGAGCTCAGCTGCCTGGCAGAAGAGGGGCTGGTAGAACCTTCTCTGAAGGCCATCCCACTATGGCCCTGCACCCCGCTGCCGAGGCTCAGACCCTTCCCTGGCAAGACATTTCAGGGGCTTCCTGACAAGGTCGCTTAAAGCACTTGCAGGACTGGACCTGATCCATTTCCCATTTTGATGCGACTTCCCAGATCTTTGGTGGACAGAGTGGGTTCACCCCAATATAGTAGAGGCTGCCTTCAGGACCAAGGCATTCCCTGGAGAGGATGCCATGCTACTCAGCCTCTGTGTAGATTCACACCTGAATATAGACCAGTTATGTGTCCTTCATCTAGAATCAAAAACAATTTATATATTTTATAATGCATATAAAAGCCTAGTAGAAAAAAATTTAAAGCACTAATAATGCAATAATAATGCAGTGTGTTACGTTAAGGAATTCCTATCTTTTAGAGATATAATATGAAATCTTTACAGATAAAAAGATTTGATGTCTGGAATTTATTTCAAAATAACCCCGTGATAAGGAAGGAAGTATGAGGTGAAGATAAATAAAACTTGCCTTGAGCCAGTTATAGTTGAATCTGGGTGTTGAGTATGTGAGAATTGATTACAGTTTTTTCACTACCTGTATTTCTTTGTAGATGGTTGAAAATTTCCATAATTAAAACGTTTTTTTAAAAAAGGTTTTTATTTTCCTTTTTGTGTGCCACATTGCATCTTTCCATTAAAACTTCATTCATTTATTTGGGAAAAAAAATCAATGATCCTTCCTCTCTTCTTTCCATTCTCATTATATACAGGGATATACAAAGAGAAAAATTATAATCATTTGGGGTTTGCAGCATTGTCTTGAAAAGAAGAACATATTGGTCAATATTAACATTTTATACACTGTATTTTACGCATGGCAAAGTTATGTTTTACACTCATTTCTTGACAAATTGTTTTACAAAGGAGATGTCTGTGGTCCAACAATTTTGGGAAAAGCTGGCTACCATCTCCCTCTTAGTAACTTACACTGAATACTAGTCCTGGGTGATGCACTGCTGGAGAAGGGATGTGTCTTCCACTGATACACAGGTCCTGGCATAGGAACCCCAAGCCTTCCACAAGTGGCTTATGGAGACAAACTAAGGAGAGCTTTGCTGCAAGGGTCCTGTTAACCTTCATTTAATCTAATAGCTTCCCAAACATAATTGTTGATGAAAAACTTTTATTAAGGAGCACCCTAATATTAAGATCCCTTGAAATTAGTATTTTGGGCAATGTTCTCCAAACATTTTATAAATCATATTAAAACCGGTCTCCCAAGGTCTCACTGTATTGGCAGAGAAAGACACAGGTTTATAGTCTAAGACAACATGGACCATTTCCTCGCCTATACACTGTGTCTAAGAGCCAGATGGCTGAATCTGGGGAACTGCTCTATACCTGAAGAGGAGACATTTTTAATGTATTGGAAATACTTTAACTTTCACAAAAGTCATATACAATTTTAAGAGAAGGGCCTAGTTTTTTAAAAGGGTGGAAAAGTTGTTCAAGTTTACATAGCAAATTAAGAAATTCTCTTTGGCATCAAATAAGATTGCAGCCAAAATGATGCAAACTGAAGATGCAGATAAATGCAGAGAATCTGCTCAGCATGGTGGGTGGTGTATAGCCAGGGTATGGGAGGGTTCAAGGGGTACAGGATGAGAAGGGCTGGGCTAGAGGGTGACTATCTAACACCACTGCCACCAAGCGCTCGCTCAAGTACCTCTTCTCTGTAGAACCTTTCTGAACTACACATTGTTCTTACTCCTCCTTGAACTCCCTTATTATTTACTGTTACTCATTCAATTCATTATAAACTGCCTTGGAAGATTACTGGCCTTTCTTTAAAGTTGACTTAGGTGCTAAATTTTTACCGTGTGCTTACATTTGGTTCTTCTCTACCTCCTTCTCCAACTCCATTAAATGGGGTCATGTGATGAGTCTAGCCAGTGGGTTATAAGCAGAAGTGGCAACCTTTATTTCTGAGTCAAAGCATTTAATCATTGGTTTGAAGTCCTCTTTCCCTTATGAAGCAACTGTGTTAAAATAGAGGTCCCATAAAATTAAAAGACCAAGAATCACAAAGCCACTGTAAGGAAAACAACTGCTTGAAGAATTGCAGGATCCACAGCTGATTTAGCATAGCAAGGAGCCACTTGGGTGAATGTGTCACACCATGGAGAGTTTGGTGACATTGTCATTACAGTGTAACTCAAACTGTCTTAACTAGAACAAGTTAATATGCCATCCTGAGCTGAAATGGGAAATGTTGATCTTTAGTTACTATTTCCCCACCCTGCATATGTGATATATGTTATTAACTGATCACTGAATGTGATAGGTAACTCATTAAGCTGTTAAGTCTCCAAAATTTTCTCTCACATCATCTAAGCATACCACTACTCATTAATCATGACTGGCAAATTAAAGGTAAGCCACCAAAATCATTCTCGTGAAATCAGCATAAAATCCATACTTCTCACCATGACTTACAAGACCACACAAGAACTGGGTCTAACCCTCCTCTATAATTTCATTTCTTGCTCTCACTTTCTTATTCACTCTATTCCAGTCATGCTGACTTTCTGTTCCTCAAATGCACCAACAATATTTTCATCTCACAACTTTAATTTTTCTGTACTCTTTTCAGCCATATTTTTGCAAGTTTAGCTCAAATATAACCTCTTTTGCCAGACCTTCCTGCCTGTCCACCCTCACTCACACCCCTCCACCTGTATCCTCCACCTCTACGACAATGAAAATAAAACGTTAGTCTGTCTTGTTTCGCTCTTCTGCTAGTACTTGGAGTAGTGCCTGGTGCCTAGGGATGCTTAACAGATATTTCTGGAACTAAGCCCTCTACCCCACCTGATGTAGACCATCATCATTTTGAAGACCCAGTTCATTGTTAGCTTTTCCTCAGTGCTTGACTCAAATGCAAAATGTAGGTGTCCCTTAAATTTCTGATTGAGGGTAGCAAGACTTTTATTTCCCTTCATTCCATGATGTATTCATGTCTGTGCCTTTTGCCCTACAACCTCTCACATGAACTTTAAAGATAGCTCTTCTTTTCTTTCCCCATTCCCTCTCTTGTCATATCCTCTTCCAACTGAGTTAATTTCCTGTCCCTTTCTCATCTTCAAAATACCTTCTAACGTAGCAGCCTGCTTTATAGTTGAACAGTAGTATTCAGCAATACAATGGGTTTGGCCTGGTGTCACATCCAAGTTCCTTTCTACAAGAGTTGACATTAAACCCCATCTGGGCTTGGCTGGAGCATTATGCCTGTACTTTGGAGCCCAGAAGTTTTACCCTTTGGGTGTTTTGAAGAGAAGCAGCTGTTACCATTTGCCACTTGAAAGGGTTTGCCTTTGAAATAGGCGATGAGACATGTTCAGGCAGAAAAGGCTTTCTGGACTAAGACTAGAAGACCTGCCACTCATGTGGATTGCCACGCAACTGTGGGCAAATCATCAAGATGTCTAGTTGCCATAACAGCGAAGGAGAATAATTACATTCTCTGGGTATAATTGGACTATAAGGGAGGTTATAGGTGAGATGAGAGAAAAAAGCATGAAACTTGAATCAGAAGACTTGAGGTTTAGAGCCAGAAGTCCTAAATTCAAGATCCAATAGTAAACATATTTCTCATCCATTTAAATCTGTGCTTACTCTTCATAAAATAGAGCAAGGCTTCCTATATCAAGTCTTTTCAGTCAACAGAAACCAGGTTAAGCTAACACAGGTGAATGAAAAGGGGTTAGTAAAGGATATCATTTAGATGTTTCTTTATAGAAGTCAAGGGGCAAGAATGGATTCAGGTGTCAAGAATGGTCTGTAGCAAGGAAGGAAGCTAGAAAACGATAGAACTCAAGTGTGTATGCACTATTTGAGGTTTCACATTTATTCTTCCTTCTCCTGCTCTGCTAGCCACATGAGGTATATCCCTATCCTACAGTTTCCCAATTCTGCCTCACAGGTTCAATGGCATATCAGCCTCAAATTTCTAGAATAGAGATTCTGTTAGACTCAAACTGTAGCAGGAATCTAATATGTCCTATCAATCTTGGGCATAGAACATCGAGGGTTACATAATACAATTCTGGCAATATCTAGAAGAAGCAACTGTATAACTTGTGGGTTGTACTAGCAAATCAGAAAATGTCTTGTGAGGAGGTACACTCCTACATTCTCAGGTGTTACAAATAGGGAATTGTGTTCATTTCTAGGCAGAATATGCAAGTATATCAAAATGATACACACTAATATTATAAGAGCATAGTCTTACAAAAAATCTAAAATTTCTCATAAGCAATCAAGATCTGGCCTATACATTCAAGGTTGCCTTGTTCTAAAAGTCTAATTTTTAGTGAGAAGTTAGATTGACCCTCTCTAGCCACTGTGGTAGTGATAATATAGATGGTGGTGGTGATAGTGGTGTTGCTGCTGATGGAGACCGCGGTGATAGCATCAATGTTGGAGGGATGATGACTAACTCTGACAAATCAGGAACATTTAAATTTTGCCCAGCATGTACTGGTTACATAGTGAATCAGTAAAGAGAACAAACACTTTTCAGACAATCTCAAAGATATTAGTCACCATTTATAAAGCAGCCATGGACAGGAACAGCACAGCTCATGCTGTCCTGTTCATTTATGGAGAGCCTTTAAAACTCCCTAATATTTAAATAAAAACTTGTTGGAATTGGAGAAGAGAAGAAGAAATGAAAATGTTTAGCTGTAACATGTACTGAGAAGTAATGCAACTACTTATATTGTAAGTAACAGTGCCACGCTAGCTTTTGTCTTCCCTCCTGTGACTAGCTTCTCTTCTTTTAGGTCCTCCCTCTGTACACAAAGTCACAGAATTCAAACAAATTTCATTTGCAAAAGTTCACATTTCTAAAACACTTATTGTTAAATTGTGGAATTTGGTCCAGCAGACGTATTATTGTACAGTCCAAAGTTCTGTTGAAAACCGCCTTGAAACTGATGTGGACGTAGGAACAGTCTAGAGGTACCTTATCCCCTGGGTGTTTCCCGGGCAGGGCCGCCACAGTGACGACTTTGCCATCATTTGGAAGCCCACAGGCTCAGTTCTGTAATCGCACTTGGTGAGCTGTAGACTAATTAGTCATTCAACGTCATTAACTTATCATGAAGATTGCTTTCCAAATGACCGGTTTACTTAAACTTCACTAATAATTATTTCACAAAACACTGTGAGAGTGAACCAAGAACGGATTTTGGGAGTGCATGTGAAACTGGAATGGCACTTTTTCTTTACCTTGCCAGAGGGCTCTTGCTCCAGGAAGCAGCCCTGTGCAGGGATGGAAAGTTTCCCTTTAAAAGAGTTCAATGGACCACTGTGTTTGTAATCCTCAAATCCCGTGATTCAGTCCCAGGTCTTTTGGTCTTGCCTCACACTCCTGCTCTCATTTGGTTTAGATTTTACTTTATTTTGCTTACAAGGGAAAAGTGTGATGACTAGTCAGAAGCCAGCAGGTCCCAATATTTTAGGATAAAAAAATATACAAACCCCAAAAGATACCTGCACCCCATGTTTATTGCTGCTTTATTTACAATTAGAAAAACATGGAAGCAGCCCAAATGCCCAAAAGTAGATGACTGGATAAAAAAGATGTAGCATATATATATACAATGGAATATTACTCAGCAACCAAAAAAGAGAAACACATGTCTTTTGCAGCAACTTGGATGGAGCTGGAAAAGATCATGCTTAGTGAGATAAGCCAGAAAGAGAAAGAAAAATACCGGATGGTTTCACTCATAGCAGGAGTATAATGGACCAGGCAAGAAAATAACAAGAATAATGAACAACCATATACTAGAGACATTTTGTGGGGGTGGAGTGGGGAATGGGATCAAAAACGGGGGGGGGGTGGGGAGGGAAGTGCACGGGATTATGGTGATGGCACACGGGTGACTTGGTGATGGGAAACCCTCGAGGATTACAATTGAGATGGAAAAAAAAATGTACAAAATGGTATAAAAATAAACTGTTATAAAATAAAAAAAAAAAACACAAACCCTAGTCTGACAGCATGAACTCCATTTTGGAAAAGCAGTCAGCCTGATGGGACACTTGAGCTTTCTTTTGTCTAGAAAGTGTCAAGTTTGTCTAGATGTTTCTACCCATGGGTTCATGAGATTTCTGAAGGCTTCTTAATCATGTGGGGGAGGAAAAAGAACAACAGCCTTCTTGCACTGATGTAATGCTGATTTATTAGGCATGGTGCATAGAGACATGGGGAATTGTCCTACACTAGAGTGGAGTGTGTTCTCTTGCCTAAGTCATGCATGGCCCTGTCCTTAAGTGACTTAGGTTGATTGGTCATTAATTCCTACCACGAGGCAGGCAGACGTATCAAGGGTCTTAGGGCCTTACTGTAGACTGTGAGAACTGTCTTATCAAGGGTCTTAGGGCCTTACTGTAGACTGTGAGAACTGTCTTATTAACCCCTTTTGTGGATGGTATAACCAAAACTCTTAGAGGTCAAGTGACCTGAATTGGTCGCCCTGCTCATAAGAGGAGAACCTTGCATTTCTCAGCCAAGGCTGCTGACTGCATCATGGAGGCTTTCCAAATACCGTGATCTCATGTCAATCTGGACCAATTCAAGCTTTCTTTTTCAGTTTCCCACATCTCATGGCTTGACTCAGAAGGTACTGGGTGTAATATACAACAAGATACCAAACATCTACAATTGGTAAGAATTTTAAGAATTTATTTTTTATAGAAACTCAAAAAAGAGCATGAGGAAGTCTCTGTGAAACCAGTGGTGTGGGTGGGGGTGTTTGGAGTAGAACATGGACCAGATGAGCAAGCACAGAAAGGTGATCCAGAATGCCCAATGTCCATCCCTGACTAACTAAGTCACCAGGTCAGTTATCTGAGATGACTCATTAGTGGCAGGGGGCAAGTACCCTTCATCCCTCTCTTAACTATCAAGAAGCAAGTAACCAAAATATTCTCTCCTGGGACAATAATGCTAACTATAATCCTTAGAATTTGCATACCTCTCTATAGTTTACAAGGTACTTTAATAGTCTTCTTTTGCTAGTTGTTTAGCTGAGCAAATGCAGAAGAGATTGGGGCTCAAGATGACCTAGTGGTTTTTACAGATTTAAAAGTAAAATCTCTTGTGGTACTTTATTAGACAAAATGAATGTGAGTGGAACCTCTGTGGGGGAGGGGGGAGATGGGGACAGCCTAGAAGGAGATGATGCATGCTGAAGCCTTTGCTTTGACTCCTGTTTCTGTTCCCTCCAAGGAGTCTCCAGGTTCCAGGATACACAGAAAGACAAACATTGTTTCTAGTCAATACCTATTTGCTTCACTCCCATCTTCCAACAAAGGGAAGCTGAAAGCCGGGGTGATGACATGAGGTGTCTACCTGTTTCTCTGCTGTTCTTTTCATGGAACCACCAGGACTGGTCCCTCGGCAGGTGGTTAGTGCTTGAAGATCTGCTTGGGAGCCTGTTTGCTACCAGATTTTAGTGTCCTCTTCGTCGCACACAGCAACAAGGTCAGATCAGCTACTTCTAAAGTATATATTTTTTTAATGTACCTGCTCTTCAGGAGGGACCCAGAAACAGTGTTTTCATCTCCGAAGGGAAATGCCTAGAATCATGGAATGCTAGCTGTTTAGAGTTTGGGGAGCAGGTCCCTGCACACGCTGCAAATGTGAGAGTAGCACCCTCTATCAAGTCAGTGCTTTCCGATTCAAAACCACGTGGGTCTTGCAAGACTAGTGGCTGGTGTGTGGGGAATGCTTGTTTCCCCTTCTCCCCCTCCCCAATTCACATGTTGACATGTGACCAGAGGCTGGGCCTTTGGGAGGCAATTAGGTCATGAGGGTGGAGCCCTCATGAATGGAATTAGTGCCTTTATAAGAAGGACTCTCAAATGGCTTAGAGAGCAGCACTGTAAGCAAGCCTCAGCCGCTTCAGTGCTAGTTCAATCCCGGGCCCTGGAGGTGACTCACATGGTGCAGCAGACCTCTCCTGTCCCACCTACCCAGTGCTCCCCTCAGCTGTTTACTTCATCAACCTGCCTGTTCTGTTCTCCAATCTGTCTCTGGTGAATCCTCTCACTGCCCCTGCACCTCTGGCCTGTACCCCAGTTCTGTGTGCATAAATAAATAAACCTTAAAAAAAAAGAAAGAAAGAAAGCTTACTCCTCTTCTCCCACCCCCACCCCCTTATTGGAGGAAAGCAGACAGACACCTACCAGCCAGAAAAGAGTCCTTGCCAGATTCCCCACCATGATGGCAGCCTGGTCTCAGACTCCCCATTTCCTGAACTGTGAGAAATAGCTTTGTTTTGTTTAAGTTATTCAGTCTATGGTGTTCTGGTATAGTAGCCTGAACAAGAAAGCAGTGAAGATAGTTGCCAATTTTGTAAACAAACATAGATAAGCGTGTACATCCGAGTAAGAAAGGATGAGTGTGTGGGTAGAGCAAATGATAAAATGATGAGTGGAAATGGGTATATGGCGAAAGGATGGATGGATGATGAATGGATATGTTCAGTACAGATGTATAAGTGAGTAGATGGAGAAAGTGACCAGGGATGAATGAGTATGGAGAAATTTAGCGAAGATGGAAAGATGGAAGATGGAAAGATGGATAAGTTACATGGGAAGGGCTGGAAGACTATAAGGCTGGATGGAAGCATCCATGAAAGAATGCGGTTGGATGAATGGGTGAACCTAGGGCTAGATGCACAGTACTGCATAATGGCTAGAGAGCGGGTAGACAGGGTTTGTATGTCCTGGAAAGATATACAAAAAGATGGGTAAACAGGTGAGTGGGTAGAAGGATGCGTGAGAGTGTGGGTGAGGACATGGATGAAATAGTCGGTGGGTCTAGGTGAACACCTGGGATCACACATGGATTAATGAAGCCAAATCCCACCCCCACCTCTTGCCCCCACAGCTGCCATCATTAGCTTTCTCTGAACAGCCCTGAAAAGAAGCAAACAGCCACCTTAACTTTGAGAACTTGGTTTCTCTTTCCAGGAAAGGAGAATGAGCTCTTCCTCTCTCCCCTGAGAAGAATAACAACTCTCTGGTTCCCCCG
>NW_004567116.1:16061740-16180556 GCF_000260355.1 Condylura cristata | reverse complement strand
ACGTTGGGCAGGGAATCGCCACCATCCAGGGCAGGACATAGCCACTGTCCCAGCTCCTCTCCCAGAATATCCGGCTGCCTGAACCTAGGGAGACTCGTACCTGAGACTGATCCAGACACTTAAGGGAAAGAGACCAGAGCCAAGCACACAGAAGAGGCTTCAGGACTGGGTCATTCTCCCCGGAGCTCGCCCTCCCAGACGGCGAGGCGCTCAGGCCCCCTATCCCCCCTCATCCCCGGGGCAACCCTCATTTACAACCATCTCCTCGCACGGGGCAGGGACGGAGGGGCCCGCGCTGAGGCGGGCTGGTACAGCTTTAAACCTCAGCAGGCTGCTTAGTCACAGCCCCTTCTCTAGGGTGTGTCTCTTACTGGCTCCCTCCCTGATCCCTCCCGCTTAGGTCACTCAGCCCTCGAATAAAAACTGCCGCCAACTTCCGAGGCGGCCTCATTGCCCAGCCGGACCCCAGCCCCTGACAGGTTCGGCCCGCCCTCCTCGCCCCGTCCTCCACCAGCCCCCCACCCAGCGCACCCCGACTCTCCTGCTGCACTCGCTGGCTCCCTCGGTTCGGTTCCCGCTGACAAGACAGCATGGACAAATTTTGGTGGCACGCAGCCTGGGGACTCTGCCTCGTGCAGCTGAGCCTGGCACAGCAGATCGGTGAGTGCCCGCGGGGCAGCAGGAGGGGCAGAGGCCTGACGGACCCCACGCCGCGCGGCTGCCTCGGCCCGGGAGACCTACACGCGTGGGCGGCAGGCGCTGCGGGTCTGGTTACGGGGAACCAGGCTACGGTCTGCGCTGAGCTGCAGAAGAGTTTGACTGGGAAGCCCTGTGTTGTTGAAAAGAAAAGAGAGAGGCGACAAAACAAAGTTTTTTGGACAGGCTGCGTGCAGGCAGTTTGGGGCGAGGTCCTGGAGAGAAGCACCGGCAGAAGTAACTGTACTCTGCAACCCTGGACGCCGGCCCCAGTCGCCGCTAACAGGCTCCTGCGCCCGAGGGCGCGGGAAGCCGGGCTGGGCTGTGGCTCCGCAAGGCAGAGGAGGGTAGGCTGGGCAGGGGCAGGTGTCCACAGAGGCGGACACAGTCGCCTGTGTGAGAGCTGGTGTCAGTGCGCTTCCCCCAAAGAAGTCTTGGGTCCTCTGCCGCTCCTGATTCCCAAGTTCTCGTAGTTGGCTCCAGTCACTATCTTAGTGCCTGTGGGAACTTGAACCAGCTTCGTGGCCAGGTTCTGAGTCTCCACGAGGTGCCAGCCTTAGGCAGGGACTGTGATAGTCCTGTAATGACTGGGCCAGCTGCTCCATCCTTGCAACAGCCTGCTGCTGCCAATCAGTTAGGGGAAATCCAGATAGTGATGCCGTGTATTCCCTGCCTGGCAGCCTCAGGGCAGGAGGGGAGCGGGACAGCAGGGTGGCATCAGGGACCCTGGAGCTGGGGCTGCCAGTTTCCCTTCCAAACAGGGTCTGTGCTTGGTGATTGTGGAGGTGGGTGGTTGCCTGTGGGGTATTCTGGCAAGGCTGAATGCCAAGCGTTCCTTCCTTTTCTTTGTCTATATATGTACAGATAATTACATGGCCGATTAGCTTATCACTCACAAAATAAATTTTACTTTTAAGGAGTGCCAGCTGGGTCATTAAGACAGCTCACCCTCTGGTTAATTCTACTCAGTAAGTATTTACTAAACCCAGTTCTGGGAAACCAAGAAAGTAAATGACACAGACCCACTGGGCATTTGAGATGGAGGAAAGGTGGGAGTTAGGGTTTAGATTCTGCAACAATGAACAGTAACAATAGTTGGGATAATAGCACTAACCACCCCATACCGCACACTTTCCCTGGGCCCAGCACTGTCCTAGGGGAAGCACAGTTCTTCACGTGGGTTCTTTTATGTGACTCTCACATGGCCTATGAGACCCATGCTTTCCTTTCTGTGTTAAAGGAAGGAAACTGAGGCTCAGAGATGTTAAGTGACTTGTAGGTGTTTGCACAGCAAGAAAGGTTGGTGCTGGATGTGAACCCAGGCCCATTAATCTTAGTGAGAAAGAGGGGTGGTGATGGCCTAGAGGACCGAGAGGCAGCTTCCGCAGAGAGCTGGATGGAGCTCCAGCCAGCTGGAAAGACCCATGGGCGGTATGGGAGAGAGAGGGAAACTTGAATTCAGGGAGGAGCCTGGGCCTGGCCTCTGAGCCCAGGAACCCGGGAGGCTTACCCATGGCATCTAGGGGAGTTCATTTGTAAGTTAACTTCCTGTCATGTAGTCTGCTTTGTTCTGAGGATTCTGACTCCAGCCTCCTTCCAACCCTTCTTCCCAATTCTTATAAAGGTCTCCCCACCCACAAATACTTGGCATGTCCTGACCGTTGAGATTTTTCAGTGACCAGCAGTCTCACTCCTGCTCTCCTAGCTCATAGTCCCATTGGGCAGTGTCACTGGAGAAAGCACAAAAAAATGCCGGTAGCAATAACTGCCTGGGCCCTGGCTTTCATGTGCTTGTAAAGTTGTTTGGAAGGAACTGAGACTTGGAAAGGAGGCCTGACTTTACAGAGGGTTTGGGCTGGGCAGGCAGAGAAGGGGGGGTGGGGGGAGGGAAGAGAGGATCTGGTGTTGGCCCATTCTAGAGAGTGGATTTCAGAAGACAATGAGGAAATTTGGAAAGAGACGTGGCTTGGGGACTAAAGGATCCAATTTTCTTATAAGAAAGCAAAAGAGAGAGAAAGGAACTCTGAATTGGGTTGGGGAGGAAGACAGTGGCCCAGAGCAGGGAGTCAGGGGGATGAGCTCTCTGGGCACATGTTTCTTCTTTTCTCTTTTTCTTTCCACTGTGGGCCAGAAATCATGGCTAAGGGACTTTTTACTCTGGTGTTGAGAAAGAGGTGTCTGAGCTTCTAGGGCTGGGAGGTCGTACATCTCTTGGCACCCTTCTGCCCCCTCTGAGCATTAGACTCCCCCTTCCACTGGGAGTTAGAGCTTCAGCTCTTTCCTGGGTGAAGAAGCAAGGAAGCAAAGCTCTGTTGTTTGCTGAGGGTTAGCATCAATTAATCCAGTTAGTCCCCAGATACACATTGGGCATCTACTTTCTATGAGGCACAGTGCCAAGTAGGTGTGCTTCAGCTTGGCAGTCAGAATAAAACTTCCATAGTCTTCCAAAATGCTCACGTAGGAGAGGGTGCTGGCCAGCGTGAAATTCTTAATTTATGACAGATCTCCTTCCATTCAGTCAGTAAGTATTTTTTGACTCATTGTCATAGAATCAGAGATGGGGACATTGGAAAAAAAAAAAAAAAAAACCCTTCTTTTTCCCAAAGAGGAAATGAACCCTGAATGAGAGGGAGGAGTGACTTCCCCTTCTAGAGCCTCTCTGCAATGCATCCCACAGGCAAGGACCACAGGAAGGGAAGCCCTTCCCCTCCCTGTGGACAGGGAGGGTGTGGCCTATCAGCTTAACAATACTTTTTTCATGCCTACACACTATCTTTAAGAAATTTTGTATTTTACTCCACAACAGACCCTATTTGAGTTAAACCTGAGAATCATAAGGAACCTTTCTTAAGATAATACAAAGATGTTGCTTAAGAGAAAGTGTAATGCCACGGGGCTTCCAGGCCCCTCTTCAGCAGTGCTTGATCCCTCCGATTTGGAGCACCCTGGTTTTCAAAGCCTGACCTCAGCTATGGCATCTTCTGCCTGTGTGCTCCTAAATCCCCAGGAATGCCGTTTACTGAGCTCAGACTCTGAGAGGCTTTCAGCAAGGTGCTTAGCACTGGCTGTCTTAGGTAGACCTCACTGCAGCCTACACATTCAGTACACTTGTAACTCCCTGCCCCACAACAAAGACATTGAGACTCAGGACTACAGTATGACTTGCCTAAGGTCACGCATACTAAGTAGTGAAGTCGGGGAACTCTGTTGTCTAACATCCGCCCTGTGTAGACCCCAGCCCGTACTCCTGTGACACTCTGCCGACAGAGGACTTTGGAGATGGTGTGAAGCCTGCTGTAAGTGGCTCCCCCACCTAGCCCCACTGCCTGGACTCCTGGCTGCCCTGTCCTGCCCTGGCCTGTCTCTCCCCAGGTTTGGCCACAGCTATCAAGACATGCCAACCTAGTTATTTGTTACTAAAATAAGTCCGTTCCCTTATCAGAGTCCAACTGCCCTTCTAGACATGCTCTCATTTGCAGGCTTGGAAAAAAGGGAGAGGCTTTTCTTGTCTAAGAGACAAGTTAGGGCAATGCCCTTGCCTGGAAATTAAGAGGCCCGCGGGGTACTCTCATGCTGACCTGCAAACAGTTTAGGTGCGCTGACCTAGAAAGCCCCCCTCATCCGTGCGCCTTGGAAACCCTCAGAGATCATCAGTTGTCTGCCCAGGGAGGGAACTGTCATGAGGGTCTTTGACTTGGTGTACCAAGTCAAGGGTCTTGACCCAAATGCCACTGTGGGGCTCTAGGTGACACGTCACCACCTAAGTGAGACTTCAGCTCAGCCTGCAAATCAGATAGGTGAAGACTGGGGTCCCTTGGCCCAGTGGTGGTGATGGGAGGTGAGCTCGGTTGCCCTCTAGTCTGTCCTGACAGGGGCTGGGGCCAGGGTTGAGGTACTGTTTGCTGTGTGTTACCACAGCACCTCTGCTTTAGCAGACCTCACCCAGAGTCTGAATGGGAAGTGACTCTTGTGAAAGAAGGAGCTGAAGCAGGTGGCAGATGCTTCCAGGCAGAGCCTAGTTCTCAAAGGGGATCTTTTTTGCCTCAGAGAGAAATTCTGAGGGGTTGCACAGTGAGGTGATGAGTCAACTTCCTTTGTGTCCTGGCTTAAAAAGGAAGCACACAAGCGTTCTCTAGAATTACCAGGGCAGGCTAGTGCCTTCTAATTCAAATCTAATTCAAACCCTGCTTTTCACTTATTTAGCAAGTAGAAATTTTTCTTAAAAAGTTGTATTGCCCCAAGATGGAAAAAGATACAAAATGAAAAATCATGTTTAAAAAAAAAAAAAAAAGTTGTATTGCCCCAAAGCCAGTCAATGAGTGTTTTGGAAGCCAGCCTCAGTTGTCAGGAGGAGGGGTGCTTTCTCATTTGTGTGATGGAATCTGACTTGGTATGCCTGTAGCAATTATGTAGTCCACACTTTCTAGGAGAAGCAGGATGTAAAATAAACAGATATTCTACCAATTACTGAAATTATTGAATATTATATATGATAACTAAATATAGATTTTTCAACAATAAATGCATGGCTTCCTGTGATGAGAAGTCAAAAACTCTGCCAGACCTTTTGTCTTAAGAAGGCTATAACTCTTCAATCAGTCTCGTGTCGGATTAAGCTTCTGTTTGACTCAGAAGATGTGTATTTGGAAGAGAAATAGTTTTCCTCTTGTTTACTCCATGTGAAATGCCAGGAAAAGTTACTTCAGGATCCATGTATCTGGAAACATGAAGCCAGATCCAATGTGGGTATGCCATTAGCATTTCACAGGATGTCTTCTGTGTTGGGTACCCCAGGGGAATTAAACGTATGAACTGCAGGCTTTGCATCCAAGAACCTCATGATGCTTTGTGCCTCCTACCCTGCAAGCAGGTGGCAGCTGCCCTGCTTAGACTGAGGCTGGTGGCATCACTAGCCGAAGCACACAGAATGCTGGAGGAATCCAGAAAGGGGAGAATTGGCAATGCAGGCAAGATAGGGTTTCAGTAGCTGACGAGTTTTGAATGAGATCGGGGTGTGGATATCTGTTGCCTGCTATTCATTACCTGCTCCTGAATTAGCTCATTAACCATCTATAGAGTTGACAAGCATCTGTCCTGCCTGTACAGGTCTCTGAAATGGGGATGGCCACCCTGTCCTGGAGGGCTCATGGTCTCCAGAGTTTCCTGGGAGATGGCTGAGGGTGTAGCTCTGACTTCCTCCTACTGGAATCTGGTAGCATGACCTCCAGGCAGCGTGAGACAGAATGGAGGTGAGGCTTGAAGTGGTCCCCAGCTGGGCATCCCTGGCGTAAGGGGAGGGTGGCCATCCCAGCAGCCTCATATTTGACAAGGCGCTATCTGCTCCCCATAGCTCCCGGTGAGCGCCCCAAATTTCACAGAAAAATCGTGCAGGGAGGCCCTTTGATCTTCTAGGGCCCAGGGTGCTAGTATATTTCCTATTCTTAAAGGGGGAAAACCCCGAACCTAATATAAATCTGCCCATATTACTCTGTGGCGGTGCCCGAGGAGTCTCTGACATTAGGGATGGTATTGTACTCGTTTATGTGGTCCCAAATCCCAGTGCTGGCCCTTAGGTGTTACCAGTAACTGCAAAACAGAAATGAATGTCTAGGTTATATAGAGATCACTCTGTTTGTGTGCATGCAAGCCAGATATGTGGGGGCCTAGGAGGCCCCACTGTTTGTGTCACTGACTAGGTCAGCGGTGATGCAGTCTCACTGAGGACAGGGCTTGGCTGGCCAACAGGACACCACAGCATGCTTGTTTGCACTGCCCCAATAGTGAGGTCACCCATCTGTGGCTGGAGTGACCACTTTCCCTGGCTTGGGAACCTCTGTCTCAGGACAGTCTTAGTAGATTCTTGGCCCAAGAAGGGAGTGGATTCAATGAGGATGACCCTCCAAATTTAAGCCTCAACATAACATACTCCCTGTAGCAGCCTGCTTGAAGCTCTGGCTATTTTGGAGATGCTGATCGGAGGTTGATCTCCTGGGGTGAGACATCTGTATTCCTTCAATCCCCCTCCTACTTCTGGAAGGTGGTTGCCACTGAGAGACAAGCAGAAGCATTTCTCGAAGGATTCTCACCAGCACTGTGGGTGACCAGGAGCTGTTAACGCCCCCAGGCAGGCTGAGCCTCCCCTCCACTGGGCTTGCCACGTCTGAACCTGCCCGAGATACAGCAGGGCTTGCTGACCCCTGGGTCGTCTGCCCGGTGACACAGGGAGTCAAGCACAGAATGAGGGATGGGTGTTGCGGGGGAGGAGAAGCTCACAAAGCCTGATCTCCCTGAGTCTGAGGTGTGCTGGCTGCCTGGGTGTGGCTTCCCGAGGCAAGTGTCCCTCCTAAATGCAAGTGTGGGCAGACAGGTTCAGAAGGGTGGGGAGGGCTGAGTCACCAAAGAGGTGATTTGCAAAACTCAGGCCCCAAAATTCTTCCTTGAGTCTTCAGCTTTTGAGAATAAAGGTTAATTGCAAAACTGCAGCGGAGAGAGTGACTATCTTACAGACCGGTAATTTCGAGCATTTGCTACGGTTTCCATGCAAGTCTCCTTGAATGATGATCTGAAAGTTCATCTTTCTGTCCTACAACCTCTCTGTGTCTTTTGTTTCTTCGCAACTAGTTGTCTGTTTTTGAGAGGTCATTGGCACCGTTTATAATACTAGCTGTTTTTATAGAGTGTCCTTGTTTTCTCTCTATGAACTTGCTTAATCCAACCCCAGCCTTTCAAAGGAGTGCTGTTGTTATTCCTCTTTTATGAGAAAATTGAGGCATGAGAAGTTCAGTAACTCAATCAAGGTATTGGCCAGGTGAATGACGGAGGCACCCATCAGCTCAAGGTGCTCTGGCAATAGGGCTCTGTCCTTACTCACCAAGTTATTGTTCTTTCTTGGTATGTCAAGACAACAGGGCATCCCGGACACCCAGTGATGATGCCTGGTGATACTCTAATTGTTCTCATAGATTTTTTTTTAGGGATCAATTTAACATGGTCATTAACGTGCACAGAGCTGGTTTTGCCTTCCCATTTTATACACAATGTCAGAGGAGGGGTCTGGAATGACAAATATGAAGGAGAACGAAATGGTGATGGAAACTTTCCCCACTCAAACTCTGAGTGACTCATTCATTCCAATCCTGTATAGAAGTTGCTCTCCTCTCTGTGATAGGAAATTAGGGAAAGGGCAGGACTGAAAATGATGGTGAATTAAGTGGTCTGTTCATTATCCCGTCATTACTTGCCACCTAGAGGAAAGGTGAAGTCTGCTGATTGGAATTTTTCTGTTATCAAGGGCTAGCACTTTGACTTGGGATTGGACCAAGCTGGGCAAGGAAGGGGGGAGAACAGCAAAATTTTGTCCCTAGCTTAAGGTTTTTGGTGCCAACACCTTCTCTTTTAACAGATAAAATTGATAAGGGGCCCTCCCTGATGGCACAGTGGGTTAAAGCACTGCACTAAGAAGCTGAAACCACTTCCGCATGAGTTCGATTCCCACCTGCCCTGGAGGTGACCACATGGCATGGCAGACCTCTCCTGCCCGCCCGCTGCTCCCCTCAGCAGTGTACTTCGTCGATCTGCCTGTTCTGCTCCCCACTCTGTCTCTGGTGAAGTCTTTCGCCACCCCTGAGTCTCTCCTGTACCCCAGTTCTGTATGCACAAATAAATAAATCTTAAAAAAAAAAAACTGATAAGGAAGACAGGGAACCTCAGAGGGAGGAGGCTGTCAGGAATCAGGCTATGTTCACCCACAGTACAAGGAAAGACATGGTCCTTCCCAGTGTCTTGTCTGTCCCCCCCTATGGGCTGCCTTGACTGGCTGCCCGCCCCCCCCCCCCCTTATTGTTTCCTAGTTATCTGATCCCTGATAGTTCTTCCCAGCCCTAGCCCCAATCAGATGCCTCATTCTGTTTGGTCCAGCAGGTGACCATTGATTGCATGATGGGGAGGTGGGGAGCATTTCCTCTGGGTGTCCTTTGCTGAGAAACAAGTCATTCGGGAAGAGAGGAAACGGAATCCCCGGCAGGTTGTACTCAGCCTTAAGAAGGGACTTGGGCCATTGGTGGGGCATAGACTCATCACAGATTCCCTATCTGTTTCCAATTTAAGTGCACCTCTTTGCACTTGAGCATATCTACAGTGCTTTCTAGAAGAATACATTCAGGCTACTACTACTTCCTTTCTCAAAGAGAACCTACCAAAGTACAAAAGCGATAACCATAAGAACGGCCCACCAGTATGCAGGCCTGGAAATGTGTTTTTATCCGGACCTCTGGTTTCAGGCTTTGCTCGCTCTTAAGTATTCGATGAGTATTATGATATGCCCGCAACAAATGTTGCGATTGCTGCCTATGTCCAATTTGAATGAGTCCAGCAGAGCTCAGCACCCTCTTACAGCCTGAAAGGACAGGGTGTCACCGGGCCAGGCCACGGCCACCAGGGGCTTGCAGAGAGTGACGTTTCCCTGACAGAGGCGGGCAAGGGTTGGTGTGCCTCAAGAGTGCTGGTCATGGGGGTGCATACAAGAGTTTGCAGAGGACAGTGACACCTCCCAAGGACTCTCCCCAGAGTGTGTCTTTGCAGTGGCTGCGGTGTGGGAACAAGCTGCCTTCCTTCCCAGTGTCTGTCCGTCTATCCCTGTGGACCTTTACTTTCCCTTATTGTTTACTAGTTGTCTGATCTTTGGTAGTTCATAAAAACCCACAAGCATGTCTCCACCTAAGAATACGAAGTTCAAGGATACTGCTGAGCTTTTTATGGCCCTCTGTCTCTTTCAGTGGTGAGCATATAAGTTCCTTAGGGGAAAACCCATTCTCTCAGTGTATTTTATATAGCCTTCTCCTCAGCTGTCAGCATGGGTCCCCAACAATAGCAGATGCCCAGTAAATATCTGAATGAATGAGTGACATTTCTAGACTTGCGTGCAAAGTCATCTCTGCTGTTTACCTTTTGGGATTGTTATGGTTTTAACTAACTCTTGGCCCTCCTTTTGTTAACATTTTTTTTCCTAATGCCTCTTGCAGTGATCCTCTGACATCCTTGAAATTGCTTCCCCCCCCACCGCCCCGCTTACCCTCTCCCCTCCCCGCCCCCATGTTTGCTGCATTTTGATTGTATCTTTCTTGAGGTTTGACATGTGAGACAAGGCAGGGGAAGTTTAGACCCCTTAAGTTTTGTCTACTAGAACAGGGATCTTGATTTCCTATAGGTCTGATTGCCTCTATGCCCCAGCGTTTACTTCCAAATCTGGTCTCAAGAATAAAGAATCCCAAGCCTCAACATCATGCTCTCAATCATGGTCAAAGAAAACATTGTTGACTTTTGTCTCATTATGTCAAAAGTGGGTGGGGAGGGAGGGTTTATTTCTTTGAAACGGTATAAAAATCTTCACCTCTGCTGAGCCAGCTGTCAGTGTGGTATAATGAGAATGAGGTTTGGCTCTGGAGGTGGGTCATAGAAAGAGAAACTTTTGACACAAGAGAAGCTTCCGATGGATACCTCCCTGTGCTGCATGGCCATGGGGTGTTACTCAGAAAAAATCTACGACACTGTTTAGCACGTAGTGTCTAAAGCAAAGTGTTTAGATAGAGATGGCGTTTTCAGAACTGACGACTGTATATGATTTTCTCTCGATTTATATGATGCTAAGCCAAGTCGTCTCACTCAGATGGGTTAGAGTCTTGTAGATCAGTAAAGTCTTTTCTAGGCCTCTTGTTCTGTAACTCATTATTCTGCAGGCCCATTAACACTTAAGTCTCATAAAACTTATTGAAAGAATAAGAAGCTACAATGTGGTGCCCCTTTCTTTTCCCCCTATAAAATGCCAGAGGCCAACTATTTATCTGTGCCAGAAATGAGTGCCTGACATAGTTATCCTTTTAACTTCGTTGGGCAATAATGACTTCTAGGGACAAGGTGCTTTGCAAACTGAACTCCAGAGAATCTTCTCACTCCCGTGTGGGTGGGCAGATGAAGCTCAGGCCAGAGAAGTTAGCAACATGTCCCAGTCATGCAGCTAAAACTTCCAGAAGCCAGTGCTGGGATTACCTGTGTGACTTAAATGCAGTGTTTTAGATAGACAAACAGACACAAAAACCAAGTTCCTCTGAGCAAGGTGAGCCATTGAGATAGCGTGTTACTGCTTCTACTAAAAACCTTAAAACCTTCCAGTCTCTTAGCAAGACTTCTTTTTTTGCCCCCATGAAATCAGAGGAGCTCTGGTTCAAATGAAAAAAAAAAAAAAAAAAAACAGTCTTCAAAACTGCTTCAGTTGTTGGCTTTTCAAAGTAGGTCACAGACTATCTCCTGTTGGGGTTCTGATGGTCTATCAGTCACCAGACGGTCTTACACAGAACCAGCCTATCCGGAGTATCTCTACTTCATATCCACCTGGAATCTGTTGCCCAGAAGTTGAAACAAAATTCTTGATGGGTTCGGTCCTTGTATCATGTACAAGGCTCTTGGTTATTCTTGAATTTCACCCATGTTTTCATCCAGTCATGGTGTCTGCAGCCAAACTCATAGATAGCAGTCTAAAAGTGAGAACCCTGTAATCAGCAGAAGCATAGCATTTCTCCCTATTAGTCACGGGGTGACTGCGGGCATGAGTCTTCTGTATTGGTTGCTTCTATTTTCCCAGTTATAAAATGCAATAAACAGGTCAATTCAATTTATTAAAGAGTGCTGTGTGGTTGGCACTATGGAAAGACAGGAAGGAAAATAAAAGATTTAGTGTTAGTCCTCAGAGACAGTTAGTCTTTTCAGGAATAAACTCACCTTATAGTTTGATGGGGGAAAAGTTAAACATATGGGAGAAATGGACATGTTTATATACATCACCAAGTGCCCCAAGATCAGGAAAAGCAGCAATCTTGGTGAGTGGCAATCATGTGGAGCAACTGTGGAAGGGATGGGATTTGATGATGAGTTGAATGTGGAAAGCAAATGGACAGAGAGGACCCAGGGAGTGTAAAACGGGAGCTGAAAGTAATAGGTATGCCTATAGGCATGCACTTACCTCTAACTCGTCTGTATTCCACCACCATAGACCACCACGCTTCCTCCCCTTTTTGTTCTATTCTTTCCCTCCCTCTCCCCACCTTGGTGCTTCAGTTCCATAGTCCATAGCAATCAAGGATCAGTTTTTCAGCTTGCTTTATCTGTTAGTTTAGTTACTTTATATTCACATATTAGTGATACCATCCTATACTTTTCTTCTGACTTATATTTCTCCTTCTGACTTATTTTACTTAGCATTTTTCTTTCAGCTTCCATCCATGTAGCCCTAAAATTGATTGCTGCATAGTATTCCATTATGTATCTATAGCATAGCTTCTTGATCCATTCATCTGTTGTGGGATATTTTAAGCTGTTTCCATAATTTAGCTATAGTAAATAGCTCTATAATAGAGCTCTGATAACTTTGTGTTAGTTGGATTTAAGAGAATCCCAAACAAACCCTAAGGCAACAATAGCAAAAAGATTTCAGCACCTGTAATATTTCCCATTGATTATGTGAGGCTGCCTGGAGGGCTGTGCTAAATAGCTAGGCCTTGGCTTTACTACAAAGATTGCTGTGTTCTGCTAGTAATGTCTGCTATGGATACAATATGGGTCATATGAGATTGTCACAGTAGAGCAACAGGTTTTTCTATGTTAAGTCCAGGAGTTTAGCCACTAGAGTCTAGTTATCTAGTTGTACCTTAGACTTCATAAATGTAGCCTCTTACCCAGAGTTCATGCATTTTAGTCTTCTCTTATGATTCATTCTCACTTTGTTTTCCCATCACTTCAAGTAAAGTTATATGTAGGGATCCAGGAATCTCTTGTGTTTGTACAAGGGCCAGTCTTCCTGGCAAAGGGCCTCTTTTACACATGAACTTCTCCATCTGCAAACTGAGAAGACAAAAATGATGCCTCACCCATGGGGGTGATAGGAGGAATAACTAGCTAATGCCAGTAAAGCCTTTGAAGATGAAAGGATTGTATGCACATGTTAATTACAACTTTTATCAGCCCTGGAGCCTCAGCATTCTCAGCTGCTACTCTGCCTCCCAAATGCAAACAGCACAAGCATTCCACGGGTCTTGCTCCTCTCATCTAAACAAGAAGGCTGGCTTCTGAGCTCCAGTTGGCCAGCCACCTCCAGGTAGCTCAGGTTTCCCACTACTCATCCCCAAAGGAAATAGCAAGCTCACTACCTGGGGAGGTAAGATAAGATAGAACTGAGGTATAAACAAAAGGCTCCATCTAAAGTCTAGGAGAAATAGCCCCCTGGGTGAGATTAGGACACTCTGCTCTAATTCCCACCCTGTCAAAGCCTAATTGTGTGACCTTGGGCTACTGGCTTTATCTGTCTAATGCTTCAATGCACTGTGTGAACCACCTGGGAATAATAATCCCTCTGCCTTCCCTAGACCTCTCCACCTTTGCCTGCTGGTGTGAAAGTGTTTTGTGCTGGTAGGCAGAAGCACATGATATAGAACTACAAGGTCCTATTATTACCTGGGGTAACTTCCACCTTTATCTCTGTCTCCTGTTGCTGGTTGACCCCAATCATTGAAATTGTATGCTCTGGGATCAGCTCAGAGCTGCTATCCCCTCCTGGCAACCCTTATCTATGAGGACCAGGTATGCATTTGGGCTTCTTGGTCCTGCCCTTTTCCTGAAGAGTGCCTGAGCATTCCCGCTGGCTGGTGCTGGGTGCCTTCCATGTTGAGTCACAAAGCTCTGGCTGGGATAACTCCAGAGAGGCAGAGATGGAGGGTTTTCAGATGCTTGGCAGGGTGAAGCTGGTATGTCCCTTATAGTTGCAGATATAATATGGATCCACTCCTCAGCCACTGCAGCATGAGTTCAATTCCCAGCCAGGGAGCTGACCCACATGGTGCAGCAGACCTCTCCTGACCCACCGCTGCTCCCCTCAGCAGTGTATATCAGTGGATCCACCTTTTCTGCTCCACACTCTGTCTCTGGTGAATCCATTCACAATCCCCCACACCTGTGGCCTGTACCCTAGCTCTTGTGTGCATAAATAAATAAATCTTTTTTTTTTTTTTTAATATGGGTCCAAAGAGGGAGAAGTGAAGGGAGTAAGGACTTTAATGTGGGCTGGAGAGAACATGTCAAATAAGAAGGCATGTAAGAAGGGGAAAGAGAGCTGGTCTACTTATCCAAGGTCATGCAACTAGTTAGAATTCAAACCTTGGTCTGACCCAGTCCAGTGACGCTCCATGTCACTCTTTGCCATGATAGAGGGAAGGTGCCAAACAAGAGGACTCTGGCCAACCAGGCACAAAGACTTTGCAGAACAAAGAGAGGAAGGTGGCACAATGGGAGCCGGCAGACTGTTTACCCTCCACGGGAGCCTTCATTGTGCTGGGTCTGGTTTCCCGTGCAGTATCTATACATCCATATTTGGCATTCATTTTGATATTTTCTTTTTTCATATCAAATGGAGTCTTTCTTTTACTGAATTTGCTTAACTTTTGTTTATGTTTCCACAAAGTCATTGGTAATTTTTGCAAAAGTAACACTCCCAAAGATATTTTATCTTGATATTTAAGTTATAGGATGGGGTATATGTAGACTTCTTGAAAAAGGAAAACATCAAAATCATTTTTTGTGAAGCAATGCTTTGGAAATTTCACTGAAAGAGAGCTTTTTCTGGGTCAAGAAAAAACAGACAAAACTTGCAGGCAGACTATAGATCTGAGGCTTATGGCAGGGGAGGGAGAAGCAGAGAGGTCAAAACTGGAAGGGAAGAACTCAAGGGACTGTGGTGACTGTTCATGGTGGTGTGGTGGTGGGAGATTTGTGGGGCCACACCTGAAGGGATAAATCAAATATGGTAACAAAAATGAACAACAGTGTAAGGAAGTAAAGAAGTTCAAAGAGAGAGAGACCTTTCCCATTTGCTATATGATATTATAGAGTGTGGTAACTCAGGTATACATAGCATTCTTAGAGAATAATGAGAATAATCACAAAAAGGATCCCTTTAAAATGCTTTACTTTCAGCCCGTCTCAAGTTACTTTTGTTTACTTATTTTTGCTAAAAGACAAATTTTCCTATTAATTTTTTTCCCCCTAAGTTAATGAACATTCATGAGCCAGAAAGCCCAGGACAACCTGGCCTGGTTTTCACTCAGACTCTGTGATTCTGTAAGTTGAGTCAACAAGCAATGGTTTTCAGATGACACATTTACTCACACAGCATGTATTGACTGAATCCCCTTATGCTAAGACCTCTGTCAGGCACTGGGGAGACACCTTAAAACAAGAGAGAGTTAGTTTCTGTCTAGAGGGGCTTTCAGAATATCTGGACAGACAGCAACTGATTATGCTGTCATTTCATTACATTTGTGGTAAGAGCCGTGAAGTAGCCTGGGTGTCTGAGTGCATGTGCACACATCATCTGACCTAGTTGTGGGACCCTTACAGTTCTTAAGAGTTCTATTTGTTGGGCTTTCTAACCCCACCAACTATCAAGACTGGAGGGCAGTCTAATGACTGGGTTCAGCTAACCTAACTTGTTGGTAAAAAAACAAATGTGTCTTGTGAGAACAGATTCCAGGTTATCCTCACAATGAAGGTGGTTAACATCCACTTTTTTTTTTTTCCTTTTACTCAAATGTACTTTCTTAGGTATGAAGGTAGGGATCCATTTGTAACTATCATGATTAAACAGAAGTCACTAACCATCTGCGTCACACTCTGAGGTGTCCCCAGTGTGAGTGCTGTCGTATGCCTTGATCTGGCAGTATCAGCTTCGTGCCAGCTGCCTCTCTGAGTAACAGTACAATCAACCCTCCTGCAATATTATGTCCACAACAAGACATATGGAGGTAGGTTGATCCCTGGGGCTCACTGATGCATACAAAGATCCAGTTTTCTTCTGACTTTCTATTCTACCATTCTCAGTATCTTTTTATACTGCAACCTCCTTTCATGGGCTCACTATTCCAAACAACCTATGATAAAATAAATATCCACCATCACAGAAAGAAGGCCACAATAACAAGATGATGTCATTGTTTTAATGGATAGTCCTTTACCTTTGATGGAAGAATAGTCTGTCATTCCATGGAATGGCCACACTGAACCATGACCACAGCACTTGACTTAGAACAGCCAAGAACAGCCACGAGCCACCCACTGGAGCTGGGAGGTGTGCTGTCCTCTCCCCTGAAGCACAAGTTCAGGATTCTGAACAAAAGCAGGAGTCACTTAGGCCCTTGTTGCATGAGTAGCGGTGTCTGTTAACAATGACTAAGGCTCCAGAGGGTGTCCACCCACTTGGAGAATTGTGGTTTGAGACACTATATAGTCCAAAGCAAAAAAGGTAAAACTAAGTTTCTGTGTTCTTAAGCCACACCCTCAACTTTTCTCTGCGAAGACACACCTCGTGGATAGAGTTCACATAGGGGGCACAGTAAAGTTTGAAGCTTAAACGGTCTGTGACTTATTCCCAGTCTTAATAGTTATGACTTTATTCTTTCCCCTCTCTAGCAAAAGCATATCAGGAAATCGCTTAGACCTGTTATCATTTACAAGAAATAATCTATCTTTTGCACACTTGAGCACTTTATTATTAGAAATTCATTACTTGCAAACCATCTCATCGCTGCTGGAGCTGCACCAGGCACAAGGACCACTGCTTTGTAGTGATCCATTAAAAAAGAATTACAACAACCTTGGATGAGCCTTTCTTCCTGCAAATTACCTGATGATGACCCCCGGGGGGATAACTGGCTCCTCTTTTCTGAAACTACACGTGTAGAGTGTTTTAATGTGTGTGAAGTGTTTTCAGTTCCATTATCTGATCTAGCCTTTATATTAACTTCCAGCTTACATTATCCTCCTTCATCGAAGAGAAGTTTAATGACTTTCCCAAGGTCACATAGCAGTTAGTGCCGACTCAGGGTTTGAAACCTAGGTTTCCATCCCGAAAGCTGGTGCCCACTTGGTGGCTCCCCACTGGATGTGACTTACCTTCAAGGGCTCAGACATTGGCTGCTGAATTTTAAATTAGTAACTGACCTTGCATAAGCAGGAAAATCCCTTCCTAATAATTTCTTTGACTATTAGGAAAACTAAAGTGTCCAACATCTAAATACTTAAACAAGCTCAAAGATGATCAAGAAGTTCTCTGGGTTAGACCCTACCTCCATGCTTTAGTTCAAGAACCTAATAACAAGTGTGTGCATGAGGGGATCTTCAGCACTTTAGAATATTTGTTTTCTTATTGCTTTCTATCTAAGTATCACGAAGGGACTTGTGACGGCTATATTTATGATGGTGAAGAGAAATTTGAGGGATGTAAATGTGGGCCTCAAGGAGTTGACCCTTACTTACATAGGAAGAGGTTTGCTTCTTTTCAGCATCTGAGGAAATAGATTCGAGTAAGCAAAATAATTTGCAGCTTCTTTTGAAGGTGAATTTCCTCACAGCAAGCTCACATGCTTGCTGAGCATTATAGTGGTGTGTTTCTCTCCAGCCTTCAGTTCAGCTGCAATGGCCTTTATTCAGAGAGATGTACCTTGGTGGTGCATCTTGCCTTTTAGACAAGCTGTCAGCACTCTCTTATCGCAGCCTTTATTATGTTGTTGTTGTTTATGATTGTCTGTCTTCCTCTCTGGGTCTTCATCTCCACTGAGACCATGATCTTAGTGGGTCCTGATGCCTCGTACAGGGCACAGGGTACTGAATGAAACCTTGTTGAATGAATGGAGTTGGAGTTGGGAATTTTCTATATCTACTTCAGTGTTGGGGTCATTTAAATGGAATTATGGCTTACTGTAGTGAACTCTGGTGGTGAACTCCAAATTCCATTTTAAGAAGGACTCTGTCTGTCTATCTATCATCTATCTATCTACCTATCCATCCACACCCTTTTCTTCTTCATCATCATCATCTTTCTACTGGAATAAGAAGCAAATATTTAAAATGTGAAGGACAGTGAGGAAGCAGGCAACGTCGTCTCTCACTCTCTCCCCCTTTATTGTACATCACCCCAATTTCCACCACTCCTTCCTTGACTGGCACCACCTAAGAAAGAAACAATCTCTGTTTTCTGCAAAGTCCCCAAGTAGATGCTAAATACTTGAAGTGAGTGGCTACTTTGGATAGGTGTGGAAGCATGGGGAATACGGCTTCCTTCTAGAGATAGGAAAGAAGGCTAAGGCTTGGGAAAACAGGCCTTGGATACATTAGACCTTTTCCTGTTGGGCCTAGTGGGATGGCTCTAGGACATGTCTGGGGCCTCTCTCTCTCTCCTTTCAAACAAGCATCTTCAGATAATCCCCAGGCTTTCTTAAGAACTGTATAGGAGAGGTGCCTATTATTTGTCTGAGCTTCCTGTTCTTGATTTTGTTTGGAAGGCTAAAGTCAACAGCCACATATGTTTTTTGCATTATTTGCATTGTTTAAAACTTTGGGAAATTCATTTGGCTTCTTCTCCAAATGAATTTCCCAGACCCCCCCCCTGAAAGACATCCAGAAACTAGCCTCTCTTCAAATCATCAGCAAGGAACGGCGGTGTATCTCTAAGCCAGGTTCCCACCTTCTAATAGCTGGACTTGAGCCTGTTTATGCTAGCCAACGTGATTCAGTCTCTGGGCTACATACAGGCTGTCAGAGAGGCCCCAGGGAGGACTGCAGTCTGGTGTCCTGCCATGAGAAACCAGTGTGGGTCCTGGAGTTATACCTGGGTTCCAGTCCTGCTACTTCTTAGGTGGCCTTAAGCAAGTTTCTTACCTCTCTGAAGCTCAGAGATGCATCTATAAAACAGGTTTGTGTGAGGGCTGATGTGATCATGTGCAGGAATCCAGAGTGACTGGCATGGAGTAAGAATTCATTGTTGATCATGTGACCTCATTTATTATTAGACTTGGGACCCTCCTTTCATCATTCAGCTCTAACTTTGTGCCTGCTGTGCTTGTAATGTTGCCAGCGGCCTTTGGAAGATTTTCATTCCATTTCTGGGCAAAACATTAGTCGATGTGATCTCATTTAATTTGGGGAGGGGGCTTGGGGGAGGTAGCGCACACTGGAGTACCGACACCCACACGTGCTTACTGGAGCTACTTGCTGAGCAGATAAAGCAGCAAAGGGATGTTCCAGGAACCTTGGTTATTGCAGTACTTGGTGAAAGCGAATAAGGAAGTACACTGCAGGTCTTGTCTTTACTTGTCCAAGGAGAGTCAATCTTGCAGGCTGCTTGTCTCAGCGCCATCAGCCCCTGCCTACCTTTTGAGCTGGTAATTGGTGGTGGGCCGAAGAAGGAGATGATACTTTCCTCCCTTTCAGGTAAAAGCATTTCTTTACACTGTCTGTCCCCAGGCATTCCTTGGCCTCAGAATCTAGAAGAGCCCTTGGGGCAGGTCAAAGTAGTAGCTTCTTTCTCATCTGGAAATTCTGGAGTTTCCCAGAACCTCTTTCTTCCTAGATGCCCAAGCTTATAATTTCCTGGTGTAGATGGGGCATTAGTTTCTGAGTGCAGAAAGCACCCACCTGTTCATCTTTGGGGTATTCAATTTTCTCATCTCCAAAAATACCTTTAATGGATTTATCTAGTTAGTGCTGCTCTCCTCCAAAGAAAGGAAGAACTAACCACTCCCAGCCCCACCTCAGAAGTGAGTAAAGCTTTTGTGCCTTTTAATAGTACTGTTTGCATTGGTGTCAGGTTTTCATTCTCTTTTAATTTCATGAGAGAGTCACTGTGGACTCTTCAGGCTGACCCAAAAGATTCTCAAAGCACGAATGAGTTTTCATGGTGTCAATGTTCTGTACCTTCGAATAGCACATTCCCCTTGGTATCAGAAGCACTGTGGCCATTTGTTCAAGGTTTCATCTCCCTGTGGGAGAGGGACAAAGCCTGGCATTTTCTAAACACCTGTTAGGACCAGCCTCAATGCTAGTGCTTTATTGTATGTTTATTATTTAACTCCCATACATTTCTCTTTGAGGTAGCAGCAAATAGCCATTGACTAAATGAATGACTGAATTTCATGAGAGCCTTTTATAGGCTGAGAAACTGAGGCTTATAAAATAAAGGTGAAGTAACTTGCCCAAAATGGCTCTACTCTCATGTGGTGAAGATGGGAGTCCATTCGAAGCTCCTCCCTTTTAACATTACACTGCCAGTTCCCATTCAGCTTTAGGAAGTTCATCCTATTCTTCTGTCTCCAGAACCTGAAGCCTTGCAAATTCAAGGTTTCGAAAAATTTGGATTTTTGAAAATTAAGGTCTTGAGGTAATTTAGAACTACCAGGAGGTATCTTCACAAAAAGAGGTGGTGGGAACTTCCCTTTCTTTGTTGGAGTCCTGGGGCCTCCTTAACCACCAAAGATCAAGGAAGCAGTTCAGGGCGGGGTCTGGACTCCCAATTATGCTGGGAGGTGCTGCTTAATAGTGCCTCCCTTGAGAATTTTTTCCCTACTAAAGAATGGTTTGAATTGGCCTACCGTGCCAAAATTTCTTTCAAGGAGCTCTGGGCTGTTTGTAGTAGTTTAGGAGGAGACTCTCAAAGGAAATCAACAATTCTGCCCTTTTCCTCTTAAATAGAAACCATTCACTCCCTGTAGCTTCGAGGGAGCAGGTTCGAGTCTCTGCATGTTGGATGGTATTTACTGTAATCTAAGAGCAGGGTGCTGGTAACACTCTCCTCCTTGTTTTGTCGATTGTTCCTTCTGCTGGCCAGTCCACCCTGCCTGACACATTCATCACACCCTGACCTTGATTCCCGAGTAGAATGCCACAACTCTGCAGGCCAGAGAGAACCATTAGGTTTCTGGGAGTGCTAGAAACATAGACTTCTATAGCCAGATGGCAGTGTTGGCTGGGGACTTAACGATCATCAAATCTAACTTCTCCTTTGTCTGATAAAGAAACTGAGTCCCAGAGAGGCAAAGTGACTTCTCCAGGTAATGACAGCTTGTCATTAAGAATTCTAGCTCCAGACCCCAGGCCACTGGTCTCTTAATATTTTTTTTGCACAAAAACCAAAGAATCATCTATTGGGCATTGTACTTTATGTCAGACACTGGAGCTAAAAAGATGAATAAGGTGTGGCCCCCAGGGAACTTTCTTTGATCATATAGGTTAGTATCAATTGAGGCAGTTTCCTTTCTAGAATGATATTTCTCTTGTCTGTCTTTCTGTCTATCTATCTCTATCTGATATAAATAAGAGCCCTTGTAGCTTGATAATTAGGCTTCTAGATACAGGTCTTGAGTGGCTATTACAAGGATACAGTGACTGACTAGTTAAGAATTAGCCAGAGTAAGAGGCACTTTATATTTTAGTTGGCTTGCACTTTAATCATTGAGATGGTTGGCTAATGCTTTTCAAGTACCAGGTACTTTGCTAAGTGTTTCTGGTGCATTTCCTCATTTTATCTGTCAAGCAACCCAGGAGGTCGGTATTACCTGCACTTCACTAATGAGGCTTAAAGGTTAAGAAAACATAGCATACCTAGTTCCACAGGGGCCGGGACTGGGCTTGGGTCCTTGTCTTTCTGGTATGAATGACTATGAGCGTGACCCCCTAAACCAGCTTCCAGAACCTTGGGGCTAAATTGTTTCAGGCACCAGTCACCAGTAAAATAAGAGGCACCCCCAGCAAATTTTTGGAATTGCATAGAGGGTGTGTGCCGGACACTTGGAGGCTGTCCTCTCATCGGCTGTTCTCAATCTGCTCGATTTGCCTCTTTGAAAACTTCAGACCAAAACCCAGTAAGGGCAGACATAACCTCTTGCCACCAACTCTGTATCCAGCTTATACCCAAACTGACTCCGTCATTCATTGTCACCATCTCTGCTTTCCAAATCTCCCTGTCCCATCCTACCAAATCCAAATTCCAGGGACACTTCTTGGATCTTGGAGTCAAAGATGAATTCCGATTGGATTTAATCTGTATGTGTGTACATATGACTAAGTAGCTGATCTCTCCCAAAGTCCTTAATAAATAAATAAATGAATAAATAAATAAATGAATGAATGAATGAATGAATAAATAAATAAGTAATTAATAAGTAATGCATGCAGTTCGTTGATTGAGTGTCTGCCAAAGCACTCTACGATGCCCCCTCCCCTTTATTATATCTGTAGCACTGCTAACATCTTCTCAGAAAGGTCATTTGTAACTTCCTCCCCTACCAAGCCTTCTGGGTCTTTACATGGCCACCATATTCCTTAAATCAGGTTCTGTTGACCCACTCTACCTGAACACGAATGGTAAAGATTTTATTCCAAATTCTGTGGCTGTGTCGGATTTAAAAACTTGTCAGAAATGATTTCTCTGGAGCCTGGCATTTGAGACTGGCATCGGTTGCCACAGATGAGATTTCACAGACTGAAAGTTCAGGAAGAGGTGTGAATTACATGCTAGTAGCTCACTGATCCTGGAATATCACTGATCCTGGACATCTTTGGCTCAGGTTTTAAAAATAACTCAACAACCCAGCCTCTGCCTCTGAGGAGCTTCTGCTTTGTAATGTTTGTGTGTCTCTTAAGAATATCTGAAGAATGGATAGGGGAGGGACTTGCAGAAAGGCCTTGCCTCATTTCCTCTGCTAGGTTGCACATATGTGTGTGTGTGTATACAACACACACACACACACACACACACACACAACATCTTCACTTTAGTGTCTGTTTAAGGAGAGAGATTGAATAATTAATTCTAAACCCTCCAAATTCAGACTCAGAGACTACCTAGAAGTGAGTTTAGTCACTTGCAAATACTTGTTATGAATGAGTTATAAATGTATACCTTTTCAGTTCCTTACTTTGCTATCGTTGAAAATGCAAAGGGGTAACTTAAGACAGGACTTTTGATTTGTTTCAATTCACCGGCAAGTCAGGACTATAAGTGAATCAGAAATGTACTACTACTGATGCGCCCCTTGGCAAGCAAGTGCTGAGGATTAAGAGTGACGTTTTCTTAGAACTGCAACACACTCATGGCTGGCCCTGGCCAGGCTTGTGTGCTACTTGCTTGTATTTGGGTGAGATTTTTTTTAATAACTGAGAAGGAGTCCCCTGGGGATCTGGAGCCTATCAGAGGGTGACTGGCACTGTTCCTCCGATGAGCTGCCATAGTGGTGTTGGGGAGAGTTAGGAACCGTCAGTTTCAGCGGTGACCATACCAGGCCAGTCATCATGGAATAGCAGAGGTAGTGACTGTCTGACCCTTCAAGCCTTTCCTCTCATTATGGTCTTGAGATGATCAGATCCACGTGCGGAAGGGAGGAGAGAGGGTAGCCAGCTGCCACCCACCAGTTCTATTTGCAAGCGACTAGCAATATTAGCTAGTGGGACTCTATCTGGCAAGAGGCATTATTCTACAATTTCTGGAATGTCTTGACGTTTCTGTATCATGGACTAAGAAAGGGCGAGGCTGGCTGCCTACTAACAGAGTGACCTTGGATAGATTTTTTAATCCCTCCAAATCTCTCTTTTCTTATCTGTGAAAGAGTTTGATGCAAATAATAGCACTTCTCATTCAATCATTATGGGAATTACAGAAGATAATCAGTGTGAAGCACCCAGCTCAGACCCTTGCACATGGTGTTTTTATGAGTGCTGATATTACTGGGGACCCTAACAAGGGCTTGAGTGCCCCAACCACACACTCCATCCCCAGTGTTCTTGCATTTTAGGCCCTGGTGTGAGATTCTGCAGGCTGCCTACAGGAAGGTGTGACTTTGTTAAACTGATTCTCAACTAACTTGTGTCAGAAGCCAAGTATCATACTGTAACAGGGTGGTCCCTAGGAAAAGGGGAAGTTCCAGGTTCCCTGCCCCACGTTGGGTGCCAAGTCTGTTATTGGACAGGGAGAGAGAGAGAGAGGCCCCCCGAAGCCCCAAACCTGCCTGCTCTAAGTGGGTTCTGCCATCCGCCGCATCAAGACAAATCATATAAAACTTTAATGTAAAGGGACTTTAATACAGTAAATATACAATACGGAACACAAAGAATATAACTTCTAAATCTAACCCTGAAGTTACCCATTCCCTCGTGGGCAAAAGTCAACCCAAAAGGGATTGGCCCAAAGCAAGGCCTGAAAGCCTGTCACAAGACTAAAGCACCTTCTGGCCGGGAAACATGGAAAAGGGTCAGAAATGGCCAGAAAGATCTGGGAGGAAAAAAGCAAAATCAAAATCAATATAAACACTGCCAGGGTCAGGAAACAAGCATGGTTTCTTCATCACATGCTTGCTGCTCCATGTGGCTTCCTCAGGTCTCCTGGCTCTCCAGCCAGCTTCCTTCCTGTCTTCTCTTTCTTTTTTCTCAGCTCCACCCTCCTTCTGGGTGGGACAGGGAACCTGGAACTTCCCCTTTTCCTAGGGACCACCCTGTTACAATACCAGGGCTTGGCTCCTGATTCTGCCTCTTCACAATGTGATGTTGGGTTGTGTGCCAAACCTCACTTAGTCCATCTGCAGAATGAGAATGATCACGTGCTGTTGTGGGCTAGACGGCAGTCCAAACCAAACAACAGCTCTGTCAATTCCAGCATCTTCTCTTTTCCACTTGAGAAGACATCAAATGAGATAGGCAAGAAAAAATAAATCACAGCTGGATATAGCTATGAGCGTGTGGTGATGTTGGCTTGGTGGCATTTCACATCTTTCCGTCTGGATGACTCCTTAAGCATGCCCACCTTCGCTCAGATTCTGATTTGATACATCCTTTCAAGCCCGCTGTCACCCAGCCCTCATCCTGGGAGATCAGGATTAGAAATTTAAGCCCTGCTATCTCTTCTCTACAGGTCAAATTAGGCACAATCTTGATGGAGAGCATAAATTACAAAGCGTTTTTATTCTCAAGACTTAAATATAAAAATAGTAAGACAAAGCTTCTATCACCCAAAGTGCATTTTTATACAGTCTATTTTATTGGGCTCCTACCCTTGAGCTGCGAGCCCTGTGTTAATGACTCAGCTCTCTGACCCTCTGTTCCCACAGCTTTTCTGTGGGGTGGTTGACCCTCTATTGCTCCAGAGGTTCTGGGGTCCCTGGCACCTGGCAGGCCTTGTTAGGGATCTGCCAGAGATTGACCTCTACTGCAGTGGTTTCCAGAATGTTCCACTGAGCCTTCTAAAGCACTGAGAGAGTGTCAGGGCCACTGGGGAGGGTGGAGACTGGACAAAAATGAGCAATTGGCAGATTGAAGGCCTGGGCTCAGCCCTTCCATCCTTTCTCCAGCTCCCACTGGGACAGCTCTGCTTGTATCTGACTCAAATATTGCAGCTCTTGGGGAAAGAGGAAGAAAGAAAAGTCTGAAAACTCTCACGCCTCTGGATGCTTCCACTTTCCCCTTTGTTGACTACCCAGGATGGAAGGGACAGAACAGTAAAATCAGAGAACCTCAAAAATCTGAGTCATGTGGGTTTTATTCAAACTCTGTAAGACTTTGAGTTTCTCAGTCTCTTGGTCGTTCATTTCTTCACCTGTAAAATGGGTCCATTACCCTGTTCTCATGGAGTTGCTGTTGGAAATAGCAATTCTTCATAACTGCAGAAGGAAACATCCTCCCTGAAAGGGCAACACAGCTTGCTGTCCACGGCGTCAAGTTCAGCACGGGGAGCCCTAATGTGCTTTATTTAATATTGAATTTTGAGAAGTTTTCAGAGCCTTTTATTTGCCCAGGTGTGCATATCAACTCTCCCAACTCCACCCCAGAACCCCTCAAGCTCCAAGTATTTCCTAACACCTTATCTCGTCCTGGGACTTAGGAAAGCTAAGTGAGCGCTATGGAGCTAGGGAGGTTTGTCAAGGTCACACTACTTATAATTAACAGGATCTAAGATGGAACCAGTCCTTCCTACTCCCAGATGACCTACCAACCACCCAAAATGCAGGTGTTGAAGGTGACAGGCCCAGCCACTCTCAACTCATAAGTGCTGCCTTCAGATGAATGGCAGCCAGTTCCTCAAAGTGAGGACAATAGACTTCACAAAAGCCAATGTAGCTGTAATAGCAACTACCCCAGAAAATGTCTATAGTTACAAAATGAACCCACTTTTTTCTATGTTCAACCCCCTATAATTTCCTGAGATGATATTTCATTTCACTGACCACATCCTGAGTTAGTGCTAGTCAATCTGCTTAATAGATATGCCTCAAAAAGAAGGAAACAAAGGTTGCAAAGCATTTCCTGACTGATCACCTTAGCAACACACAGGGGAACACACTGTGGTTTCTCTTCCTGGAACTCACTCACCAAAGACCACTCGATGTTACAGAACTGGATGCTAAGATGACAGTTCCAAATCATGCTCTCTTTGGCCAGAAAGATTCCCTAGTACCCCAGGACAGAAATTGGTGCTCTAAACAGAAGCTTCTCTCTCTGTCCCCTCCATTGGTTCCTGTCATCCTTGGGGAGACAGGAATAGTTTCCTCTTCAGATTCTGTGAACACAATCCCAGAGTTTGGTTGGGCATCTGCCTTCCAGAGCTTGACTGGGTCAGTCATTTGGTGACTTTGACTAAAGGGCCAAGTTGTGGTTGAGAGAACTCTGCATTTTCCTGTGATGGAGTGGATTTGATGGGTCTCTGCTGATTTAAGACCTAGCTGCCATGACAGCCTCCATGCTTCATGGATAAAAGTCTAAGAGGTCAGGGGGCTACAGCCAAAAGCTTAAGAGTTGTTCATCTCTAGGTGCCAAGAGATGAATAACTCAGTTGAAAGAAACCCAGAACGCATTCAGGAGGAAATTCCCTGCGTATGAGGGTGGATGATTGGTGTTTTATTTATTTATTTATTTATTTTTTTATTAAGCCCTCAACTGCCTCCAGGGCAATTCTGGGAGAGACTGAGTCACTTTAGACTCATGGTATGCTCTGAGCAGCCAAAGGCCATTAGACCACTGAATATGATTTTGGCCTCATTCAGAAGTAGATGCTGAACAATAGCTCCTTTCACCAGGCACCCATCACATGGGCATCAGGGGATGGGGCAGTGAAATGGGCAGCTGGAAGGGTGCCAGCCTTTTGGGTGGCAGTGGGGTCTATAACTGCTAGGAAGACTCCCAGATGGAAACTTCTGAACTTTGAAGACATCAAACAATCAAACAAATGAATTAAAGAATGATTTCTCACGTCCAGCTAAGCTGGTAGCTTTGTTGGGAATGGCTTGCTCAGGCTGTCTGTAAAAGATAGCTCAGTAGCAGGCATGAGGACTAGGAGCCAGAAATCTAGCATGATGGACCCCGGATGTGCTGCCTCCATCTTAACTGACAGGAGAATCATGCTCGTCATTCAGAACTTTATTTTCTCTTATGATGCAAGAGAATTTGATGAGAAGTTGTCGTCCATCCTGGCTATAAATACAGATGATCCAACTAGCAGTAGTGATTTTGAAAAACAAACAAACAAATGACCATTTCTTCCCCTATTTCTTATCAGAATCAGAATGCATTTGGTTGGGTTTGTGAGTTGTGTAATCTTTTTTTTGAGACATGAGCTCACCAAGTCAGAAACACTATAAAAATGAAACATGTGGAGAAGTAACCGACGGTTTTGGTTGCCACTGCCCAGGAGAGTTGCACATAACTGATTCTCAGGAACTTGATGGAATAGCACAGAATGCCCTGGAGGACCATGCACAGCTAGATTGGCCTGACATCTTAGCTCAGTCTGTCGAGATTTGCCAGCTTGGCAGACATCTCAAAATGTCAAAAGGATAATCTGACCTCCCAGCCCTGGGCCAATTGAGTTCCTCTCTCCATTCACCCTGTCTGATGGGGCAGAGCACCCTATGAAGGAGAGAGGGCCCACAAGGGCTGGATCCTCCATTGTGAAGAGATCATGGGAAAAGCACAGGTAGGTTCAGAGGGGAGTCAGTCCCCTGTTGGGAATACGATAGGCAAACCTCAGATCTTCCTCTACACCTAGTAAGCAGGTGAATTTCCATCAGTAAGATTTTTCCCTGGAAAGCCTTACCAAGAAAGTTCTTAGGGAAATGGCCCTGCCCTCTCAAGCTTATGGTCTGAATCCAGGGGCCTCAGATCTTAAAATAATATTCAATTAAACCCTAGAGCTCTCTCTTGGCCCACCTCTCCACACTTTAAAGACTACATGGACAGTATGTCCTTGTCCCAGATGTAGTCAGCCTGCCCAACCCGAAACCCAACCCACTGGCTTCCTACCAGTTTAGGTGACTCAGGTTTTATCAGTGAATCAGTTACCTCCTGTGTAGAGGTAATTAAAGTGTCTATCACATAGGAGTTCTGTGAGAAATTGGCGAATTCTTAGACATAAAGGCTGAAAACCTCTGTGTGTGGCACAGAACTGGCACTTGGTTAGCGCTGGCAGTTGTGACGGAGGCCATGGGGACACATGCCATTGTGTCACAGGAACAGACTTTATTTCCATCTTCAGTGGAAAGCAACTTCCCCAGACACAGATAGGCCATGCTGGCAGCAAATAGGTAGAAGACATGTAATTCTGCCTGAGGAGATGACAAGCAGGACCAGGGGCACCTGTGTGGCCCTTGTTCTTGTTAGAGAGTTAGTTCATTTTGGACCATCTGGAGAAGTCTGGTTTGGGGAACTGATAGTCTCCAGACACCGTATGATTGTTGATTGTCTTCTGGTGGTTTTCACTGGGGCACATGATGCCTGTCATCCTCTCTCAGGAGATGTGGCCTCAGAAACAGCCCTGTGACAGGAGATGGAAAGGCTCTGACCGTCAGTGGATTCAGACCAATGAAGTCAATTACACAACTGGAAGGTTCTCTCTGAAACCTTTGCTTTAGGGAAAGCAGCAAAGTTTCCCAAAACAAATGGTTTAGGTAGAAGACATTTTAAGTACCCAGTAGGGAGTTTGCAACAAAGACCAGCGATGATACTATAGACATGATTGGAGTCAGGGGATGGATCCAAGAGGTACTCTTTTTTCACATCTCCCAAATCTGCTGCTCCTATAATGGGGGGAAGGGAGAGAAGGAGAATTTTCACCTATTCATGTGTGCCTCTGTTTGTTTGACATAAACCTGCTCTGTGTGGTACTACGCCGCGTACTGGGGGCATGATGGGGAGACAGATAGAGTCTCTGTCATGAAATGCATAGTAAGTTCCAAAATTACTGAATTGTGGGATTTCTGGTTACCAAAGGAGGCTTGGAAAGAGCAGCTTCTTGTATTTCTTTATATTTGTGACATAGACATTTTGTATGTTGTTGCTACCAGAACACTTACACACCCATGCATATATGCACACACACATGTGCACACACCTGCACATACAATCTTGTATCACAGGTTTCTGGGCCTCTAAAGACCAACTCATGGATTCCAGGCAGGAAACCTCTTGCCATTAGCTTTATCAATAGCCAGTTGTCTGAGCTGACTCTCCTCCCCCTTTCCACTGCCCACTTACAACCCACAAAGTAGCCCCCACTTCACTACTCTGGGAAGAAGTGTGATGGCAATTTGGGTGCAGCTGCCCCGTGTCCCACTCACAGCACATGTTGCTGTGATTTTCTACCACTTGGAGAAAATGACTGGGCAAACTGAGTTCTTCATCTCAGACTTGACAGTCTAGACAAGGTTTTGAAATGTGTTGGGAGTAAGACTTTACTAGAGGGAGCTGTTTCCCTTGAGTTGAGGACTAAGGGAAAATACAGATGAGATCAGTGGAGTGATGGGTCAGTTATAATTCGAGTAAGAATGAATTGACCAGCCATCTCCATCATGGACAGCACAACACAGACCATGGTACTGGCCCACCTAGAAGTCTTTAGGGAGTTACTTACCCTCTTTGTGCTTCAGTTTTCGTGTTTCTGAAGTAGGTTTGGCAATAGTGTCTATGTCATCGCAATTTTGGAAGAATTAAATTATCGGAAGGATATTGCAACACTCATGGATTCTCATGAAATGTTTGACATAAGTCGTCTCATGTAATAGTCCCATAACCCTGATAGGATGGCATTGTCATCCCCAGAGGTGAAGGGACTAACTGGCATTTAACCTGGGGCAAGTGGCAGGATCAGGATTGACCCCAGCTGTGGCTGGGTCCAAACAAGCTGAATGACCAAGCTTAACGTGAGGTGGACAATATGGACCCCCTCTTAGAGAGGAGCTTCTTTTAGTCCTCCTACCAGGTCACTGTTAGACTTCTTCCTGTGTGGGTGATGAGATACTTGGGGACTGAGTCCTGATACCCCGCTTCTCTTCCTGCAATCCCATAGTCACTTCCAATCTAAAGGTCTGAGTGTCACTTCTTCTTTCAGGAAGCTTCCTCCCTGAATTTTAAACAGTTAATGTGGCTCATTGAGTCTCCAAGGGAGGGAGAGAGACTGTTTATTTATTACATGATACAGAAGATTTATTGGAGACCAGAGGGCCCAACGGAAGACATTCTTGATTTATTTCCAGTTGGAAAGGCTTGTTTGAGAGATGCAATCGGCCTTTTAATATTAGTCTCTTGAGTCACAGCAGATCTGAATCACAGAGGTCTCTTTCTCAGGAGAGATGCACAGACGTCTGGGGAGCCCTGCCTCCCTGAAGAGGTTTGCAGTGTGACAGGAGCCATTACCATGGACACTGAACTTGTTCACTGGTGGGTGGTCTATGGCTACTCCTCCCTCAGCCTTACTCTAACTTTACTTAAACCTAGGGAATACTCTCAACTCTGCGCTGGGGAGGTTAGAGGTCATGATAACTTAACATGAATGCACCATGTGGACGCACCATGTGGTTAAGCCTACGGACTCTGTGTTCCATTGAATCCTGGCCCCACCAATGCCAGATGTGTGGGCCTGGGTTTGTTTTCTCCCCACTCTGTGTCTTCGTTTCTCTATCTAGACAAGGGGAATTATAATGTGGCCTACCTTGAGCTAATGCCTGCGAAGTGCTTAGACATGTGTCTGACTTTCTGTCAGTGACACAATGCAATATGTATTCACTACTATCATTGCTGCTGCTAGTAACAATACCTTTGGAGTACTTATTTGGGTTTGCTGGAGTGTTAGGGAAGCCTGTTGGGATGTCTTCTTGAGTTATCAGGACCCAGTGATAGAAAACCCTGAAGGCTTGGTTCTTTTGGAGGCAAGAAGCCATCAGGCAGGAGGGACAATGAATGTTCCTGGGGATAGGTGAGTGGACAAGAAGTTTGACGCCATCTTTGCAATGCTGCTGGGCAGCCCTTGCTGGTATTACCTCTGCTGGGCCCCATGAAAGCTTCTAGGAAGCTCAAGATTGATATCTATTTCTTCCCTTCTGGGCTAACACAAGTGCACACACCACACACTCACTTAGAGATCCTCACACATTTATTTGTGGTCTATGCAGTCACCAGGGTGGCTACTGGTGTAACTCAGGGGAGTTGTTCAGAAGCCTTAGCCTGAGTTGGCTCCTTTTGCATTTGCATATTCTGTGTGCCAGGTGGCAAACTTGAATTTATTTTAATAAGATAGAAACTGCCATTCAGCTCCAAGCCAAGCTTTATTTTTAACCTAGGAGTGACAGTCACCACCTGGCCAGGCCTTGACAAGCCATTGGCCTCTCTAGGCATCTGCTGAAGTCTCCCCGTTAGCCTCACATCCAAGAAGCTGACTGGAGGCTGTTGTTTCCTTTGTATGCTGCTCAAGGAGTGCTCCCAGAAGGCTGTCACCTGGAGTGACAGGTTCCTTTTGCTTAGATTGACCAACAAGGCCAAAGATGAATCTCAATAAAAACAAATAGTATTTCAAAAGGGCCTTGAGCATTTCTTTCCTCTGAGTTCTCGCATCACCCAGTGTTGTGAGAGTGGCTTAAGAGGCACGCTGTTAGACCCTAAAAGGACTGCACAGAAACACATTGTCTTCACTTTGCCTACTTTTGATGCTTTTAAAAGTACCTCCATGGTAGTGATACTATTGGGGGAAAGGATGTCCTGAATGGACACTACAGATACAGGCTTATGGACACCATACCCGCCCTAGACACCAGAACTACAGATCTCATCATCACCAAGGGAGGACTACTAGGGCCTGAGGGTGGAGTTAAGCATCCATGTTTTATATAAAACCAGACATGTGGGCCTTTGGGGGTCTCTTGGCCTCATGGCTTGTGGCTTGACGCTTGGCTTTCACTGGCTCTCAGCATGCTATTGGGTTTCCAGGTCAGCAGAACTGGTAGGACCCATTAACCAACTATCCCTTTCTCTTTTTCCCTGAGTTATTCCTTTCCCTTTCTTTTATAAACAAACCCATCATTAACCTTTCTGTGTGTGCCTGCAGTTGAGTTTTATTATAAGTTTCTTTAAGTGCATGGGTCAGGCCCACTGTCAGGCAACCCATTTCAGATCAGGGATGCCCTGCAACCATACTAGAAAAAGAAAAGAAAAGCAGTTGATTTTGGCTTATGTCTTTTCAAAGCTCTGATTCTTTTTCTTGGACTATGTTTAGAGTCAAGAAATTTCTGTAGCCCATGAACAGTTCTTTTGCCATCTCATTTTCTACTTATCAGACACTTTTTTTCTAGTGGTTGGAACCCACTTCCTGCCAAGAAAGGAGAAAGCAGCTGTTGCCTGTGCCATTCAGTAAGACTGAACCTGTCTTTGTAAATGTTCAAGAGTTGTTTAGGGGCACCTCTCCCCTTCAAAGTGAAGCCTAGCACCAGTGTTATGGAAGAATCTGGGGCACCCAGCCAAGGGGTTTGGAACGAGTTTGGGTGTGAGACAGGCTGAGATGGAATTCCTGCTTTGCCACTTCATAACTGGGCCACTTTGGGAAGCCATTTAATTTTTCTGAGCTTAATTTCTTCACCTAGAAATGTGTACCTGTACACATAAAACTTACTTCTCAAAGTTCTTGGCAAAAAATACAACACCGAATCCCAAAGGGCAGAAGCAGCCTCCCTCTCTCCATTGTTACCAGCTCAGAAATATAAAACAAAGCATCTAAGGTTCTGGCAGGAGGGTACAGCTCTAGGCAAGAAGGCTCACTGCCTGGCAACCTCTCCTCTGTGTCTTGATCTTCCCACTGTAAATAAGCAACATCTTCCTGACTACCTTTGGAGCTAACCCTTTGCTTGAGAGGTAGTCTGGGTTAAAATCAATTTTGTCTGGGGCCTCCCTGGTGATGCAGGGTTTAAACTCAGCACTACCAAGTGCTGCCTGGTGAGTTCAATCCTCTGGGCAAGGAGCTGACCCACCAGCAGACTGCTCCTGGATCACCCACTGCTCTTTTCAGCAGTATTTCAGTGGATCTGCCTATTCTGCTCCCCGCTCTGTTTCTGGTCAATCCTCTCACCCCCTGCACCTCTGGCCTGCACCCCAACTGTTGTATGCATAAATAAAAACAAACCTTTAAAACACACACACATACACACACACACATACACAGGTCTGTCTGGATCCAGACCTGGCTTTAACTTATAGCATGGTACCGCACCTTGCATGTGGGTCCCAGCATGTCCCTGGTAGCCAAAGTAAATATGTCTGGACCCACACCTGGCTCATAACTTGCAGCATAGTACCCCACCTGGCACATGGGTCCCTATGTGCCCCTCATAGCCACAGCAAATATCCATCTTCTTTCTGAGGTAGCTGTCTTTGAAGCTCAGGGAAGCACTAGGCAGGACTCATGCTTTAATAGTGCAGTTTCAATGACTTAACTTTCTATGCTGGTATTTACTCAAGTGCAATCCAAGGGTAATACAGACCCGGAAGAATAATGAGTTTTCAGTTGAAGTCTTTGGAAGTTGCTACATAGGAGCAGGTAGAACAAGATAATTTTTCAGCTCTTTACTGAAATCTCAGATTATGTCTGCAAACCCCACAGAAGTGCTTGCATCAAACAATTCATAACCAGTTCTGAGTGTTAGACCACTAACTCTTGGGTGCAAACAAGTCAAGATGGTAAAGTTATGCTTTGGAGGAATTTCAATGAGTTATTTACTCATTCAGCAAGACTGCAAGCCCCTACTCTATTAGTCACTGTGCTAGTGCTGGAGAAACATCTGTGAACAAGCAGAACTTACATCACAGCAAAGGTGATGGAGAATAACCAAACACATAAATAAATCAACAAGTTGCTGTGAAACCTAAGAGCAAGGTGAGGAGAGGAAGAGGGTTGGATAAAAGTGCTCAGATAAGGACTCCAACGTGAAATGTTGTAAAGTTGAAAGGCATGGATGTGAAGATCTAAGGACAGAAAGTTCCAGAGAGAGGAGAATACAGATGTAAGTGTTCCAAGGTGGGAAAGAACTCAGACTAGCCAAAGGAATTAAAGGAGAGCTTTGTTCCTGGAGCAGTATGAGCTTCTTACAGTTTAGAGAAGGAGGCAGGAGCCAGACCAGATAGGTCTTATCTGCCATGATAAAGAAATTTATTCTGGGTGCAACTGGAAACCACTGGAAGTTACAAGAAAAGAACAAACATCACATGATTGCAAGGAAATGCTTACCATATACAATTAAGTGGAAAAAAGACTCCCAAATCTAAAATTGTATGTTTGGTACCATTTTAACTATGGAAACATGTATATGTACTAGTATACAGACATTGTATATACATTCATTTGCATATATATGCATGTACATATTCAGAAAAAACAGCCTGAAGAAAGATACAGCAACATGATAAGATGTATCCTGTAATTTTCTCAGAGGTAGAGTTTTTCCTTCAATTCTTCCTCTAATTTTGTCAGTTTCCCACAAGTTTGTATAATCAGAAATAATAATCAGAAATAAATCATATGCTTTACAAGGCTTTGTTGTGGAGCAATCAATGGAGAGAATGTTAGAAGGATGCTAATTTACACCGCCTTATCTCCGATTTGAGCCTAAAGTGATTTGGGAGGCTGAAGAGATCCCAGAAGGCTGGCTCTGGCCAGTAGAAAAGTTTATTCCCCTTTTAATGAGTCTACTCTAAAACAAGATGTCTGCAAAAGGATCTAACAGTTCTGTTTCATTCCACAGATTTGAATGTCACCTGCCGATTCGCGGGTGTATTCCACGTGGAGAAAAATGGTCGCTACAGCATCTCGAGGACGGAGGCTGCTGACCTCTGCGAGGCTTTCAATACCACGCTGCCCACCATGGCCCAGATGGAGAACGCCCTCAAAGCCGGTTTTGAGACTTGCAGGTAAGGGACTGCAAGGCCCGCTGTGGGAAGCTGGCAGCCTGGGCCCAGGGGCACGACTCCAACTGGCAGGCTGAATGGGTGACCGCCTGCAGGGCTTCCCCACCCATTCATTTGCGCTAGTCAATGATCTGGAACCAGCAGGACAACTGGAATTGAAAGGCAGCTGAAGACACCTTTGTGAATCATCCAGGGGTTGCTTGGAGGAGGCCATTAAGGGTCATGGGCTGGAATGCTCTTGCTTAAAGTGCTTCCACAGCTTTCTTCTGGCTTTGAAGAAGCATGCAATATCATTGTCGAAACCACAAGAAGATGTAAACCAAATAACAATGTTCAAAATAAATACGTACCTGGTAGAGTTTTGGCCTTGCAGTCTTGGCTCAAAGCAAACATTTCAAGCTCCTCCCCCTCCCCAGAGTTTCTTTCTATCAGATTTGACAGGGTCCATAAAAAGGCATGACAGTTATTACAGTATGCTATTACAAGTGATTGGGAAGTGATTGAGAGGTGCACCAGGGTCCCCGGTGAGGCCTGCGAGGTGTTACCACACCCTGGAACCCCCCTGAGGCCCTAAGCCCTTCTACTCCAGGTTAATCACAGCAGGCAAAGGAAATTCTTTTTTTTTTTTTTTTTTAATTCCGATGATCTTGTGGCAAGTGGTGCACTTTAAGAGCAAGCAGTGGTGTTGACCACGACCACGGTGAAGTGTTTTCATTTGGTTTGTTTGCACTAGAAGATCTCTGGGCAACCTGAACAAGCAAGTTTCCACTGTCGCCTGAGCTCCCCACTGCCTGGTGCTTTTTTTTTTTTCTTTTTCAAAAGTTTATTTTTACATCATTTTGTACATTTTTTTTTTTCCATCTCGATTGTAATCCCCGCAGGTTTCCCATCACCAAGTCTGCCTGGTGCTTTTGCAATGCAGTGTCATTAGGCAATGAGTTTCCTCACATACAGCACACACGTATAAACATACAAACACAGGCTGCCTTTTAACTTCAAGTGGCAGAACGCTTTATGGAAACCATTTAATGGGAATTAAATAACCTGCCCCGCCCATGCTTCTAGAGTAAGCCACCACAGGAGGAGCATAGCCAAGACTGTGAGACTTTCCTGCTGAGAGAGAAAAGGAAAATCTCCTCTCTCAAATCACGTCATCTGATATGGTAGCCGCTGGCCCTGTGCGGCCATTTGCACTTAATGCAAATGGAGATTAAAACTCGTTCTTCTGGGCCTCCCTATTGGCCTTAGCGCTATCACCACTACGACCTGAGTTCCATCCCGGCCAGGGAGCTGACCCACATGGCACAGCAGACCTCTCCTGACCCACCCGCTGCTCCCCTCAGCAGTGTGCTTCAGTCCATCTGTTAAGGGGAAGGGTGTCCTAAAGGAACTCTGCAGAGTCTTATGGACTCCACCCCCTACTCCAGCTTTCTGGACACTACCCCCTACTCCAGTGATCGGAAACTACAACTCCCAGCAGTACTAGGGAAAGAACTAGGAGGACCCAAGGGCGGAGCTAGCAGGAAGGAATTCTGGGACATTTTGGGGGGATAAATAGGGCGAGATTGCATCTTGCTCTCTCACTGGGGAAGCCGCTCTCCTGACCTGTGACTCGGTGTGTTCAGTCAGCCTAGCCGTAAGGTATTCCACTTACTTTGTACGCCACTCTCTTTCCCTGGGTTGTTTCCTATTCCTCTCCCCTTTTGTAAATAAACCTGTTTTTGACTCTTTTGTGTGTACCTGCAGTGTAACTGAGTTGTGAGTACGCAGGTGAGGCCCCACAGACAGGCGGCCCAGTCCACTCTGGGCTACCCTGTAACACATCTGCCTGTTCTGCTCCCCACTCTGTCTCTGGTGAATCTTTCACACACACTCCCCCCCACACCCACCAATAAATTGAAAAATAAATTGAAAAAATTTGGTTCTTCAGGGGCACTCCTGCTCTTCAAGTGTTCAATTCTCCACAATGCCCAAGGGCCCCCGGGCTGGACAGGGGTCACAGAGCACTTTCACCACCACAGACAGTGATCGCAGCACTGCTCTCTCACACAGGCAAAGGGCACTAGACGTGGCCTGTGTTCATGGCGACATCTGGGAGCGCCCGAGAGGAGCAGGAAGGGAGATGGCTCAGTACCTCTGCGCCGGGGCTGTGGCTGTGAGGACGGCCAGCGAGCAGAGCCGTCTATTCTATTCCCAGGGCTAATAGTTTCCATGTGACCCTGACGAGGCCTCTAGCCTAAGCAAGTGAATTTTGGAAGGTGAATTTTGATTGTGAAATACAGACAAGGCACACTTAGGAAATGAAGAAATTTCTCCGATGTTGAAAATGAGGCCAGTTTTTATTACTTCACCAGCCAGTCAGCAAGTGTGTGGATGCTGGGCAGCCCCACTCCTTTACCTGTACCCTCCCTTCATCCTTAGGCTGCACCATGGTTGATGATAGATCCCACTTTGTGGACGAAGACATGGAGTTCTATCCTCATGCTGGGCCCGTCGTTTGCGTAGGGAGGAGGCACAATTCTGGTGCTGCTTTCTGTCAGCCCAGGATGAGACTTCAGTCATGCAGTCTTTCCAAAGGGCTGAGGGCAAAAGGGAAGCCTGTTGCCTGGCTTTGCTGAGTCATGCCTTTCGTCCTGGTGGGCTGCACCACACCCATAGATTTTACATGCATCTTAAATATCCTCTGCGCTTGCACAGCGCTGCTGTGAAGCTGCAAATACTCAGGAAGAACCAAAAAAGGGCCTGGATAGTAGAATAGCAGTGTTATATACCGAACCCTTGGGAGGTGATGTGGGGAGCAGGCTTACCCCAGAGCATCATTATTTTAAAAGAAGAAAAGAAAAATAGTTCCAAAGAAATCTACTGTCTCATTCATCCCTGGCTTTAAGTGTTGACAAACGCTTTCTTCACTCAGGTAGCTTTCAATCAAGCATCTGCCACAGGACAGATGCCCAAGACTCAGCTAGCAGGATCAAACCTTAGCAGCTACTGGCTTCTGTCTGTCCTGCCCTGATTCGTGGCAATTCTCAAATATATGGAAACTTATTAACATTTAATTGCATCCCTCCCCCCACCGAGCTAAAGATTCTTGGGAGAAACCAGTCTGTGGTTCATAGGAGAATTAGTCACCAGGCTACAGTTGCAACATCGGCATAATGAGCTCTATGTGCTTAGAAATTTTGAACTCACAGCCATTTCCCTGGATCTTCTTGGTGATGCATCATGTGCTCTTGCCCCGGGAAAGAAAGATTAAAAGGCTCTTAAAAGGCTCTGTGCTGAGCATTTCAGCCAGCATTGCATTTTTAAAAACCTGCCGGATTTAGCGTCTCCCTTGCTGGCTTCCACCCTTTCTTCCCTTGCAATTGGTATTTTCTCAGTCCATCTCACTGTGGGAGGCATCGCATATTTAGGAGCAATTGTGTGGGGGTTATTTCGCCACCAGGATACTGATAGAAGAGGTTGCAGCTGTCGGTGTGTCTGAAGTGGTCTCTGGTTCTCACAGGGTCCCAGAAACAGCTTGGTGAGGGCAGTGGGGCTTTAGCTCTGGCTGGCTGAGCTGCTTCTGGAAAATTGCTGGGGTATTGCTGTTACTACTTCTTCACCCTTCCTCTCTCTCTCTTTCTTGATTAGGGAAAGAAAAAGTTTATTATAGAGAAAAGAAACAGAAATCTTTCTCTCATTTTTATAATGGTCCATTTGCTTCCTGACAGGAATGAAGCCTAGGACCTCGTGGGGTAGAATGTGCTGTGTGTCAGGCTGTAAACAGGCTATCGGTTTGTAGTAAGGAAGACTGGGGAGAGGAAATAGAGGAGGGGAAGAGCCAGGAAAGAGTAGGAGAGACCAGAAGGCAGTTTTGATATTTGTGGATTGAAACAAAGAACCAGCGAGTCCTCTCTGATGGGCTAGGGGAGTGAGGTCATCTTGGCTATTTTCTGGAAGGTATGAGGATGCTGTAAAGCCAGAGTGGATCACCCATCATTCTTCTCTCTTCCCTTTGCTCACTACAGCTGACTTGATACCCAGATGTTACTGGAGAGTGATCACTTCTTTTCTGAATCTCTTTTTAAAAGTTCCTTATAGAGCTCTAACTAAAATAACTTTGTCTCAGTCAGCTGTGTTTATACCTTTTCCTCTCCCTCAGCTATTTTTTTTTGGATTTCACAGCCTCCGTTGTTAACAACTGCTCACAACCCTTCGGGTGAATGGAATAGAGCAGGGCACCCTGAGAAATGTCATTGGATGGGAGATTATGAAATCCCTGTCATTGCCTTGCAGGTAACCTCTGGCTTTCCTTTTGCAGGTATGGTTTCATTCAAGGGCATGTGGTGATTCCTCGGATCCACCCCCATGCCATCTGTGCTGCCAACAACACAGGGGTGTACATCCTCACGTCCAACACCTCCCAGTATGACACCTATTGCTTCAACGCCTCAGGTGGGTTCTAGGTGATGATCTTTGCATTTCAGCCTGGGAAGACTCTGGCAATGAGACCTATAGCCATTCAGCTTTGACTAAAGTGGGGGTTCGCAGCACAGAGGCTCACAGCACAGAGGCTCACAGAATATCACTATAACAGAGACCAGATTCCTGTGTCCAGGTGTTTACTTGCTATGCTGGAGAGGCCAACAGTAAGCAGATAAATATGAAATAACGTATATGAAGCAGCAAGTGCAAATTGTGAGATGGAAGAAAGCAGAGCAAGAGACTGCAGCATGTTAACAACACTTCATGGGGGAGGTGGGCAGGAAGATGTCTCTGAGGAGGCTCATTTAGGACAGTCCTGGTTGAAGTGGGAGAGAGAGCCAGGCTGGATTGGACAGACAGAGCCAAGCCAGGCCTTGGGGGCATCCTGTGGCCCCCAGAACAGCAGAGAAGCTGGGGGTGAGGATGGTGTTAAAGCATGGTGGAACCCCAGAGGGCGAATGCCAATGAATAGAGACAAACAGAGGTCAGCAGAGGTCAGACTGCACAGAGTCTCGAAGGCTATGGAAGGGAGTTGGACTTTATTCTTAGAGTCTAGGATGCCACTACCAGGCTCTGAGTAGAGAGTGGCATGAATCTAATAGCACTAGAGGAAAGGCAAAGGACTTGGAGATTGTATTACGGGCTGGGGCTGAAGGGAAGGCTGGGAGGATGTATTGTAGGTCTTTGACCTTCTTGCGTGTCTTTACGCAACAATTGAGAGCCTGACAACTAGACGATAAGAGAGGCCCAGCTGTGTGCACTGTGCTGCTGGCCCAGCCCCCTCCCTGTCTGAGGGACTTAGCCCCAAACATTAGTTTAGAAACTCACGTTTACAAGTCTCGTTCAGGCCCCAGCAAGATTGAAGAATTCTCGGCATCATGAATCTTCAGGGTCTTTTGAGATAGGTCAACCCCGTAAAAGTCAAAGTTTTAAATGCCAACAATCAGATAAATGTCTTTCTTCTCAAATTGGGCCTTCTGTTCCCCCTAAAGGTTTGAGATTGTGTGAAGGAAAAGACAAGCCACAAATTAAACTTGACATATCTTCTTGAACTGTCAGTTGCATTAAGGATGAGAAGTGGATGTTAAATTAGCTGAGAAGTGATTTAAGACACTATATGAGATAAACTCAGTTATTATTCCACAATGACTTACAGCATTTTTTTTACATGACAGATATTATATATGGTAGTAGAATATGCAATTTGCATGCATTTTTCACTAAAGTAGAGACATCAGAGGAACTGTGAGATTATATCAGTAGCTTTAGACAACACCTGCCTCCCCTATGCTTTTGTACGGACAGAATAGACCTAGTGGGAACCCAGAGGAGAAAACGAGAGTTTTGGAATGAGGGCATGTATCAGGGTTGATCAGAGGGGATGTGTAAAACCAGTAGCTTATGTCAGATTCATACAGATCATTGAACCTATGGAGAGACACAAAATAAGGAGAAAGTCTTAGAATGCTTAATCTCCTTGACACGTGAGTAAAGAACAAAATAAATTTGACCCACAGAGGAGGAGTCCATTCAATGAAGCTAAGTGATATACGGTCTTTATGCAGAATGTCTATTCTAATGCCATGATTATGGGGAAAAAAACCATGTGCGAATACACAGGAAATAGACACAGAGCAGCCAATGGTCTAGCTATCTTGTCAGAAGTCAGAGGAAGATGGGAGGGGAGAGTTTGGGGTTGGTCTGTAGCCAAAGGCTAACAATGCCACTGCCTGTCCTTGAGAACTGCTGAGGACGCAACAGTCAGATGAATGTCTTGCTTCTCAAATTGGGCCTTCTGTGCCTCCTAAAGGTTTGTGTACCACTGCATCTTGTTAAGTGAATATATGTAGCACATCATGTTGCTGCACTTCCACAGTGTCTCACTGCTGAAAGTAAGCTTAACCCAAAATGGTGGCAAAAGCCCACTGTCTTATTATCTCGAATTGAAGCTACCTGGGCAGGTCACTACTGAGACTTCTCTCCTTCCCCTTGCTCTTTCCCCTAAGGGTAAGTCTGTTCTCAGGAAGTGGAATCAACAATACTTCCTTTGGGATATTAATCCAGTTGAAAAGTTCAAGAATATGATGGCTGTTTTACTGATCAAAGTGGTTCTTTAAAGTAGTCAAATTAGAAATAATGTTTCCTTTTCTAGTTTTCAAATACACTCAAAGTGGACTGGCTGCTGGTATAAGTTTTTAAGTTTTAAAAAACAGTGTCCTTTGATCACCTGTATAGACTCAGTACTGTGAAATGGGATGAAAAAGAACTTAATGCCATATTTGTTATCTTGGGGGTAATAATCTTGCTAAATTGGGAGACAAGAGAACATTTTTCTGAAGATAAATACATTCTAAATGTCTGTCTGAGAGTCAGTGGGTTGGGGGTTTATATGAGCTACAACTCTTTAGAAACTTCTATGATAAGGGTCTCACTAGAAATTTCCTTGACTCCAGCCTCGCCTGATACAAACTGGTGGTATGATGATGTCCCCTCAACAGGCTATAGGGACCAAAGCACCTGATCTTAGCAGAAAGCTTCTGTATGTTTAAAAGTCCTGCAGAATTTTTGGAAACTCTGACCCGTGGTTTACAAATTAAATTAAGGGCAACCTCATGATTTTTTTTTTTGCCTCATTAGTTAGGCCTGGTGTCTTCTCTGTGAACACAACAGAGAGCTGATTTGAGAGTTCGTTTTTTAAATTTGCTTTCAGTCAAAAGCCTCATCCTCATTTCAAGGCAGACTTTAGTGAGTTTGAGGATTCTACATTTGTTAGTATATTCATTATGTATTTATTACTCAACAATATTTATTGGACACCTAGAACATAGCAAATAGGGGAAAGGTGGCTTTTTATCTGGCAACAGGTGATTGGCTGGACTGAAGAGTTCCTGTACCTTAGTTATTTTGGTGCAGTGGAGAGATGGTTTCTGAGAATGCAGCCCACCAGGAAGCCCACCTCAGAATCTAGTGAATACTTGGGTTAGGAAAGTCTCACTACGGGAGACTCCCCGCATTGCCTTGCCCACTAAATGGAATGAAAGGCTGACTAGTATGGTCCTCTTAGCTCGCATGGGAGACTGAGCATGTTAACCGCGCATTTGGGTCACCATCGTCTTAGCCTGCTGCCAGATTTGATGTTCTTTATGAAAGTGTAGGTGAATTGGAGCATGAAGGGGGTCCACTTGAACAAAAGCCCTTAGTCATTTACAAAACCATCTTAATGGTTTTGACATGATGCCCCAGTCTGGCAACTCTGCTCCTGGAAATTCCCTGTGCACTACAGTTACCTGCAGTTAGGTTTGAATTTGGAGGCGGTGGTTCTGTTTCTGGCTCTGTGCCATGTAAGAACATCAGAGTCATCTCACCATTTCTGGTGCTGTTCCCAAATGAATAGGGTTGTGACCCTAAAAAGCCTCTCAGGTTGGCTAAATGCCTTGACTTTCAAATGAAGGAATTATGGAGAAATAATTTTTTAAATGGAAAAGCCTAAAGGAATATGAGTTGTTATTGTCCTCCCATGTTTTGTGAATCTGATGAGTAAATGCTTAAAAGGAAAACATGCTGATAGATCTGTAGCTGCCTTGAATCACTTGTTATGGCGTTGTTACTCAGGAATTACCTAAATGCTTCTTGACTTGTAAGCAGAGCACTGTGGGGGTTAACATCGGAGGTAGGCTAACTGGAAGACTCAACCCTTGGGAAATTAGATTGATCCTTCTTTCCTTTTGTGTTCATCAAAATACATTTATTGAACATCTCTCTGTTGCCATCCCATATAATATTCCAGCCAACACAGACAAGGTTGCTACTTATCATGCAGAGCTCACATTTCAATGGAGGTAGGTGGATAGTAGGCAGCAGGGGTTTGGACATGAGCCATGAACAACCGTTAAGTGAAATGAACAAGATAATTGTAGATAGGGTGAAGCTGAAGACCAAAGGAGAGCAGGATAACATGCAACATTTGGGGGCTTAGAGGAGAATGAGGATCTGGTTTAGATTCATTGGTGAGAAATGGTCTTTCCATTTCTCTTTAAAGAGTTTCTCCTCTGAGGAATCTTTTTTTTTTTTTTTTAAGGTTTATTTATATATCCAGAACTGGGGAACAGGTCAAAGGTGCAGGGGCCATGAGAAGATTCACTGCAGATAGAGTGGAAAGTAGAACAGGCAGATTAACTGAAATACACTGCTGAGGAGAGCGGGGGACGAAGCAGGAGAGGTCTGTTGTGCCATGTGGGTGAGCTCTCTGGCCCAGGATCAAACTCACATGGCAGTGGCTGTGGATAGCATCATAGAGCTGCACTTTAACTTGTTGAGCCACCATCGAGGGCCCCAGGCCCTGCTTTATGAGGGTTTTCAAGTATGTTATTCACAGGACTCCTAGTGATGTCTGTTTGTGATTAGGCAGGCCCAAGCTAAGGCAGAAGTCTTAATTCCTGAAGAAGGGGGCAAGGTACAACATAGATAGAGGACAAAATAAAAAGAAAAATCAGAGATATATTAAAACAAGAGATATTCTAGAGAAACCTAAGCCAAAAGTTGAGAGTCTCAGAAACTACATATTGAGAAGCAGCCTTGAGTAGGCTCTTAAGGAGATTAGCTAAATTAGTAAAGTAATACATTAATAAAAAGATGAAAGATTCAGTTGTTTTTAAATATTTCTATCAAATTCTTTATTTTAATCTTCAGATTGTCATAGGGTTCATGTCATCTTTTTCCATCATTTCTGTAGGTTATTGTGATTATACATGGTTTTTCTCATTACAGTGCATACATTTCTTTATTTTAAAATATGTTCATATTGATTTTATAGCTTAAAATAACTTTCAATGCATGTTCTGCACAGGAAAGGATTGTGTCTATTTTACTCAACATTTACAGTGACTAGTACAGGATATATGTATTTATTAACCAATAATTTTGTTGAATCGGGTAGGGAAACAAGTATTTTCTTTCAGATATCCATGAAATAAAAATAGAAAATGCATCACAGAGACCAGATAATTAAAAAACAGCTAAATTTCAGAAAAAGACAATTATTTGGATGGCACTGGCTAAAATAAAGCTCTATCCTAACTGGCAGAACTGAAATAGATTTTTAACTTATGTGTTTTGGTGTTCTCAAGGGTTTTTTTTTTTTTTCTTCCACCCAACAGCTGCAGAAAAGAAAGAAGACTGTACCTCAATCACAGACCTGCCCAATACCTTTGAAGGTCCTGTCTCCATAAGTACGTATCTCATCTGGGTTTGACTGAGTCTCCCCATCTTTGGGAAAGGGACCAGGTGCATTTTTTATGGCATATAGCTTGCTTGAACAGTCGCCACGTCCCTAAGTTTGGGGACAATATCAGTGATTCAATAGCCCTTCCTTTTTCCTGCTATGACTTCATACTACTCTCTGGTTGACCCCAAAACTTTTTCCTCAAATTCAGTCATTTGAAAACCATGGTCATTTTTTTTGTGACTTATTTATATACAATACAATCATCTATGAGTTTTAATTGACTCATTCTTTTGTATTTAAATGGTATTTATTTTTTGAAAAAAGGAATGGCAAATGGAAAACCAGATACTTAAGTAGAAGGCAACCTTTAAAATATTTGTGCGGGAAAATAAAGTAATATTCTTAAATTCTATCAACTATAGACTCTGAGTCTGAGTCTTGGGCTCTCTTAGAAGGGTATTGTTGGAGTTAGTATTTTCACCCTTCAGATTTTTTTTTTTTTGATTTATTTAACTAAAGTGCTGAAAGGTAATTATAAAGGGTATGAACTTCCCAATGTGTTTCAGCCTTACTTATACCATTTTCACCTAAAAATGGAGGAATGTCACAATGTCAAGGAGGCTGGGGGCGATGGAGCCAGGGAAGCAAAACTCTTCGTAGACCGCACGAATCTAGCTCCAGACTGTCCCCCATGTGCATAGTGCGGCCCCTGCCCTGTGTCTTGCAAAAGAAAGAGGAATTCGGCTTTGTGAGAGGTACTCTCTCTCCAGCGTGGTTTGAAATCCTAGTTCCTTTCCACAGATGGGATCTTAGAGGAATGACTTATTCTTGCTGAGCCTCCGTGTTCTCATATGTGTAATGGAATAACACAGGAGAATTGCCGTGAAAATTAGAAAGATAACACGTCTAAAGAATGCCTGGCTCATTCTCAGTAAATGCCTCATTTTCTTGGTTCCCAGGGATCTCTTTCAAAGTCACAATTTTTGTGTGTTTCCTTATCTGTCACTGCAAAGATTATCAGGTTGATTGAGACTTTGAGATGTTTACAAGTTTGTTTTATTAGTCGTTCCACTTGGGCAAGCAAAACAGATAAGTGAATAAAGGAATCTTTATCCCTACTAATGGAAGACAGCAGAAAACAAGTTCAGCCAAATGCATCTTTCAGCCAAATGCACCTTTCAGCCAAATGTCAGACTTGAAGGCAGTGAATATTCTTGCCTTTCCTCTCCCTGTCCATTCTAGCCACTTCTTGTTTAAAACATTTTTGACCTTTCTATATACCCATGTTGGTTAATTCTGTGTTTGAATTTCACAGAAAGTAGAAGCATCTCTGTCAATATTTAAGCATGTTGGCTTCCTAGCTAGCAGTAAGAACTTGCTGAAACTGACAGAATTTGCTCTTTAGAAAGAAAATCGAATTTTTCCTGTGTTCGCCAATACATCTTCTCTGCTGAGGCTAATCACTGCTTTGTCTTCTACTTCAAATCCTTTTTGGCAGGAGACACAATTGATAGCAACTGATTTTGCATGTCTTTAGAAGGGAGAGGTAGTACCTGGTGGGGGAATATTATTTCTAAGCACCTGTTTTACTTTGAATACTGTTCTCAGCACTTTACAACATACAGTATGCTCAAAACAAAAGTTAATGTTAGCCGCCATTTTACAAATGATGAAACTGAGGTTCAGAGAATTCCTTGTTTAGACCCACATGAAACTGGAACTCTCAACAGCATCCTCTTCCCAGTGTGTGCGGGCTGCAGAGGGTTCACTTTCTTAACACATCAGCTGTCCACTCCCTACCCCCGCCCCCAACCACACACACACTAGGTTGGTCATTAGGTGTTGTGGTTCTAAATAACAAAACAGCTTTGAAGTCATAGGCACACAAGATCACCCACAGCCTTTTCCTACACTCAGAGCGTGTCAGCTGCCCATTCTGAAAGAGCCTCCTTTCCCTTGCAGCGATTGTGAACCGTGACGGCACCCGCTACACCAAGCAAGGCGAATATAGAACTAACCCACAAGACATCAACCACAGCAGCGCCCCCGAGGAGGATATGAGCAGTGGCTCCTCCAGCGAAAGAAGCACTTCGGGAGGTTACATCTTCCACACAAACCTGCCAACTGCTCACCCGACCGACGACCAAGACAGATTGATGGTGTCCAGGGACCCAGAGGACAACACTGTAACGAGTAAGGAGAAGGCGTCACTCTGCTTTTCAGTAGCCACTGAAGTGCAGACATGTCTCTGACCTTTTGGAGTGATAGGCACTCCTGTGTCAACTGTGCCCTGTGCTCGAAGCTGACCACCCAGTTTGGGGAAGGGCCATGGTGGTTGCCAGTGACCTGTCCACGCTGACTTCTATGACTTAGGTGCTTTTCCATCTACACGCTTTTTCCTTACCTTGGGGCAAGAAATGCCCTGTGGGAAGCTTTTGTAAAATTCTTTTTTATTGAGGTAGCACTGGTTCACAACACTGTGTGTGACTTAGAGGCACAGGATCACCTCCTTCGTGTGTATGTCACCACACCCCACCCATAGGGCACCCACAGTCCTCCACCACAGTCCATTGTGCTCTTGTCCCCTGTGTGCTCCCCACCTCACCCTCTGGTAGCCTCAATTCACTTGTCCCCTTGTCCTGGGATATTGCGACATTTGCGCCTGATACAGAGCCGTTCCTGTTTCCTGCTTGCCCTTATCTGCCCGTGGATAGGATTGTTGTCATAAGGCTGGGATCACGTGGTTACCATTCCATCAAGCCCTTTCCCAGTTCACTTTGTGTTTTATGTTTGAACCCGATTTATACTCACATTACTGATTCTGCTATATAGCCATCTGCCATGGGTTTACTAAGTCATTCCTCTGTTTTTGGTCTAAGGAAACATAGCTGAAGAGGTTATCTGCTCAAATTCAACGTGCTTAGGTGTTTTATATATCAGCCTGTGGGGAAGGCTCCCAGTACTTGTCTGGTTTGTGTGGGTAATTCATTACTTTGGGGCAGTGAGAGTGCAAACGTGTGAGCACTGCTTGGGATTTCTTTGAGGTTTTAGTCCCTTACACTTCACTTGCATTAGGAAGTGTTTAAATTTCCCTCTTTTCTTCTGTTCCTCGGCTTTGCTTTCCACCTATGGTTTGTTTTAAAATGGGTTTCTGGATTGGCTGCCTTCTTTCAGAGGGTCATTCAAGTGCAAACAGGGCACCTGCCTGCCGGAGGCTTTCCTCGAATGGGGGCTGCCGTCCTTCCCTCTTTCTTGGCTGTGGTTCTCCAGGGTTGGGACTCTGAGCTGCAAAGAGTATGGCAGAAACCTACCAGCTCCTGAATGCTCCCAAAGGACCTTTTGCTATGCCTCTTCACTCAGAAGCCAGGGCAACCTCCTGAAGTTTTCTGTGAGTACTTTGCTAAGAGTGTGGCACAAATAGATTTGGGGTTTGGTTCATTTTCTTAAGATTCTTGGAAGCATTTCAAAAAGCAGAGTTTTCAAACTGCTCTCCCACTTTATTGCCAGCCTCAAGACTGTCACCTCCGTTGTGGTCCCTCCTATGGACTAACCTGCTGGCAGTGCTGCAGGCTACTTAATGCCTCCCAGGCTCCTTGTCTTTTATAAGTAACCACATTGACATTGCTTCTCAACAAGATACAGGTCAGGTCAACTCCAAGGAGTGCTTATCACCAAAGAAACAAATGCTGACAGATGTACTACGTGGAATGTTGATGCTGATACTCAAGTATCCAATAACCTGTAGAAAATAGTATTTTACACATGCTTTAGAAAGATAATCAGCACTTTTAATGAACATTCATAGCTCATTTTTTAAGCCATATGTCTTTCCTGAATAAGTTAGTCAGCAAGCTCATGTTAAGGACCAAGCCTGTGATGATGGATGATAATAATCACCATTGGATGTGATATCAAAGAGAAGTAAGCTGGTTCTTCATTCAACAGAGCTTCAGGTTTTCTTGTGCTGAAATTGGGACTAACTTAGCTCTACCTTCATGGAGCCTATATAGTGTTCGGAAATGGAGGAAAAGGAATGGTAGGAGACTCCAAGGAAAGATGGTTCAGGGTTTGCGTTGAGGAAAAAAAATTGTACTTTGCTCTTTTCAGAGCAAGTTTCTTTTAGTAGTTTAGGGACAGACTCATTTTTCTATCAAAGTGTATCTAGGGAAGATGAATTTGAGAGTCCTGAAATGATACTGGGTTCAATAAACCAACAGACTCTAAACAATCCAATTTGTACAAAAAAGGGCATCAAAGAAAACAATTATATGACACACTAGAAAAATTAACCTGATAAGTTCTTGAAGAGATTGTGTTTTCCAAGTCCAGTGAGGAGATTCCCAAAACTGTATCACTGGTGGATGGTGGATGGGAATTAGTGAGGGAGTGGTGGTTACAAATCCTTCCTAATGCACTTCGAGAGCAGAGGTCAAGAGGAGAGCTGGCTGAGTGTCGGTCAGCACATGTCTCTGGCTCGGCTAGCTCACCCCTCCTTTAGGAGCCTTAGTGGGTGGCAGTAGGGAAAGTCAATAAGAATAACCAGCTGAGTAGTTATTGACTTCAGCAGGCATTTTTTATAAATGTTATTTTTGGAAGCACCCTCCGGAGGCGCGTCATCAGCCACTTTTCAATGGACTTCTTTGGAATCTAGAAATCCAAACCAATTCAGGAAACAGACTCCTGCCTTGGACTTCTCTATTTCTTTGTCTTCTAGGTGTCAAATAATTTGAGGTTGGGGTTGAGGGGGTGTCTGGCACAACCAAGGGTGGGGAAAACTGGAAACTCTGCTGGTGAGGCTGGTGCTTTTTCTATTTTCCAAAATTTCACATGATAACTTTCAAGAAGACAGAAATAATGCCCATTTCTGTCTTGCTCTTGTGTGTTTACTACTCATTGGCATACTACTTCCTGGCATCTTACAGGCTGAGGGCAGCAGGAACTCTGCATCTTTAATAAACAGTTTCTGAGCTGAGAATGAGGTATCTAAATTTTCCAAGGGGATGCTGCAATTTATCTGAGGGCATCATTGGTGAAAATGGCTTTCTTTCTACTCTCTTTTCTGAGCAAATACAGCCTCGTGGCACAGAATGTAGTGTGCAAGGTGTTGATAGTTGGTGGACAGAGATGGAGTAGTTTTTAATCTGGAGGTCCTGGACTTCCTGTAGATTCAATGACAGGCCAGAAGGTGCTGCAGAACCACCTGAGATAAATTTTGAGACTGCACACCTGTAGATCACTTTCGTGAGGAGAAAAGCTGTAACTTCTATCAGGCTTTCAAAGGGGTGTGGTTTTTCAAGATTTCAACTGCTTGAGATGCTTATCCTCATGGTCTTTTTATTCTTCATCTACAGGGAATCATTCTGGACTCAAGTCCAACTTGAGAGTCAAATGAGAGATTTCAAGTTGTAAAATATTACTGATTTTCCTTCCTCTAATTTGAACAGAGTCCAAAATCTCTCTAACTTGAGCAATTTTGTTTCCTTTCTGGGAACACATTCAGAGTTAAAATCAAAAGTGACAGAAACTATTAGTTAGATGCTTGAGGAAGCTTTATCTAATTTCAACACTTTGAGCACACATTCTTTGCAAAGTTTCTCTCAAGTATAAAGCTTGACTTGATATTAATGATTGTGGGTTGAGCTTTGAAATGCCTGTTGTCATCACACTATCATTTAACAATGACAGACCAGAAACACACAGGCAACACCTCTAAAAATACCCCCAAAATAAATGAATGAATGAAAGCAACTTTCTAAAATGCGGTGTTGAAGATCTTTAGTTCGTGACAAGGTCACACCCTCCGTTAAATAAATCTGTTTCCACCACGGGTTATTAATCAGCTGCTTGATTTTGTTGTGAGCCTACATTTCACTAGCACAGAGTAGACTGAACAGAAGCAAGGATTAGTAAACTAGTCTTTCTCTCCATCCACATTTGATATTCTCTCTGTGTCAGATGCTACTCAGAATGAGCAGCACTGAATTGCCGTGCATTTGCATTTCTGATACTGTTCCATGTGTCTAGGAGACTGGAAAGATAAAATCAGGTGTTACTTGTTTTTCCTAATCATCGTTCTATAATGGACAGACTGAACATACAGAAAGGACTGAGAATAAAGGTTTCATGGAAAGAATTCACTAAACGATGTTTTCATAATTGATCCAGTTACTTCAGCTGTGTACTCAAACAGACATTCAGCTGCTCAGGAACAAAATAATTGGATGTGGTCCTGGTTGGGTAATTCACAGCCTAAGACTCAGGATCGAACAACAACACCAACGCCAGGTAAACTATTGTGTCTTTTGCTTACTGTTGTCCTGAATGCCAGGTCTCTCAGTGTTAAAGGAAACGGTTACCCATCACTATAATGTGCTCCTTCCCCTTCCTCTGTGACTACAGGGTGTGATATCTTTACACTTACAGAAAGGCCTGTTTAGATCCAGAGTCTCCTAAACATCTTATTTGTTTTCCTTCTAGAGAACATGCTCATAGAATCAGAATTGTATTTCTCATCAGAAGCTTTGCTTAGAAAATATGTTCAGAGCAAGCCCTCTAGAAAGAAGTCAATTAGATATGCATACTCCCAGCTGATCTAATTATCAGTCAGTGGTAGTAGCAGGGAAGTGCCACTTTATGGATGGAAACTATAAGCCCTGGACAACTGTGTGGCTGTCTGAAACCTCCACTGCAATGCGTAGGAAGTGATTTGTTACTTTAGATCAGAATCTAACAAGCTCCCTGGCTGTTTGACTGTTTACTCTAAATTATTGCAAAGTATTTTGACATAAGAGACTTGTGGCAGAGGATTCAAAGTCTGTTACAAAGGTAGACTAAAAGCGTATTTTCACTTATGAGCTACTGTTGATGGAGGAAATGTCCATAATTCAAAATAATTAGGCATTCTTTTTCTAGAAGGAGAGTAATAAATTGGTCCTTTGTATTTAACTTATTAGACAGTTACGAGACTAAACTCTTAATAACTAATAGAATAACTATATTTATATTTCAACAAATACTAGTATAATGAATCTAGTGCTGATATTATGATTGCATAATGTAGTGATAAGGTGCTAATAATATGTGTGTATGTGATTGTGTGAAAGAAGGGAGTGAGATAAATACACTATTTTTAAAAGTATATTGTGACAATCATTGTGAAGCACATCTTACCATTGCTTCATCTTGGGTCGTTTCTGGGCTTTCTTGATAGCTGGAAAAAGAAATCTAATTCTGCTTTCTTTCATGTTTGGTGATTTACTCATGGTTCCAGCATCTTTGCTTGAATTTTTTTGTTTTGTTTTGTTTTTCCATCTACTGTTTTCTAATATTCTTCGGATGCACAATATGGCTGCAGAAATGGCAGTCTTTGGATGTTTTCAAATCGGGTCTCTTGCCTCTGTTCTCATTGATGACATCATTGGGTCACTTCATCTCTATCTTGCCTGATTGCGTATTGTATTTTCAAGAACTGGGACTCAAAATACTCTGTTCTGCTTTGCAAAGTTAGTGTTTATATGAAAAGTGAACATGGATAAGGTTGGTGGAGGATTTGGACTCTGCATAGAAGAAAGTAGAAAGGCATTTTCCCAAACTTCATCTGTCATTCTCCCTGTCTTTAAAAGTGCAGGGGTTATGAGTCTTGGAAATATCATATCTTAAAATCTTGGACATTGATGTTGGTTGGCTAACACAGACTGTAGAGAAGATGAAGCATACTACTCTTAGGAGCTGGGTTTTAAAACCAACTCTCATATTTCAAGAGGATCTTAAATGGTCTAGTTCAGTCAACAGCTCTAATCATTTAATCTCCTACACAACTTTCCTGCTCAGTGAACTTCTGATGGTGGGGCATATAATACTTTATGAAGAAGTTCATTGTTGGATAGTTCAGATTAGTACCTTTGAGATCCAACATTTGGAAGAATGTCAATTTCCCAAAATTCTTAGCAGAGGTCCTAGCTTGAGCTTTGGAGAGTGCCAACAAAATGTAATCCCTTTTACACTAGATTTTTTAAAAATTCAAATGCATCTCTCATGCTCCTCTTGGGAAGTCTTTGTTATATAACTTTTCTGACTTCAGCACATTTTTTTTTTTCATCTGTAAGATGGCAAGCATGAACCAGATGGTATTTAAGGTCCTTCCATCTCTGACCTTCTGTGAACTCCAGTCTGGGCCTCTGAAACAAATGGGACTTCTGCGCTATTTCCTTTTCTTTTCACCATCTACCTCAAGTATAGATGATTGTCTCGAATAGCAAAAGAGTAAGTGCATACACAATGCTATTCCATAGAAACTGATAATTAATTTTTCAACAATCAAATCAATTTTGGTTACGACAGCTTTGATGAGCCCTAGTGACCCAACTCCCAAAACAGCAACCAAGAAACAAGAAGCCCACGATTGGTTTTCATGGTGGTTTCAACCATCAGAGACTAGGAATCACCTTCATCCAACAACAAAAATGGCTGGTAATGAGTTATGATTATCTCATTTCATATGTTTTCTTGACAATCTTCCATAATTCTCATTGATCTATAGGACTTTGTCAAAGTCTAAAGTCCTCCTGGTTTTGTAAATTATTTCTTTTAATGACTATAGAAAGATCATAAGCTATAAGGTCTCTATATTTAATGCTATAGCATTAAATAATCAGATATTTTTCTTTCCACACTTTGGAATTAATATAGCACAGGAGGAGGCTAATGAGGAGGGGGGACCAGGTCTTTCTTGATGAGAGAACAAAATTTTCACTTTGAAAGCTATTCTAAAATGACCAAAGCATACAGTTCTTGACTTTTCATGGACAAATATAATGACATAATTAAAGCTAATAAAATATAAAAAGAAAAGCATCATCAATGAAACCATTTTGGAATTAAACACTAGTAGTATAAAAAGACAAATAGTCATTCCAAAAGATAGCCTGGATTTCATTCAAAATATAGGAAACCCATTTTCAGTAGAGATATCTCTTGCTGTCGGCACTAAAGAAGGTAGAAGGTGGGAGGTTTCCATAGACTTTTTCTGTTAATGAATCTCAAAGAAAAAGTGAGGATTTCTCAAAATGTCAGCTATCATCCACTTTGTGACCCCTTTGGTTGGTTAATAAAAGCTAGATGTGAGTTTTCTTTTTTAATTGATTAATGTCTTTGCTGTATGCTAAACCACTGTTGGAAACTGCAGTGAAGTTTTCATATGCCCTTAAGCTACAGTGATTTTGATCCTAGAGAAGATAAAAAATGATTTAGCAAGTTGTGAATATAATATGGTATTTTAGAAATAATAAACATGGGTTTAGATTCTGATGTTTTTGTGTAGATGATTTAACAAAGGAAATAGACACATATGAAATCTACCTTTTGTATTCTTGCCATCTTACTTTTAATGACATATACTTAATAGGTTAATAATAAGTGTCTCTGGAAGGATGAGGGAATGCCCATTGGCCTCTTTCCTTTTATGGAGTTATGTCTGTATTCTTTTAACTTCCTAAGAGAACAGTCAATTGTTCATAAGCAATTGTTTTCAGATCTGTACATTAAGTTCAGGAAAAAGTAATTTGGGGCATACAATCCAAATCTCTCCACTTTATTCTTGCAATCTTGGGAACTCCATTCTAGATTCTGTGCCTGACTTTCTTCCTTTGTCAAATGGGTTGCACAACATCTAGTTCAGCCACTAACATGAGTCACCACAACAGGTACGGATTCAAATATCATCTCAGCAGGCTGGGCACCAACTGAAGAAAATGAAGATGAAAGAGACAGACACCCCATTTATTCTGGATCAGGCATTGATGATGATGAAGATTTTATCTCCAGCACCAGTAAGAATAACCAATTACTGTAGCTCCATTTATGCCAGGTTACCATTGAATCTGAGTGATGTTCAATGGTGTCTATCTAGGGAAATAGCTAATCTGACAAATGAGCATGAACTTATCATACCTTAGTTGTTCCTTGATGAGATTGTGAAGGAAAAAAATAGAATTTTTTGAAAGGAAGTGAAATGGGAAAGATATCTTTTATAAAATTCCCAGTGCCTCATGATCTTTCTGTCTTTTTTTTTTTTTTAATGGGGTCCACTAATATGGAGTCTCTTTTAATTGTTTAGCCTTATCAGAGGTGGCATAGTTAAACATTTCAGTAAATATTGTTTACCTCCTCTACTAGGTGTTGAAAACACAAAGATTAAAAAAAAAATCAGAATTCTTGCCTTCAAGGATCTCATGGTCTGTTGAAGCAATAGAGTTGGAGAATATGCTTGGAAGGCTATTGATTAAAGTTGTAGATGATCCCAAATTGAAGGCTTAGAAAGGCTTAAATTGAAAAGCAGAAATCAAGAATTGTCATAGTTAATCATAAGCTGGCTGAGGTAAAAAATAATTAATCTGGAATTTTAACAAAGTTGACAGAAATATAACAGAAAGATATTGAAAAGCAAGACAAACATCAGCTGAACTTTAAAAAAAATTGCCAATTATTAAAACAAATGTTGATAACATAGCAAAATAGTGTGACAATTATAAAACTTTTTGAGAATAAGGATTGAAATTGAGCTGAAAAATGCCCTCAGAAATGCAAAAATTGGTATAATAGTCTATTTTCACGACTGCTTCTCATACAGTCCTATAATGACCTAAGATAATGCTAAACAGAGACAAAATTCTTAGATTCACACCATCATAATTGTGTCTTTCCTTACAGCTCTCTCAGGTTACTAAAGTTATGCTTGTCCTATTAAAACCTGAGAGTTTCACCCCCAAAGGGCAGCACCCAGAGAAAAGGAGTCCAAAATATTGCTCACATCTTTGAGTCATCAAAGCATATGACACTGATATATTAAATACTTGAGATGAATAGGATGCATTATATCTCAGTTTTTAAATGGGTGTAGTCCTTTATCTGGGCAACTCTGCAGCACTTAATCAATTGCATCACTAATAACTTCAGAGAGAAGTTGTCTCTCTAATAACTTCAGAGACAACCAACCAACCCAACTCTTGGAGCTTTACTATTACACTGTCTCTTTGATTCAGGATGTGGGCTCAGGTTGTGACCTTAATGCTTAAGAAGTTCATGAAAGATCATCCAGAAAATAAGTTTATATGCCTAAACTCCAGGAAAATACTTCCACTGGCATTTTTCATCTCTGCGAACACCTTCCAACTTAGTCCATTTTTCTGCTGCATATAATTCAGTAGGGTGGTCTATTTCTTCTGTAAGGAGATAACTGTCACCTTTTTATGTTCACTGAGAATATGCTTCATAATTTATCTTGATTTTTCTGTGAAATAGAGCTGTGAGGACAGTTTTGAGTAGAGTTTTGTATTATTTGGGTATCAAGATAAAGGTTGAAAGAATGAGGATGGATTTGTAAATGATCTTTCCACCAATAATATTGATTCTGAATTTATCATGATCCTTCTGTTGGGGGCCACATTAAGGTGCTGGTGAATGTATTTCACTTTTTTTTTCGGTGAGCTGCTATGATGGTGGTTGGTTACCTATGGTGTTTTTCTACTGAATGCATATACCTTGTTTTTCTTTCATTGGCTATGAATGGCTTGCTTGTGAGATGCTTTATATTGGATAAGAATACCATATCATATATAAATTTGCATAATGTATAGCTAAATCATATAACCATTCTGTGAGGAGATTCTACCTTAGACTCACCTAGAGGAAAGCTAGGTAAGTTTAGGGTGTTTTCTGCCTAAACAACTAAAAGCATAAAGTAATCATCATGGTATAATTTTCAATATCTGCCTCTGCAGCCTGCGGTTCTACGCGTAGCGCTCATGCCAGTGAAACCGGAGTGCTTGAGCTCTCTGCTGCAAAGGTCCCTTACAACTGCATGGATGAGCAAAATTTTGGCATTTTTGGTTATCCTTGGTGGAGGGCTGGTGCTTTCCAACTGTCCTTCCTCCTGCTGCAGTGGCTTTGGCTGTTTTCTCCCGAAGATCTCATGTTCGACTTCAACTACTCTATGACAGAGTTTAAAGGACACTGAGGTGCTTAAGAGCATGGCGGAATGAAGCTGAAGCCTCTCTCTACTTTCACTCCATTTCCACTCAACCATCTAGCCAAGCTCGTATGCATGACTCACCAGATAGACTGCAGAAGGGGGAAATGTGCAGAGCAAGTGGTGAAGGCTCAAGAAGTAACATTTTCCTTATCACTTCGATCATCATTATCACAGTTTCAACGACACCGTCAGCTGTTGTACGCCCAGGCGAGGACATGGACTGGACTCTATGGAGACCAGCCCCTGTGGATCCAGAACTATTACCTCAGACAACCACGAGCATGGATGGTAATGGGTTATGCATATTTTTTTAAAGATTTATTTGTACTTACAGAACTGGGGTACAGGCCAGAGGTGCCAGGGGTGAGGGGATTCACGAGAGACAGAGTGGGGAACAGAACAGGAGGAGTGACTGAAATACACTGCTGAGGGGAAACAGTGGACAGGTCAGGAGAGGGCTGCTGTGCCATGTGGATCACCTCCGGAGTTAGGGATCGAACTTACACGGAAGTGGCTGTGGCCGGCTTTGCAGGGCTGTGCTCCAATCCATTGTCTCACAAGGGAGAGCCTGGGTTATGCATATGTAATTGTCAATTTTTTTTCTCAACATCTGTTGTTGAATAGGACAATCATCAGTACACTGTGGGAAATTTAGTTACTGTCTCATCACAAATTCTTAGTACGCTTTTTATGAGGATATTCAGTTTGACTTGGAGATTAGTGCCCAGAACATAAGACCACTAAATAGCCTGTCTTTTAAGGGAAAAACAGAAAAATCAAGAGTCAGTTGCTAAAAAAGTCATAGTGTATATAACCATCATCATGACAGATGTGGACAAAAGTAGCACCAATGCTTATGGGGAAAACTGGACCCAGGAACCACACCCTCCTCTCATGCACAACGAGCATCAGGATGAAGAGGAGACCCACCATTCTACAAGCACAAGTAAGAAGGATGGAGTCGGCAGTGCCAGTCTAAATGAGCTCAGCCAATAGGGACTACTGCTTAGACACTGATCACATCTATACTCTTACAGTGATTTTTATTTTATCTCCAGATGATAAAACAACAGCCAGAAATCTGTGCACAAATTTTTAGAAATTGCCTCAAAGGACAAAATGTTGAAAAAGTTAAAATGCTTTAAAAAATCTGAGATAGAGTTTTATGTCAAATATTCTTAAAGATTTTATTTGGGATATTAGTGTGTTTATGGATGTGTGAAAAGTGTTTTCTTTGGGTGGTTAGCAGTGGGATCTGAAAAGAAAACTTGACAAGTACAATGATCTTTGGAATCCATACTTTTGATGAAGACCTATGAAGAATCCAGTTTCTTTCTCACTTTCTGTTCATCACTACATTTTGGAAAGGCATAATTAGGGTTTTTGAGGGAAAGTTCATAGTTTAGATGGTCTGTATTTGAATTCTGTGACTCTTTGTTATCAGTCTTTAATTGTGAGGTAACTGGGGGAAGATTGATGCTATTATCCCTACTTACATGGAAACACCTCCGGTTTTCTAATTATGGAACAACTACAGGACTATGAGGATAGAATAAAAAAGTAAGAAGTATATTTACTCTTCTTTATTTTGTTTGGAATTTTAAAAAATAAGCTTTAATTTTGGGTAATAGCTTGTAGCATTTTGTAAAGTATGATTGAACTATCATTCTCACAGCCTTGGATGCTCCTCGAGAGAACACACACACACACACGTCAAACAGAGAAACCAAAGAGTTGGGGAATCCCTGGTTGAGGGATGTTTTCAGAATCAGCTAGGACATGGGTTAATAGTCCTGAGAGTGATATACTGAATGTGTCCAACAGGGATTCACTCATTACTTCCTGCAATAGGTTTGGTATACCATGAAAGTGATGGACTGAGTTAATAGAGGAGTTTTCTGATAGAAGGAAATAAGAAGCAGAATCTGTTGAGAATGGGATTCTGTAACAGTTCCCTTTGGGTCTTGATAGTACAGCTTAGAAATTATTGAAGACAATTTATATTTAAAAGGATGAAAGCTACTTGAGAGGATTGGTGTTAAATGAGCGTGTTGTCAAAAGTTGTTCTGTGTGGAGCATCAGTGCTGGAGAGGAATTACAAAGTACACTTAAAAAACCTAAGGGAGGGAAGCAGAAACAGCTCTGCCAATTCTCATGTCAGTATTTACAAAACACAGAATGATTCTCATTGACTTTTGCACTTAATCTAGAGAAAATCAGTTTGCAAAAGAAAATCGACCTTCATATTTTACAACGAACATTCCAAACCCAGCTAACCCTATATGTTGAAAACAACAGGGGTTACTAAGTGTTTAAGGACCATTGTGCTCATGAAGATAGTGTCAGAAAAACTATGTAGTAGTGTGTGTGTTCACATGTATGCACACATACCTGTTTCTTTTTTCTTTTTGTTTTCCTTTTTATGAAGCTTGTAGTAGATAGTCTATGTTTGGGTTAACTTTCCTTTTTTGGTGATTATACCTCATGGTTCTTCTAACTTCATTATTTGTCAAGAGGTAGCAATTTTGTCAGTGGGAGGTAGTATTTAAGGATTAGATTTTTTTCTCTTTCTAGTTAACCAGTTAACCTCAAGAATGTTTTGCCAAGGCAAAGATAAAATGGAGAAAATAAGTTTTATTTGTAAAATATCCTTGCCAAAAAAAAATCCTTGAAATCATCAAATTACACTGTCAATTTTCTAAAATAATGAATTACCGATTCTGCAAGCAATATATACTTTGCCTTGACAAGTTTAACGACTCATTTCTTGATCAACTAAAGTTGCTATTAGTTGCTATAGATGAAAATGTTGGAGACGTAATGATCTTACCCAAAGGTGTCCTGATAGATTTTTTTATTCTGTTCATTTTGTCTTTTTTAAAACGGACACTAGTATTGTTTATATAAGCCAAATACTGGCTAGAATTGTTTATCTTCTACTGAATTAATTTTATTGAAACAATGTTGTCAATTTTATTCTTTTATTTATTTATGCATATGCGAACTGGGGTGAAAGGGTTTGTCAGAGACAGAGTGAGGAGCAGGATAGGCAGATTGACTGAAATACACTGCTGAGGGGAGCAGCAGGCAAGACAGGAGACGTCTGCTGAGCCATGTGTGGGTCATCTCCCTGGCTGGGGATCGAACTCAGGCCACAGCAGTGATAGTGTGATAACAGCACTGAGATTTACCCCTGTGCCACCAGGGAGGCCCAATTTTGTCAATTTCAGATGCCACATCCATGTTACCTCATACTGTATTCGTGGAGGAGAGTCCCTGTCACCACCCACAGCTCTCACGCTGGACAGACTCCTCGCTGGTACATCTCCAGGCACATGGCTGTGGAATGTGGCAATGTGAGCAGGTCTCTGCTGTGCTCATCTTGTCATCTATTGTCACACAATATAGCCCCCTCTCCCATAAATTACTGGAACAAAGAGCTGAATCACAGGATAGATGAGGTCATAGACTATAGAAAAATAGTACTGGACATTCACAGACCTGATCTAGTCCTACTTCTGTACCAATCTGGTTATATGATCTGAGCAAATCAAAACTTCTTTGGGACCCCATTTTCCCTTCTGAAAAAATGAAAGAGTTGGATCAATTGCTTTCTAATGTTCCTTTCAGAAAATCAATGCTTTCCTTTTTTACCTTTTCTCTACATGTAAATGCCCTTACAATGGAAATATATGGTTTGGTGAGGAAATTGCACAATTAAAGCTCACAATTCACATCTTCTCACAGCCCAAGCCACTCCTAGTATCACAACAGAAGAAACGGCTACCCAGAAAGAACAGTGGTTTGGGAATGGATGGCAGGGGGAGTATCCCCAGATACCAAATGAAGATTCCCACTCAACAGCCGGGACACCCGGTAATGGATGGGTTAACAAGTAAAATTGGGCGGAAACTTTCTTTTGGGTTGAACGTTGAATATTGAGATAACTGAATAAAAGAAATTGAGGGAAATGTCATAAGATGTTAAGGTTCCTTAAGAGATTATGATGCAGTCAGCGACCAACAAATCACCTGAACAAGAATGTATATAAAAGCACATGAAAGAAATTCAAAGAATTAAGTCCTTAAGTGTGTCACTTTCAGATCTAATTTTGAGCATAACCGAGGGAGATTGAGGTAGAGGCTCTAATCTAAAAAACTCCATTTGTTTTGTAAAGTAATTGACTTCATGATGTGGCCCTAGCTTTATATCACAAGGCTGTCTATGAATAGAATGTGTTAGAAGGCATTTGGTCAGAACCCCAGTGGAGTCAAACACTTTGAAAAATAATTGTCTGGTGTCATTTGGCCCTTTTATCATGGCTGCTTAGTGGCTTCTTCTTGGATGCAGAATGTTTTTTAGATTCACAAGAAAGGCATCTCCTTTTTCTTGAATTGTGGAATTCTGGAAACTGGACTCCTCTCTAGTTGGTGTCAGATAACTTGACCCTGCGAGTTCCTATGCATGATTCTTTTCTCTGTGTGAAAGAGACATTAAAATGCTTCCTAACTTGAAAATGAATGCAAGTTTCATATTCTCATGTAGCACCAGAAAGAAATATTCCCATGTTTCTGTTTGTAATATAGTGCATGCTGTCCTTTAAGTGTGTGGCAGCCTCGGAACACATTCCTGTAAGAGCAGTGAATTCAGTGACTGGTTATTTGGCACAATTGTTGCTAAGGGATGACTAGTATAATTTTTTCTACCTATACTTTTCCATTGATTCAGAATAAAGTGGTAGGATGCGCTGCCTTCTTCTATGGTATCCATGCCATAAATGCTATTGTCTGAAGGCAGTGTGTCTAATGGATTCCATTCTTGCTTTTGAGGTGAATGATGTTTACTTTCATATTTATCTCTTGGGAAGCCGTTACCTGATTACTTCTCTAAATCATTACCAGCTAATGTGCATTTCACTGGGATGTGGTATCTCAGAATGACATCATGTGCCTGGACTTGTACACTTCCCTCCTCTAGGGGATGTCTCAGCAAAGGCTGGGCAAGAAACTACTTCTCCTTCACCTTCACTTGACATCTATAATTCATCCTGTATCCATTGGACAAGTCACTAATGCTTTCATGTCCTCCAGTCTACTCATTGAAAAACACGTTGCCAAGAAAATAAGCATGGATGAATCCATGTTTGCTAATCCAATCTGCATTTACTCAATTTTTGGGCCTTCAAGAGGAGATAGTTTCATTGTCTTTTCTAGAGAATAATTTTTTTTTTATAAGTAACTATTCCTGGCCAAATGTTGATTAATGTTTTGACAATTGCTTGAACTGCATCATCACAGCAACCTCGGCCCATGAAAGCCACCCAAATCAAAGAATGACAACGCAGAATCCAGAGGACGCGTCCTGGATTCATTTCTTCGACTCAGTCTCACATCCAATGGGACATGGTCATCAAACACAAGGGAATATGGGTAATAGCCTCTGAGCTTTTTTAAAATGTATATTATGCTTTTGAAAGCTATCCAATAGCCATTTTTTAGAAATACATCCTTGGTTTTAGACCAATTTACTTTCCTATGAAAACTGAAGACCCTTCTTAGAGTCATATTTACATTCATATAAATATGAAGTCCTAGGCCAAGAGTGAAGAATTTGGCAGGAGGGATAGAGAAGAACTAATCCTAAATGATTAAAGTGGAAATCATTTTCTCTAAAAGAGAAATCTCAACATTTTTTTTCCATCTACTTTTAAGTAGAGGACTTTACAAGGGAAAGTGGTATCTTCAGTAACTATTTACATTATAGTGGTTGTAACTATTGTAGGCCTAAAAAATAAAAACTTTGGTGGAGAAATCTTAGAGAACAAAAATTAATAATAGGTGCTCATGGAGAAAAAATTTCATTATTTACTTTTGCCACATTCAGAGATAAATATACCCAATGGTTTAAGATTTAGATCAATGTTGGTCCTAGATGAATGTTTGCAAAGAATGAAATTCTGTTTTCTTTTTGGATTCCTTATAAGCAATCCAAAAACAGAATTAAATGAGAGGAAGAGAGGGAAAGATATTAATTGTAGTTCTAAAAGTTTGGATAATTGTGATTTTATTTGACCAGTTTTTCCATTCATAAGGAATTCTTCCTTATCAGGATAGATACATAGATAGATAGATAGATAGATAGATAGATAGATAGATAGATAGATAGATAGATAGATAGATAGATAGATAGATAGATAGATATTAGATGGATAGGTGGTATGTAGGCTGGTAGGTTGGTAGGTAGGTAGATAGACAGATAGATAATCATCTGGATTACAAATTCCAGCACAAATCCTACTGAAATGAGATGTAAGAGCACAATGACAATGTCTCTAGTACTGATTTGAACAAAGACATATCCAAAATGAGTCCAATAGGTTTTATGTCTTCATTTCCTTAAAATTAATAGTATATTTCCAGCCTGACAGATAAAAAGAGCATCTGTTGAATTGATGAATGTGGCAAGGAAATGAAATTGAAATAAGAAAGTCAGCCCTGTTTTGTTCTACAACATTTTGAGTCTCTTTTCTGTTTGTGTGCAAGGAATACAGTATAGATGTGGGTGCCCAGTATTCCAGTAATTTCCCCTGGAGCCATCTGAAACTGACTGAATCTCTCCAGAGGCAGCAGAGTGGGTGAACTTTGAACAGAGGGCTAGCAATAGTGATGGTGTTTATATTTTTCCCTCTAGTTAACACAGGGTTTGTTATTTCAGCAGAATCTAATTGTGATGGCTATTAGAAACATTGATAAATATTTTAGGGAAGTTTATGTACTACTTATTGTAATACAAAATTGTAATTCAGTTGCATGTGTTTATATGTGTTTATGGGGAGAAAGATTCCCTGACATCTACTGTTTCTTATTTCTTGCCTTGGATACTCTTGGCAACCTCCCTCTAAGTCCTGCTGAATGATAGTTCATGTTTTATTTGCACATTCATTTTGTGACATGACAGAAGACTAAATGAGGGAAGAGAGCTGTATAAAAGGTTTTTTTTTTTTTTTTTTTTTGCCAAGTAAGGGTGATGTGAAAAAGTGCTGCCTGAAAGAGTACACTGGGTCTTCCCTCCATATGTCAGATTGCATGTATGTCCATAAGAAAGACAACACATTTGGAATGGAACAAGTCATGCATGAGTTGTTCCTGTCTCTCTGCAAAATTTGCAAAGGCTACTATGTGCTCATTTAGAGTTTTTCTAGACTCAGCAAAAAGAAACAAGATCATAGCTTTAATGAAAGCCAGTTATTTCTTGGGATGCTCCTTTGAAGGATCAGCCATATATTCTAATCCTAAAGACATGAATTAATATGTCCTTTCTTTTTACTTGTACATGGTTGGATATAAAAGTAATTTGACTGTTGACTATAGGCCACACTCAGGCAGTAGTTTAACAAATCAAGTAATAACACTGATTTAATTCCTTCAGATATGGGTACCAGTGATAGCACAACACTTCCACCTTCTGAAGATCAAGCTACAGGTTTGGTGGACGACTTGGGCAGGACAGGCCCTTTTTCAATTACAACTCGTAAGGACAATGACAATCAGCCCATTATAAATCTGCATGCCTGCTTCAGCTCTTGCTCACGGTGGCTCAGATGTAGAGCTTGGTGGTGGAAGAGCAGTACCATGGCTATGGCTCAGCTTAGCCCAGAGCATGCAAGCTGGCTCATTATATATATATTTTCTTGATGGGGTTCTTTAAATCTGATTTTACCTTTACTCTCGGTGCTTTCCAGATTCAGTGAATTTATGATAAGAAAATAATCAGCTAGATTGTGGGATGCAATTTAACTTTATTTTCCTTTACTAAGAGGTTAGGACAGTGAAACACAAGACCCTGGCCAAGACAATGATTTCTCTGTTTTAACTGCTCACCTTCTTTGATTCACAACTTTCCTCCACTCAAGAGAGATAGGATTGCTTTCATTGTTGTCAAAGATAATCTTTGGACCAGATAATCATAGATAATAGAAAAAATCACATAAACCTACAGAAGAACAGAAGACATTGTTTTTGACAATTGACAAAGGAGACAGGGTGTAGGTCCAGGAAAAAAAAAGCAACTTTTGCTAATATCTCTTCCTCTTACTGAAGATCTGGTAGAAGCAATGCTAAACTTCTAGGAGCTTTAAATTCCATACCATATACAGGGTTATCCAGAGATTAGCCTAAAGTTATTCATAGTTTCCTTGACAGAATGTGAAAGAAAACCAGAATTAAGAGGACTTCATTTCTCTGCCCACTGTACCTAATAGACAGAGTCCCTCCTGTGAGTCATTTTAGGCCAAAGGAAAAACAAGCAAGCATGTGCTTATTATCCACAATATAAACAACACAATGTTAAGCACCAAAGGAGATGCAGTTAAGCATAAGAATCATTTCTGTCAGTGGAGGGTCTTGTATTTCCATGTATGGCTCTGTTGACTGTTGTTCTGGCATGGGTGTGGGGTTTGGTGGATGTCTCTCTCCTGGATATAATGTTTTTTTGGTGGTGGACATGGCTTAAGGGTGAATTTAATGGAGAGTGTATAACTGTGACTCACAGGTCAGTGCATTTCTTAAAAGAATACAAAAGAAATTAACTCAAAACAGTCAACATGATTTCAGATACAGGCAACAGTTCAACATTAAATTGATGTGTCAATTGGAGCCTTATGTTTGTCCAGGCAAGCGTTTCCTGGCATTTCAGTGCAGTGATGAGAATCCCACCCACAGATAAGGTAGAAATCCTGATAATAGAGTAAAAAGGCACTTTTTACTTAGAATTTACTTTAGTATTTTCTTTTATACTTCTGCTAGGCATTACTTGAGCAGGTGATTCCAGTCAACTTCTTCCTTGTTGTGATTGCAAGCTGCCATGGGTTTGTTTTCTCTACAGTCACACTTCTTGGCCCTTAGTAGAGGGGCTCTTGATTGTTGGTAGACACATTAGAATTCAAGCATTCTTTTTTCCATTCCTCTGTGTTCTCCAATTTTCCTGAGTGATTGGAAACAGTGATAGGGTTGGGCTAGGATGATCCAGAATACACACTTTCAACTCATGCTTTGCCATGGCATTTTACCTTCATTGATTATTCTAAAAAGCAAATGGTTTGGGGGAACCAAATAAACAAAAACCAGATAATCTGTTGTACATTTCTGTCAACCAGACAAAGAACGGCATGCATAAACCTTGGTATTCCTATGCATCGATCAATTTGACATTACCATAGCTAGATCCTTCCTGTTGACAGGTAATAGGATTTGCTTTATGACTTAATGCTGACTTCATCCCTCATTGAAACAGAACAGAGTCATATGCAGAGTTTCTCAACATCACAAGGAGACTTGGAAGAAGATAATGACCATCCAATGACTTCTACTCCAACATCTAGCAGTAAGGATTATAACACCTAATTGGTTTCAGCTATTAATAAATAAATAAATAAATAAATGGTGTTTCTGCTTTGGTGATGGTGCTATTCTATTATTACTTTGATTATAAATTGTGACTGGTGATGGTTCTCTGATTTTTCTGCTCTGGAGGCCTCGTTGAAATCATTGTACATTAAGAGTAAACTTCATTTCTGAAGGGTTGGCTTTCTTAAATGGTTAGTGGCTTGATTAAAAAATAACAGATCACCTATATCTAATTTATAATTGACATAATGATTTGGACTATCAAGGTATCACTCTCGATTCCTTGCATTAATGATATTTTACCTTTTAGCCTCTGGACTATAAATCCATGGTGCTAGTGACCAAGCAATGCCCTTCTGACAAAATGAAAGTCTCAGGTCTTTAAAAACGTTCATTTTCTATTCCACTTGTAGGCAGCATAATTTAATTAAGTGATTCACTTCCTCCACTGCATTAAAGGTGGATCCCATTGAGTAAGAGCTCAAAATTATCTAGTACCTGAGTTGACTTCAAGGTCATGATTGTAGTGGCAATCAATCTTGCTTTAATCACGCATATAGATGGCCAGCAAGTTCATCTTCTGGTTACCAGGATTGCCAACATTTCTACTGTTGAGTAATATCCACGAAGTGTCAATTATAAAATTGATTCTGTTAAGTAGTGTAACAAATTTCACTCTTTTGCTCCGTGTTCATACCTAATACATGGAAAGCTCTTCTAGCAAGTGCCTGTTCTGAAGAGAAGCACGTGATTGGTTGTGGTCTTATAAACATGGGTTTACCATGACTGCACTTCTGCAGATAGAAATGATGACACAGTTGAAAGAAATGTTGGAAGTCATTCTGAAGACTCAGCTACTTCAGTGGAAGGTTACACTTCTCAGTCCTCAGACACAAAGGATATCAGGACCCACACCCCAGTAACCCCTCTTAATACTGGATCCCCTGGAGTTACTGAAGTTACTGTTGTTGGAGATTCCAACTTTAATGTTGATCGTTCCTTATCAGGTAATTTGGTCATTTGTTATCTGATTTGCTTTCGCCATTGAGAGAAAAAAACACATATTTTGATATTCAGAGGGAGTTTTCTGCATAGATTATAATTTGATTTATCACATAGGAATGTCTTTTATCACTGGTGTTTGTTCTAGTTTAAGTAAACTAGATCTATTTTAGATAACATTTTTTTCGCGTCCCATTGTCATTTCCATTTATTTTTGTAACTTGGTTGTTATGGTAAAATTTCTTTCTTTGTCTTGCTCCTGATCTTGTGATATATTAAGTTGAACCACATGACATCATTATTTTTGTAGGTCAAAATAGTTAAATGTCGCAATTTCATTTGATTCAACTAATATATGTGCCTTTTCAGTAAGCTCTTATCCGGCATGTGAATAATTTCCATAGACTAAGATCTGTGCTCTGGAATTATTATCTTTTATTGGTGATGGATTGGTGAATTTCGCTCTTGGTGAAGGACTTGTGGATAAAACCTCCTCTTCTTGTGCTGTACATTTCAAGCTATGTGTTCATTTATTATCATGCTCACACATCATTTCTCTTATAATATCTAGCAGATGACTGAGCATGACTTAATTAAGCTTGGTGTGGACCTAGAATGAGAATGGGACTGCCTCAAAGCAGCACTATTCTCTACTTCTGTTTTTCTTTGTTCTTCTTTTGCATTGAGAAACATGCTTTGAAGAAAAGGGAACTGTAAAAATACCCTCTCTGCCTAAGAAACTAAAATTTGATTTTCCCCTCCTAGTGTTTATTATTCAAGTGCTTCTTATTACTCAGCCACTGAGGCATACAAAAGATTAATGATTTCAGGTACATAAATATACATGTAATAACAGGGACTATCTAATCCCCTCCCCAAAAAGGGGGGGGGGTGGGAATCTTCTGTGAACCCTATATTCAAAACAGCACGGCCATGACACTCTGGAGGATCAGAGTGGGAAAACCCTGATGGCACATGCTTGGCTTCAGTATCTAGGATGCCCAGCCCTTGTGCGTCAAGGAAAGTCCACTTTAGATCATGTTAACCATGGCCATATTGGTGAGACAGAGACTCTCACACCAGTGGTGTCTTTATTTAGTATGGTTCTGCCCTCAATTTCTAAAAATTCCAGATAGCATTATCTTTATTCTTCTGGAGAAATGAGTCTTAGAGTAAGAACTGTGGTGCAATTTAATGTACCTCAATGTAAACGGCAATTTTAATAATTTCAGTCTCCTAGATTATTGAGCCTGTTAGTAATGAAAATACTTTCTGCCAAGTTCATAGTCACATACTCTGATTCCTTCTACATTCCATAGCGTACAGATAGATTTCCCATAGTTTCTCATGGATTAAGTGATTGTCAAAGTCAACCCCCTCTCATCCTTGATTTTCTTCCAAAATACTCAGCTAAAGTTCATTTCCTCCCACACATTTTCCCCAGTCTTTATGCTTAATGTTAAAACCAAAACATTTGAAATTGTGATGATGGTTTGGTGATGGTGGCAGTGGTGGTGGTGGTGGTGATGGTATTGGTGTTTTTTTGCCTGACAAGTGCTATTTTCAGTTATTCTAACCATAAACCAAGGATCAAAGCGAGGATCTCTCTATGCAATGACATGAGAGATTACAGGTCACCTACCTCGATCTTCTCCAATCAAAGGAGATCCAGGTGATCAGATTATATGTTTTTTTTTATAGGTTCCTTATGGGTGATATGACCATTTATGAAACTATTGTCTGATGATTTTTTTTTTCCGAAGATTCATATGTGGTTTTGGAATATGTGGGGGAGGAGGGAGAAGAGTAGAGTTTCTATTGCGTTTAATGCAAGACTTGACCAGAGAATCAAGATTTTTACAATTCAAGAGTGTGTCTAAAATCTAAAGCATCCAGTAACAGGTTTTTGAGAAGACGGGTTTATATTAATTTTTGGTGTTGAAAATACTGATTCAAAATTTGAAAACATTTGAATTGTATTATAATAACTAGGTATATTACTCACACATTAGTTGTTATCTATGCATTTCTTTTTCATTCTTTTTTCTAAATAATCAGTTGACTCTTTAAGCCTTTACATAACGCAACCCCAAGCTTTATGGCACATCAAAACATTTTCTATTATTCTTCCTTGGAAAGATCTCTTTAAATATTCCATGCTCTAAGCCACAGAATATACCTATTCCCAATGATCACATGTGCCGTAACCCAAGTCATATATTCATTATGACAAAGACAGAGTCCCAGTCCCACCCTCAGACTTGTAAAGACTTTGTAACATTTTTATTATAGTGGTACACTTACTGGATTTCCACCAAAGCCACACTTCACCTGGTCATCCTCCTGGTGTGTGCTGTTCCAGCTTCCTAATTTGAATTAAAGATCTAGCCCACTATCAGTGGATTAATGAGCAGTAACTAATGCTGTGGATCCACTCAAGGCTTCATGCGCATCATTTTTGATTACTTTTAAAAGCTGAAAATGCAAACATGAGAAAACACTAGAATATGTAGCACTGAACCTGTCCTGATATCTCCTTACAGGAAACCACGACTCAGCCTTTCACCCCAGTGGGGAATCCCATACCACCCATGGATCAGAGTCAGCTGGTGAGTTAGAGCTGCTGGAGATATTTATTGTTATCACCACTCCTGCTGATTATTAATGAAGAATGAATCAAAGTCTTCTGAAGTGTCAAACTTAGCGTGCATCACAGACAACAAGAGGGCTTTAAATCACACTGCTGGGCCCCATCCTTAATGCTTCTCACTCAGTAGATCTGACTGGAGTGGGCTTGTGATTTTGCATTTCTTATATATTCCCTGTGATGCTGCATTCTAAAAACTCTTGTTTTGGAGAAAATTCTTCTCTCTGAAAGGATCAGGAAGAATTCAAGCAGAGTCTCAATTTGACATTGTACTCCACTAGAGTGATTAAGAACATGGATTTTAGAGTAAGAACAGCCTGGATTTAATCACATACTAACTGGGGAAGTCGCTTAAAAGAGCTGTGACTCAATTTTCTGACCAATAAAATTGGGATAATGATCATCGTCACAGCATTGTTTTAAAGACATAACCCCAAGCACATTACATAATAGATAACATTTACTGAGAAAGTATTGTGGGCCTATGGCTTTATTCTAAACTCTTTTGTGTATTAGGTTAGACCATGTAAAACTGATGTTTTTGTAGGTTCTACAACATCAACAGTTGCCAATAGTTCATCTATTATTAACTAATTTTTGTTTGTGTATGCAGAAGAACTTGGGTACAGGCCAGAGGTGCAGGGGGTTAAAGGATTCACCACAGACAGAATGGGGAGCAGAACACGGGGATTAGCTGAAATACACTGCTGAGCGGAGCAGCAGGAGAGAGAAGAGAGGTCTGCCATACCCTATGTGGGTAAACTGCCTGGCCCAGGATCGCACTCAAGCCTTAGGAGTAATAGTGCTGAGAGTTAACCCCTAGGCCATCATGGGGGCCCAGTTATTAACTAATTTTTGATCATCCTACAAATCCTGTAACCTCCCCAAGTGTTGTTATTATTCCCATTTTACAGATGAGGACTCAGATGTCAGAAACTGGCTGCAGTGGCCTGACTGGCAGGGTGGGTAGCGAGATAGGGTCTCACAAGGCCTCTGAGAAGTGTGGTTGGAGAATGCATTTCAAATCGACCATAACTGCTACAAGGCATTTCATTAAAGTGATTCCTGTTTACCGTGACTCAGATCACACCCAGAACATTGCTCCCAGTGGCAACATTTTGACCAGGCAGGCTTACCTGTGACCACTAACATGGGGTTACTTCAAGGTTCTGCCAGGCTATCTCACGGTCATCTCCCAGCATCCCCAGTGCAGGGGGCTCCTGCAAACCAGGTTGTGCATGTGACCTGGTGTCCTCTCCCACCAGACCTATGTCAGGCTAGCATCACACACAGAGCAAATGTGAACACGGCTGTTTATGCAGTGGCTGCATTGATAGCCTTTTATGAAAGAGCATGGCAGCAGCAACTTATTCGAAAGGTCTGCAAAGTAAAGGCAGAAGTCCCAGGCAATCTGGGTGCTTTGAGTAGGTGCTTTAACCTTTCCTTATTAGTAAAATGGAGACCAGACACCTCCCTCTCAGCTACCTCTTGGGGTTCTTAGGGAGAAAAGGAGGTATCAGGACTAAGCGAGGAAATGAAAGGGAGTTGCTATTAAAAGGCACGCTTGCTACAGCAAGAAACCCAAGTCCTCCAAGGATGGGCCTTGAGCCAAGCAGCAGCCACACCATCTGCTTGCTGGTTAGAAATGCAGAATCCCCAGCCACCCCGAACCTACTGACTCAACATCTGCATTTTCACCAGACTTCCCCCCACCCACTAGGTGGTTTCATTGGAGTTCAAGAAGGACTCTCCTAGGCAGTCCCCCCGACCCCCCACCCCCCAGTGGGGGAATTATCTCCATGCACCCATCTCTGGTTGGTTCTCATCTCCCAGCTGGAGCGTCAAGTAGACTTCGCTGCAGAACTTGCTCTCCTGGCCAGTCCAGCCCTGGCTGGACTTGCAGGACTCCAGGGTGCAAGGTGAGACCTGCTGCATCTCGTCCACCCTCTTTGGTATTTTTTGCTTAAAGTGAGAATCAGGTGGGCGGGAGTGGTCTCTTTTGTTTGACTTCCATGCAGGTGTCTATTGTACCAACAGGAGGTTTCATCTTGCTGTGTACACACCCAGATCATTCCTTGCTGGAAGCGCTTTTTATGAAAATCAAAATAAAGAGATTAAGATCCATTAATGGTCTTCCTTTCAAATATCAAAGGCAGCTGTGAGTCAGAGAAGACCAGTGAGAGTGACTGTACCTCTTACGTGGTTTTTAAGGCCAAAGATCTCCAGTTTAAATGGCCAATAGCCCATAACTGGTACAGGTGAAAACCTGTTAATGACCAGCGATTTGGGGAGGCAGAGAAAGGACTGGGGATTCTTTGTGAGGTTTCTGAAGTGAAAGATCACTGTCAAAATGAGGTGGAGTAAGCTAAACAGCCAAACATCTGGTAAGAATTTACTTTGTGGGCCCTCCCTGGTGGCACAGAGGGTTAAAGCACAGCACTAAGAAGCTAAAGCCACTTCAGCATGAGTTTTATCCCTACCCCAGAGGTGACCCACATTGCTCGGCAGACTCTTGACCACCCACCACTCCCCTCAGCAGTGTTCTGCTCCCCACTCTGTCTCTGATGAATCCTCTCACCACCCCTGCACCTCTGGCCTGTACCCCATTTCTGTATGCATAAATAAATAAATCTTTAAAAAAAAGAAAGAATTTTAAAATTTTTACTTTGCTTCATTTTAAGAGCAAACATCAAATTGCTTAAACAGGAACTATCCTTTCCAAAAGTATCACTGTAAGCAAGACTTCAGCGCCCAGGCTGAAGGCTGATTCTTGGAGGAAAGCTTTTCATTTAAGGCTTGGCAGTCTATCCTCTGATTCGCCAGACAGTATTCTTTTCTTTATGTTTTTTCTTCTGTGGGAGACCTTCAGTGCTCTGCACTGGGTTCCCATTTCATTGGAGAAAAAAATTCATTTCAGTAGGAAGATTTTCAAATGTCATATCTTTCATGTAACATGTTATAAAGGTCTCTAGCTTAAATCTATAAACAGGTTCTCAGTGATCCAAAGGTAGACGTTGTCCCTGTGCTCTACAAGCAACTCCATGTGTTCTAGACTTTGATATGTTGTTTGTCCCCTTAGGACACTCCAGTGAGGGTCAAGATGGTATGCCAAACACAACCTCTGGTCCTATGAGGAGGCCTCAAATTCCAGGTGAGTTGCTCGCCAGGTGATGAAAAAAGAAAAAAAAAAGGTAAAGGCAGGTTTTTCTGAAAGTTCCAGAAACAAAGAAGAGACTAATTCTCCTGAATGCCCAACTCTTGGATCTGATTGCTCCTTTTGGTAAGTAAAGAATGAAGAGAGCACTTGGCCTCTTGCTAAGAAAGGATGGGTTATTCTTTTGCCCTAGGCTTTTTGATTGGTTAAGTTCAAATTGAAACCTATCCCTGGCCTGTCCCCTAGAAGTGTCTTGCCAGCTACTACAGCTTCTTCTTCCCAAATGATTAATAACCCAGGAAACTCCACACTATACACCATACCCAGCTGCTTCCTCTTCCAGTAACCTTTCTTTTGGGGGTGGAGGTATTGTGTATAATATCCTTTCACAACGCAGTGAGCAGATCATATGTATTGGGTGAAGTAAAACATTCTTCTAGTCCCCAAACAACATTATCTCGAGCAAGAACTCTTACAGACCTTGACAGAAGAAACCTCAGATTGTATTTTCATCTACCTTACCATCCAGAAATACCAAGGTCACCATTTTCATGGTGAAAGGACATGAGAAACATACTACCTATAACTTCTAAAATGTACCTTATAGACAAAAAAAAAAAAAAAAGGAAAGAAAGAAATTATCGGCTAGATTCTGTTTAGTAAGCTATATGCCAAGCTGGTTGGCCACACCATGCAATGCTGCTAAATATTTGTCCCCTGCATTGTAGTACATAGTATGATGGTTATTTCCCAATTCTTCCATCCAATCCCTTACTCTTGGATATTAGGTTTTCCCCAACTTTTACAATTGTAAATAATACAGTTACGAATATCACTGGGCTAATTCTGAGATCTTGAAGTATAACTGCATGCACATTTTGAAGGCTTTTGGCAAATTTTCAAATGACCCCGCTAGTGGACGTGCATGGAAGTATCCCTCCATGGGAGTATCCTTTGTCCCACTCACTAGTATGCAGTCTCCATTTGTGTTGACTATTACAATGTAAAATGGATGCTCTCACATAGGAAAGGAATGTTCTTTTCAAGGGAAACATAAATTTCCTTCTGTCTATTTCATCATATTGCACCAAATGCATCTACAAGTTCCAACAGATCATTCTATACTTTTTTGGATTTGGATTTGTTTCTCCTGGGGTGAGGGGGCTTGGAAATCCTGACTGATGATAAGAGATTAAAACAAGAGGCCCGTTGGACAAACACCTATAGCAAAGTCGCCCATCCAGCATTAACTGCCTGTGGGCTGGACACATCCGAAGTGCTGACTGGTTCTTGTTTGGATTAAGTCAATTAATAAGTGCATTTTTGTTTTTATTGAGCATATTTCCCAAGCTCACACATGCCTTTTGGTTCACTCCCACTAGAATGGCTGATCATCTTGGCATCCCTGTTGGCCCTGGCTTTGATCCTTGCAGTTTGCATCGCTGTCAACAGTCGAAGGAGGTAAGGGGATATTCTGGGCCTTTGATTCTGAAAGGTTGACCATCCCTGACTCTCAGATTCTCTGTCCTTGTGTCCACTGGAACCATCAGCCTCTGTACTAGGAGCTTATTACAAATGCAGACTGTTAAGCCCTGCCCCAGACTGCCACTGTCAGAGCTGGGGTTTTGACAAGATTTCAGGAATTCATGTGCAAGGTGCAATTTGACAAGATTTGCTTTGGAATAGTCTTTAGAGAAGGAGACACAGTGATGATTTGGGCCAATAAAATTAAATAGTTGAAATTTTGTAGGTTTTAATTAGATGGGGAGGTAAATCCATGGAGCCTCTGATCAGTTATGACATATCTCACCAGGAAGACATAAAAGTATATATTACTGATTCTTCAAACAAGTATTTATGAAAAGTATTCACGATGCACAAAAAGTATATAAAGACTCAGGAATTGGTCATCCACTTTAGTCTGACTGAAGCCTATGGAATATTCTAGAAACCTTCCTATAGCAGCTTTGTAAGTTCATGTGCTGTTTGTTTTTTGTAATGACACTATTTTTTTATTGTCTGGAAGCTTCAGTTAAAAAAAAGGAAAAGCTCCCAGCCTCAACCAAGCCTATTGTTCTGGAAGTTATTTAAATGGCATGTGTACCTGGTAAAGCAGCGACCAGACTCCAGAAATAATGCAATTTAAAGTAAAATGAAGGAAACGGTAATTGTAGCAACAGAGGAAATGAATGTTAATCAAGACACTGCAAAACTATAAGCCTAATTTTCCTATTCAAGTCACTTTAAAGTTTCATTCTTCTTCTCTACGTGTATGATTTGGGACATTAAGCCTTTTTTAAAAGCTCCATCAGATCTCTTACTCTGAGGTAAAAAGCATTGTATTTCCAAGCAGAGCCACCATTATTGTTTCACTAGATCATCTGATAGGCCAGAAAATGCTCCTCAGTTTGAGAGAAAACACAAAAATCTTTCTTGTTGGCTTTTGGCAAGCAACAGACAGCTAATTCCCTCGCCTTGTGCAATCCATGCAGTATCTCTAATTCTTTAATTATCTGAGGAAATTGAAAATGCTGCTTTCCACTGGCACTAAAACTACCATATTACAGCAGATAGCTGTTGCTATCTATATCTTTGAGGGCATTAAAAAAAAAAAGATTAGTCATGACAGTCAGTAATGTAAGGTGTGAAAACTAGAAAAGAAATTCTGGAAGACCTCCTAGAAGGCTCCTGTGACTAAGTGGGAAAATAAGTTTTCTAGGAGTGAATTTGTGAATTTAAATAATGTGACTTGAGGGAGTACTTACAAAGCCTTTATACAAAGCCTTTATACTTTCCCTCAGCTTCCTTTTTCTCTTGGATTATTTGGGCTCAATTAACTATGAATTTCCTGTTGTTTGAAATTAGTCCCTTTGTTCCAGGCTCTAGCGTGCACTCCTTCTGCTCAGATACACACGCCATAAGCTTTGCACATGTCACCATAGAAACGTTGGCCAGTGATGCTGGTGACAGCCCCTCAGAGAAGCATCGCAGCTGTCTGTCTCTGAGGGCAGTTTGAATGTCGACAGAGCTGGTTAGCTCACTCATCATTCTGCATCATGCCTGCAGCAAGAGGGCCCCTGGCTGCCCCACCTCACTCCACCACCAGCAGTTACCCTAGCAACAGGAAAATGGGGCCGCTCAGGATCAGCAAAGCAAGAATATCTGGTGGCTTGGACACTATAAATTGATGTGTCCTGATTTGAGAATCAAAAACAGATTTGCCATATAGCTCAAGGGTGGTTAACCGCACAAGCCTCTTCATGTGCCCTGTTTCACTCAAACTTCCAGCCCATTCCTAATCCTCTTAAGAGGCTGGAGCCTTTCTGCTTTGAGTGTTGAATTCTAGAGAGATTCAAAAGGATCTCTCTAGAGATCCTTGAAGGAACCTACAATTATTTAGGAAACGTTTTTTTTGAGTTGTTCCACTGACCATAAGCAGTGGCAAGGAAGAAAGGAACGTTGAAAATGGAAAGGGGGCTGTCTTTTCTTGGATGGATCCTGAGGTTCAGTGGCATAATTGACATGCTGGATTTGTGTCAGCTAAGAACTATTAAGAACATACTCTGGGCTGCACTCTGTTATATGGGTTCTGGTTGAGAAATTGAAGTGGAAATGTACTAGTTGTGCAAATAGGTCCAAGGGCTGACCAGGGTCTTCCATCATGAAGTGAACATCTTCCAGATGTTGACTTAGAAGTTCTGTGATTTCTTTAGCTTTTCCCAGATCTGTCATAACTTGCAACACCTTTTCTTGCAACACCTTTCCTTGCTAACCAGAGTCCTTGATTTCCACTGGAAATCACACTTGAGACACTTTCCCTAAGAGCAAACAATAATTTTAGGGTTCACAGTAGGATTGGCAGACATTAGATGAGATCCAGGAAAAGAAGTCGGGTACTTGTTCCTTAAATAATCTACTGACTTATATGAAGAAGAGAAAAAATCCTGACAACCTTGCCAGAGAAGATTTTACCAGAAGGAATGATTGAAGAATGTTCCATGCTGCTTGTGAAGAGAATGTCTTTCCAAGCTGTCACTGCAAGCCCAGTGCACAGTCATCACCCTCTGCTTGGCGGGTCCTTTTATGAAGCCCCAGGATTTAGATATGGATTCCTTCTCTTCTGCTATAGACCAGCTAACTGTACTTTGTACTTATTTCATGCAGACATCATTTGGCCTTCTAGAAACAGAGCTTTCCAGTGGAAATATTCTCCACCTGCTTTGTTCATACATAACCACTAACTTTTTGTGCCATCTGAACACCCCAAACGTGGTTGGTTTGATTTATGAAGTGAATTTTTTAATTTATTTCATTTTATTAGGTTAAATTTAAATAGCTGTCTGCTGTTCCCTTTTGCATGGTATCACTCTACACAATGCAAAATAAATCCCCAAATAATGTTCAGGATTGTCAGGTAGAAGAGATAGAAGCTTAGTCACTAAGTTACGCACCCCCGCCCCAAAATCTTTCAAAATAAATTCTTCCATGCCCACAATACATGTTAGTTGCTTGCTTTCTAAACCTCAGCCAGCCTACCCTCTCTTGGGAATTCACGATGTGCTTAGCCAATGCCTGAGATTTAAGGGAAGCAAAAATGAGGGAAGCTACAGCTTTCTGATCTTTGGACTCAGCAAATCTAAGTGTAGATCTTATGTAGGTCCTTCAATAACTAGTCCTATAGCTCCAGAGAATACCCTTGACTTCCTGGGCTTGGTATTTGAGCTATACTTAAAATCAGGTGGGATGATCTCTGAAATCCTTTCAGTTCCTTTTAAAGTTCTTGTAATTAGGAAGAATGAAGAAATTAGAACATATCTTTTAATGGCACTTAGTAAGATCCTAGAGCACCAAATGTTGGGCTGAATTATTCATGACAGTCATCCTCTCCTCCTGGAAGAACTCAAGACAGATCATCAAGATTCCTAACTCCAGAGGGAGATGGAGCTCCAACAGAATCCAAGCACTGTATTCCTGGTCAAATGTTACCCACTTTCCAAAACATCTTCCTTTAGATGATCACATTAGTCCCCAGCCCCACACCCAGGTGCAAATATTTTCAAATGCTTATAAATCATTTTCCTGTGGAAGTTCATTCTACTTCTCAAGCACCCATGAGATGGGAATTACTTTTCTGTGACACCTAGGCTCCAAAGACTATCTGAGATACCATCGGAGCACCTGAAATAATACAAAGAACATTCTGCTTTTGGCTTCTTAAGTTCTCTCCATAGTAGCTATAACAAGGTAGGGGGGTGGCAACTAGAAGAAACAAGTAAAACTCTTTGCACATGGTTTGTGTTAGAATAATTACATTTCCTTTGTTCCAGATACTGGGTTATGGCTTAACCAAGTCCTTGGTTTCCTCATCCTAGTTGTAAGAGAAACAAATAATAACAACTATAGACTCATGTATCCAGTGCCAGGCTCTTTTTCAAGGGTTTTCCATAGCCTGTGAAGTTGGCACTTGTATGAACTGTTGTTACAGATGAAAACCTAAGGCTCAGAGAGGTTAAGGGAGTTGCCCCAGATCACACAGCAGTAAGCCCTCCAAACCAAACCCTCTGAGCTCCTGCTTATGTCTGTGTGGAATGCACCCAGACCCCCATCCCGTGATCTGCTGCATAATTCAAGCATCCTTCTCTCCAGCCTGCATCAAGCATCAGGCAAGAGGAGACAGGATCTACCTCCTGTTGGGGAGGTTTAATTTTTATTTCCCCAAACAAGAGATTAAAGTTTATGGCCTTGGCAGTCATAGAGGAAATGGCCCATGGTCATGAATAATAGAGGCTTTGTCTCTACACCTCCAAATACCCAGCGGCAAAGTGAACAATTCCCACTTCAAGCTGTTTCCAGATCTCCAGATGACTAGCAGCATCTGTAGCAGTAGTAGGCTGGGCAGAGTTCAGGCGTTTGGCCATAAAGGTCTAGATTTGAATATTGACTCAGTGTGTCTTGACTGTCCTTTTTCAAGCAAGTCATTTATTCTTTGTGGATCTCACTACCTCTGCTGTATCAGCTGTGAATAACAGCTGCTTTAAGGCATTATTATAAGCATTGGTTGTAATAATTATTATAATAAGCATTGCTAAATTAGCATGTAAAGTGCTTAGCATGGCGGGGGCAGGGGGTGGCATTTACTAAATTTCAGCCCATTTCTCTTTCCCACCCTGTTCATGGCTGAGAGACTCGGCACCTTCGCTTACATCAAGTGTAATCTGACTTCTAGATGTGTAGCAGTGATAGTGTTACAGGAAGGAAGAAGATTGTGTTAGGTTGAGTGGAGAGAGGCAATGCTATCGAACATTGTAACCCAGGGACTAGGTCAAGGTCATGTTCTTGGGACTAGGTCAAGGTCATGTTCTTCCATGGAAGAGTAGAAAGATCTGCATTTGAACCTTACATTATGTTACTAGGGTATCTTAAAATAGCATGTAAGATTTGGATGTATCTTAGTTAAACTTCCTCTATCCAGGGTTAAATGGAAGTTAACCCATATTAAGGAAAAACCAATATGGCTTGTACTTCTAGAAAAATGTTTTATTCTTCCCAGCACATGCAGTCATAATTCCACCAGGCCAGTAAAGTGTTGCCTGGGAGAGGAAGTAATGGGACTTTCTTAAATGCATTCATCAGAAGGATTTACAGTCATCATGGTGATGGGTCATCCAAGTCCTCAGAAACTTCTTAAATGCTTAAAAATTGTTTTCAAAGATCCTGGCAGCCACTTCTAGAGTTCTCTTATTCAGTACTTCTGCATTGGGGCTGAGCTTCTGCATTCTAACAAGGTTATCAGTGATGATCTTGCTGTTGATAAGCACTGACACTGTTAGAAGTAAGAATTATGAAACCTACCAAGACCATGATCAGCCCTAGTGATGAGGATGGTGCTGGTGCTGGTGCTGGTGGCAAAATGACCAATAATGGCTCTTTGCACTCCTTTCTCAACTTCAGGTGTGGGCAGAAGAAAAAGCTGGTAATCAACAGTGGCAATGGAGCTGTGGATGATAGAAAGCCAAGTGGACTCAACGGAGAGGCCAGCAAGTCTCAGGAGATGGTGCACTTGGTGAACAAGGAGCCGGCAGACACCGCAGACCAATTTATGACAGCTGACGAGACGCGGAACCTGCAAAATGTGGACATGAAGATCGGCGTGTAACACCTTCTCTATGACCTTGGAGAGAAACAACAGTCAGAGACAACCATCACAGGGAGCTGGGACCCTTTACAGATGCGACGTGCTACTGATTGTTTTGGGGAAACTTTTTTTAACATAACATTTTCTACTCCTGTTTGGTATTTTTGTGTTTTGTTTTTTAAAGTCAAATCCAACTTGTAAAAACAACATTGCTTTCTGAAATGAGGGTCCAATTAATAATTAGCAAGAACTTGATGGGTGCAGTTCCCACCTAGAAGCCTCTTACCTCCGGAGTGTGCTGTAGGTGGCCTCTAGCAAAAATTGTGGATAACTTCCCATTCCTTCCCATTCCTTCACCACCCTTCCCTCCACCCACCTCCCAAATAACAGCCACATGCTAAGGGCCAAGAATGGCTGGTCTGGAGGAAATTTGAATAGGTCCATGTTTCCCCTCCAGTTGCTCAATCCCTGGGCATTGCTTTCCAGGAGCATAGGAAATCGGGTGTACTGGTTACACATCCCCTTCTACAGACCCCCTGGAAATTTCTCAGATGCTTCTGGTAGTTTTACCTGAAGCATAAAGCTATTTATCTGTAGTAATCTATTTATCTGTGTTTTTGAAATATTGAACCCTGGAGGTCCTTTGATCAGTACGACTTTTTTATGTTACTTTGTCAGAGGCATAAAAGGGTGTCAGTCACCAACTCACAATAAACATCTGTACTTCTTCCACCTTAATGCTTTGTGCTGTGATCCTTCAGTTTCTCACCCAACAAGACAATTGTGTGACTGGTCCCCCGAAAAGTGTTCTCAGAGCCCCCACTCAACCAACTCTCATAGAAGATGAGAAGATGAGGTTCTGAAGGCTTCCTGTCTCATGGGAAACCTAGAATTGTAAAAGGAAGCACTTCAACTGCTTTTATATGGCCACCTGTTCTTTCCCCTGAAGCAATGTGAAAAAGTCACGCTATGTTGCATAGCCTCCTGCTTGTGGGTTCTTATTGCACAGACCCTGATCCTATGATGACATCTAAAAACAAAATGGAAATACCTTTTGGCAACTTATAATAAAAGGAAAAGCCAGTGGAAACGAAAGAAAGCAGAGCCAGCAGCCAACTGATAGGAACATTTTGGCAAGAAGGGAGTGAGCAGGGGACATACTGTTTGATGTTTTTATGGCATTATTTATACATTAACAAATCAACTGTCCCTCATACAGTTGTTACTCAGAGTAAGCTTAATGCTGCTGGAAACTCTCTAAAGTTTACATGGTTTCCCACCACTGGGATCTTATCACCAGATAAGCAGCTTTATGGTCAAACAAGAGAATAATGGATTTATTCCCCATTGGCAAGTCCTCTGTGGTCTTTATTTGTAAGTTCAGGAGGTCCCATTGGGACATCCAAAGGTTACTTGTAATAGATGGGGTGGAATCTATAAATTAGGGGCTCCTACGAAAATGGGAACCCTTTCCTTTAGCCCCCACGAAAGGTTATCTGTTACCGAAATTGATATGCTTTATTGGCAGTGTTTCGCAGGCAGGAAAAAGAAAAAGCAGAAAGGAACAACAACAAAAAAAAGTTCCCATATAAATCAGGGCTGAACTTGCACAAAGAGGTGATTCAGAAAGATTTATTTATTTATTTAAAAAGATTATTTGTACATACAGAATTGGTGTACAAGCCAGAGGTGCAGAGGCCATGAGAGGATTCACCAGAGACAGAGTGGGGAGCAGGACAGACAGATAGACCAAGTATTGCTGAGGGGAGCAGCGGGCGAGACAGGAGAGGTCTGCTGTGTCATGTGGGTCACCTCCCGGGCTAGGGATTGAATTTGCACTGAAGGCAGCTGCCGCCAGCTTTCAGTGATGCGTCCTAACCCATTGTGCCACCAGAGAGGGCCCAGAAAGATTTATTTAAAGGGGAGAATATGCCCACTTTCCACACTCATTCTCCAACCTTTGCTGTCCCCATCCACCCTCAGGCCTTCCTCCCCATCAAGGTCTTTGAAAACTTTCTTTCTTTTCTTCTGTGAAAATCTCCAGCCAGTTGCATATCCAGCTGTCTTTTATGCAATGAGAGAAAATAAAAAGAATATCAGCTCACTCCATTTTACATCCACTGATATCAGTGTGTTCCCTGCTGTGCAGACTGGGGTCAGTGGCAGACCCCACGGCTCACCCATGCAGCAAGTACTTGGGACCAGGTTGAAGGGCAACGCCCATCTCCCTGGGTCTCCAGACTCTCTTTGGCACAATGAATATAAATCTCACAACTAAGAGCCATTTTCTACCCCTGCTGGGCCTTCCCAACAAATAGGCTGAGATAAAAAATTGCTTTCAATTCATTTGGGATTAAATATGCTCCTATCTTCTATTATTATTAGTCCTCCTCTTGACATACCTGTATTCTTAAGATAGGAGTAGGGGACCTCTCTTATTGCCTCAGAAGTTCAAGTCTGGCAGTGCAACTTGGCTAAGTTATAGAACCAAATCTTGTCAATAAAAATAATGGGGTAACTTTTAATCATTTTGCAAAGCAACCCAAGACTTTCAGGTGTAATGTTTTCAACACTTGTAAATCTTTTTTGTGTCTCCCCAGGGCTTCATTTGAATTAATACTGGGTGAGTATAAAAAAGGGGAGAAAGACACCTTCATAGCCATATATTTCAGATTCTAGTCTAACAGAATAGATTCTTCCAGCAGAACCCCTCAAAAATTAACATTGAAACCATGATACCAAATATTTCATAACCACATTTACTTAGTACGGGTATAACAGAGGATTAGGAGAGCAGAAACTTCTGACTTCTCTAGAAGAGTAAAATGTACTTAAGAGGCCCTCCCTGGTGGTGCAGCCGGTTAAAGCGCAGCACTGAGAAGCTAAAGCCACTTCTGCATGAGTTCGATTCCTGCCTGCCCCGGAGGTGACCACATGGCATGGCAGACCTCTCCTGACCCGCCCACTGCTCCCCTCAGCAGTGTGTTTCAGTAGATCTGCCTGTTCTGTTCCCCACTCTGTCTCTATTGAAGCCTCTCACCGCCCCTGAGCCTCTGGCCTGTACCCCAGTTCTGTATGAATAAATAAATAAATCTTAAAAAAAAATGTACTTAAGAATTAGAAAAACATGGTCCATTCAACTTTAGATCCCAGGTATACCTTTTTGGGACTCACCCACATTGAGTTTTCACAGAATAAGTTACCATTCATGCCTGTAGGATGACTATTATGAGTTGATTTTTCACAGCACTGCCTGTGATTTTTGTATATTTCCTGATGAACCAATAATAACAGAAAAAGCATGATGTACATATTGCCCCACTGAAAGCATTTTTTGGATCACATTAAAAGGCTAAAGAAATTGGTCTCAGGAGCGTCTGATTTAAGGAGAAAGGCAGGTTGGGAGAAGCCAAACTGGTTTTCAGCTGTCTGATAAATTCAAAGCCTCGGAATAGAATCAGACTGTCACAATGAAAAGACGGAAGAATTCTGAAATGTCTTCAAACCAGCATTCTCGTTGAGTTATGCCATGAAGGGCAAGGGGAGGATGAAGACTTTTCAGATCTGTGTTGTCTCCTAACCTCTTTGGGCTACTCCCAGAGGATTTACTCATCAAAACAAGGAAGTTGTCAACAAAGGAGAAGAAAATAATGTGATATAGAAAATAAAGTCATGGGGACTTCTAACACGATGATAAAAGAGGAGCCTGAGATGACGGGCTAAAGTTCTATAAGAAACATTTAGAGCAGACTGGAGTCCTGACTAACAGATGAGACAATACATGGCTTAGCTTCATTGACCTTTAATTAAAGATTACTCTTGGTTATATGAGTTAACTATTGATGCATTAAAAATCACTCAAAAACTTAGCAGCTTGGCACAACAAGCGTATTATTTCTCATGAGTGGACCTATCAGTTGGGTGCTTCTGCTGAGTTGGGCAGGACTCACAGGCGCGTGACTAGACTTACACAGATGACTGTGGTTAACAAGACCTCCCAGAAGCTGCGATAGGTTCCTTCCGCAGTAGTTCGGCTAAGCAGACTCTGTTCTATGTGCCCTCACATGTCCCCAGCTGCTTTGTCCAGGGTTCCAGGTGACAGCATGTGTTCCCAAGGTTTAATTCCAGTGGGAGAGACCCCTCACTGGCACTCTGAGGCCCTAAAGTATAATAGTCATCAGAGCTGCCCTGATAGAACAGAAGGAAATAGGTTCTTTGCAAGAGAAGCTCCAAAGTCACATTGCAAAAAGCGGGATGACGAGGAGTGCCTCACGTCATGCTGATCAGGGCCGTCAGTACCACCTGCTCATGACAGATGTGGTGAAAGATCCTTGCGCTCCAGACACCTCTCCTATTTCTGTTTAAGATGCACAAACCGTTTTTGGCCAAGTTGGCAATAACGATAATTTAGAAAACCATAAACAGCTTCATAAATGCCATGTTTATTGGCAAAGGAAGGAGCAGGAGCCTGTGTAAATATATATTCTGGAGATTGCTTGGGACAGCAGAGAGTGCATGAACTTTGGAGTCAGACAAACCTGTGTTTTAGTGCTGACTCCATGGCTTCACTGGACAACTCTGCTCACTCATCTTAAATTCCCTGAGTCTTAATTTTGTTTTCTGTAAAAGAGGGATGATCAAATTTTCATGGGGCCGCTAGGGGAGTAAATGAGATAAGGACGTGGCAGTGCCTGGCAGGTGCTCAAAAATAGTGACTCTTACCTGATATGAATTCATCTCCTATAGGCCCACGGTAGGTGCTTCTTATGTCACCAGCCCCTCTGGTCTCCCAAACTTTAACTTTTAAGTGTATGTTGCTATAAACCTCTGGTGCCTGAAACCAGGTTATTTTAGCCTCTAAGTCTCCATGTGAAGGAAGCACTTTGATTTGCATGGAAAGGCCTTTTGCTTTCAATGGGCTGCGTAGCAAGCAGCCCAGGAAGTGAACTAACTGGCATCTTCTGATGATCTCTTGATCATTCATGCAATGGTTACAGATTAATCCAAGATGGGGTTGCACCCATGGCTTTGATCACCACCTCCAGGAAGTTGTCTCACCCTCTTCTGCACCCCACTCTCTCAGCATACCACTCTGATATGCCCCCTTCTATGGAAGCATTTCTCACTCTGCCATATCATGACATGGTCTGCAAGCTTGTCTCTTCACTAGGTAGCACGCCCCCTAAGGGCAGGATTTGGTACTGATCTCCAGTACACAACAGAAGGTCCAGCTCAGCATCAGCCTCATCAGTTACTGCCGACTTCATGCCACTTACAAGTTCCTGGGCTTACACACATCTTTGAGTCTCCCCTCCCACCCATGATGAATTCTTGTCCCATTTTCAATATGGGAGGAACTTGAGGGTGCAGAGAAGGTAATCATGGTCCCCAAAGGACACAAGGAGAAAGTGCAGAACCTGGAAGGGAACTCAGCTCTGTGCAAAATCTCTGACTTTGCTTTACTGCCTATTATCAAGTTTAGCAAATTGGTTGCTGAAGTTAAGAGATCATCTCGGTATACTGCAAAGCAAGTCTGTGTGACAGCACCAAAAATGGCTTCAAGAAACTACAGGGAGTTGGGATGAATTAGTGAAGATGCCATCACAATTTACACCATTTTGATGACAGAATTAATTTAGGAAGCTGTAGTGTCCTGACAGGTGCCATGTTTATTGGAAGGGGAAGGAACAGACCATGTGCAAATCCTCTTTGCCACGATGCCCGGGCACAATGTCAGGGGAGCAGGAAGCATGGCTGAGCCACAGTTCTTTCCCAACCCCCAACACCCCAGCCTCCAGCCCCACTCCTGGCTTGTGCTGACATTTGGTCGTCAACACCACGTTTGCCCGTCAGGACTTACCATAATCCGCCCCTTTATCCCACCCCCTCAGGCTTCCAAGTCTGCTTGTCTCATCCTGGAATGACCACTGTTTTCCAGAAGTTTAATCCAAACCACTTCCTCCTTCTCTCCCTGAAGAGGAAAAGCAAGGACCTCTGGGAAGGCACTAAAGCTCAGTTAGAAAAGGGTGGCCTTTAAAATAAGACTCCGAGTTTAAATCCAACCCCTGCCATTTACTCTCAAGTCACCTCACAGCAACTATTTAATAGCTCTGTGCCTCAATTTCCCCATCTGCAAAATGGGAACTGGAATTGCCACCAGAAAGACTGCTAGGGCATTTCATCAGATAATGTGTGTAAAATGCATGTTAACATAGTCCCCACTGCCTTACTGTCTGTTTTTAACTTTTCCTTTCTCCCTTTCTTTCTGGGGCATGCCTAATAGGGACAGCCCAGAATATGAAGGATCCTGGAGGGAAAGTCAGAGGTATCCCAAGAATTTCTTTCTCTCTCTCAAGCCTGTCTAAGAATTAGGATCCTGAAATCCTGCCCACCCTGAGATGGATAAGGGTAGAACATGCAGGCTTCTTATTGCCAATACCTTTTATACACAGGCCCTGCCAGAGCCGAGCTTCAGGGTGGCTCTTAGACAGAGGGAGAGAGAAAAGGTTGGAGTCCCATAGTTGCTCTGCACCTCAATACCTTATCCTCATGCTGGGGGCAGGACAGGTTCCCAGCACTGAAGACTTAAGGGCAATTCAAACTTCAGGTGAGATGACTGGATTCAAGAACTCTGCTTTTTATTTCCTCCTGGATTTTTTTTCTTTTTTAAGTTTTGTTTATTTGTGCATACTGAACTGGACTACAGGCCAGAGGTGCAGGGGCAGTGAGAGGATCCACCAGAGACAGAGTGGGGAGCAAAACAGGCAGATCGATGATGTACACTGCTGAGGGGAGCAGTGGCTGAGACAGGAGAGGTCTGCTGCGCCATGTGGGTCACTTCCAGGGCGGAGGATCAAACACACACTAGCTATGGCCAGCTTGCAGTGCTGTGTCCTAATCTGTTGAGCCCTCAGGAAGGGCTCTCCTCCTAGATTCTTTAAATCACATTAGGAAATGAAGAAAGAAATGTCAAACTTAAAAGACACAAATAGAATTCAGGGGCTGCAAAGAAGAGTAAGACTTGAACAACTGTTCTGAAAGAAGTAAAATTAATACCTGATTCTCAAGGCCACTGTCCCTACAGATCACAGGAGATATAGAGACTGTGATAGGTAGCAAGAAATCCCCAAAAGTCTAGGGGAGGCACATATCTCTCCAGTGGTTCTCAAGGAGGCTCACTGGTTGCATTTCCAGGGCAGATTGGCCCCGCCGCACCTAAAGCCCTGGGTCTAGGGCACAGACTTTGAAGGACAAGGTCCATCCTGGGCTGCCAAAGATTTGGCTAAGTTGGGCCTTGTCTTACGGTAGCACTAGCCTGTGACTTCTCTCAACAGGCAAAAGCTATCTGATGCCTTGTTCTAGAAATGTGTTCTCTGACAATATTTGTCCTCTGCAAAATTGAAGAACCTCAAGTACAAAGTCGCCAAGAAAATTCCTATGTGTTCATCTGGCAGGCCAAGGATGATACCAATGGGAACTTTCCCATCTACCTTGATGGGCCTTCTGAATGCCTTCTCGAAGGCATTCTCGGATGTTGATATGCGCCCCCTAGTGGATGCTGGGGAACATGCCCAGTTGGAAATGAAACCTTGCCCTTTGCCTCCAACATTTGAATTCTCAAAGTAAAAGCAGAAAGAAGAGGGTTAACATAGGTGTCTTTGCCCTTAAGGCTTAGTGTGGGCGAGGCAGCTAAACTGAGTTTTCTATATGGTGGGACAAAGGGTCAGAGTACAATTCGTGGCTCATATTTTCTTTTTAATCAATATTCTGTGTTTTGAAAAGGATTTAAAGATTATGAGAAAGACACATTAATTCCTTGGCATCTGGTCATAATACTGCACACCGACTAAGTGCTGGGCATTGTCTCAGTGGTCCCACAGCCTTGTCTGGTAAGTGCAGGGGGCGGGGTGGGTGGGGAGGGAGGTAAGTGTGGCTGTCTTCAAATGTCTACTATTACCAGGCACCGCTTTAAACAAGCTACATGTTTTAGCTCCATTAATCTATTCAATTGCTCCATGACTAAACAGATGATAGAAAGGAGAATGAAGTTTACAGTGTTACCAGAACTAAACCAACATCTTGAACACCTTAGGACAGTCACAGAGCACAATACAAATGTGTACCAAAATGAGAACATTAAAATAAGATTCAATACCCATGTGAGATAAAGTACTTTAGTATTTTTGCTTTACAGATGGGGAAACGAAGGCACAGGAATGACTCAGCCAGGAAGTGGTAGAACCAGGGGGACAGTGTGAGCACCCCAAGTGAGGCCTACCCTCACCATCCCTAAGCCATCAGCTTCTATGAGGACATACTAATCTTTTTAACAGGAATGACTCTCACTTCAGCTCCCAAAGAGGACTGGCGCCAGCGCTGATGACCGGTAAGTGAGTTTCACAATCACCTGGGCCTCTCAAGCAGTTTATGCCTTTTACTTGGTTCTAAATCAGCACATATGACTTGTCTGCTTGATGTTTGGAGGAAAATTCAATTCCATACAAAATGTTGGCTCTTGATTTTGGTTTGGAATTGTATCTTTGGCTAAATGGGTTTTCTTTTTTTTTTTTTACAGATTTATTTATTCATGCATACAAGAGCTGGTGTGTAGGCCAGAGTGCTGGGGGTGAGAGGATTCACTTGAGACAGAGTGGGGAGCAGAATAGGCAGATGGACTGAAATACACTGCTGAGGGGAGCAGCGGGCAAGACAGGAGAGGTCTGCTGCATCAGGAGGGTCAGCTCCCTGGCTGGCTCGATGGAACTTGTGCTATAATGGCTAGTGATAGAGAGCTTCATAGTTCTGTGCTTTAACCCCTGCACCACCAGAGGGCTCTAAATGGATTTTTCTCAAAGCATCTAGGACTGCTTGAAGAAGAGGTGGGATTATTTACTGTCACTATCTTTCTTTAAAAGGAATTTTAAATTAAATTCTTTTCTTAAAATATAATATCAGTGCTAAAAATACAAAATGAATGATCTCAGTTTCTAAGAAAGATTAACTATCAAGCATCTGTTTTCTGAAAAAAATATTTATTTCCAGAGGTTTAATGGTACAATTTTTTTGTTTTTTTTTTTTTTGGTTTTTTTTTTTTTTTTTTGCATAGAAGAACTGGGGTAGAAGCCAGAGGTTCCCAGGGATGAGAGGATTCACCAGAGACTGAGTGGGGAGCAAAACAGGAAAATGAACTAAAATACACTGCTGAGGGGAGCAGCGGGTGAGACAGGAGAGGTCCACTGCACCATGTGGGTCAGCTCCCTGTCTGGGGATCAAACTCGCACTGCAATGGCTGCCCATGCCTCACAGTGCAGTACTTTAACCCACTGCACCAACAGGGAGGGCCTCATATTCTTTATTGTCACTTAATAGTAAGGTATGTGGTGAATTGCCTGAGAGTCAAAGGAAATGCGAGGCTCTCTTGGAATAATAATTGCAGGGCATTAACTCTACTAGGAGCAGGGTCCAGATAAGTGGAAGAAATGGTCTAACTATTACTTAGGTCTACAAAGGGGATTTCTGCAAGAAATTAATTCTGGAGGTGGTGACATGCTTAATTTTAGGTAATCTAGGGAAATCCCAGCGCCATTCCAGGGTATCATTCCCTCACCAAGTTTTCCCTCCTACCCCTCCAATTCCCAGAGACAAGTGCTCACCTCTGTGGATTCCAGATCTCCGTGAAATGAATGTAACTTGAAGGAAGAGAAAAGCAATTGAGAGTTCACCGAAAGGGCTGGGAAAGTTAAGGAGAGCACTGAAAGTGAGTAGGGATTTTGATGACTCTTGACCTTCTGGCCTCCTCTAGCAGTATTGGTGGCTCATAAATCACAGCTCTGCCCTTCTGTAGAGAATGGCCTTCTGCAGATGGGGACTGCCTTAACCCTCAGATGTGCACCCCTCCCGTAAGCAGCCCCCAACTAATGACTGACAGGGTGCTCAAAGACAAGTCTCCTTCCCTCAAGGGGGCACTCAAAGTTGGACTTTCCTTTAGGTTATGTTCTTTTCTTTCCCTTTTCTCTCCTGTGTCCTGCATGCCCTTAAAGGGTATCCTGAAGAATAATCTCTCAAAAACTTTTGTGAACTTGAATCCAGTCTCACTAAAGATCCCCACCAAAGACAATAGCTATGGGTAACCAAGAGTAACAGATTGTGGTCATGGCCTAAAGCTGTTGAATTCTGTGGAGAGGCACCATTTTGACTGACTCTATTCAGCAATGAATGAGCATCAAGCCAAAAAGTTTCTCCCAATTTTTGTTCTTGAAACTATTGAGAGACAAAGTGTATGTTATTTGTGAAAGAAGAAAGGAAAGAGGGATAATTGGAAGGGAAGGTTCCGGGAATAGCCCCAACTAGGAAGTCCTGGAAGGCTCTGCTGGGCTGGGCACATTCCATAGAAATGGTCTTTCTCATGACATTTGTCTCTACCAGTATATGCAATGCTGTGAGCTGGGGACTCCCCATGGGACTTCCTCAGTGAAGAAAAGAGTTGCTTCATTTCTGGAAGTCCTGTTTCCCATTGGAAGAACAGCTCAGATTGTTTAGGGTCTTAACAAATAACATAAGAAACAATAACGGGGTTTGAGAAAGATATGATTTCTGAGGTTCATGATGTCCAAGAGGCTTACCCAAGAGTAAAGTAGTAGTTATTTCAGGTGGGGTTAAGTCACATCGTGTTTATCAACAAGGAGGCCCCCTGAACTCTCAGTTACATACTGGCATCTGTAGAATATGATCCAGAAAGAGGTCAAATGAGGAAAGAGGAAGCGTGGCTACTTTCAGCTTAGTCACTAAGAAGTTTTGCTTGATCATGCCAAGGATAATGGTGATGATCATGATGATCATGACAACAGCCACAACAGTGATGATCATGATGATGATGGCTATCAGTGGCTGGACTCTTACCATTTGCCAAGTACCTTATAGATATTCTCTCATCAAATCTTATATAGATAGATAGATAGATATACTTAGCCCATGAGTAACATGAAGCTGAGTTGATAATCCAGTGGTTCTTGGCTGAGAAAGGAACAGAACCAGGACTTAACCTTAGTTTTCCACTGTGATACTTTTAATTCATTTTACCTTTGGGTGTCCATTTCTTGGTCAGCCAAAAGTCACAGCCGAATTTCAATGATTGTCCCTCTGAGTACTTTTTCCCCTAGCCTTATATCCTGAAATGATCTTTGTCCTCTTCTCCAAGATGGGAGGAATGTTGGGGTAGGGAAGGTAAGAAAGTAGAGAAGGGAGACTATATTCTAGATGAGACTTTCACTCAGATGAAGGCAGTTTGGAAATTCTGTGGCCTCTCCCACTGTGAGCAGTGTGTTATCCAGGCCTGGAAAACATCTGAAGAATGACAGAAGCTGTTAAAAAAATTCCAGGAGAGCCAGGTCATTGTAAGCAAAGGAGTGTCCCAAAGACTACTGTGGATGTACATTTGCCTTTTTTTCCCCCTTAATTGGAGTCACTAAATTTTTCCACACTATCTTTGGAAGGCTAAAATCAGATTATTCCAAATTACAGAAAAAAACAAATTTTGGGATTTTATATATTTTATATATTTGCACTGACCTGAGGAGAGCATTTCATTTATCTGCTTTATGGAATTCTTCAGAGCTCAAAGTTTTTGCTTTTCAGTGTGTGAGAGTTAAAATCAGTATTAACAATGGATGCTCATTGTCTTCCTTCTCTTTTTCGACCGGGGCATGAGCCCAATCAATACTCCTGAATTTAAGGACAACTCTGTAGCATAAGGACTCATAATATGGGAAGTGAAGATGGCCTCTCACTGCCCCAGTGGGAGGACAAATTAACTAAACTTAAAAAAAGCCACCAAGAAGAAAAGTCTGAGACGGAAAACATTAGCATTTTTTTCAGGGACTCTACAGTCTTCTATTCTTGCACACCCACGTCAGATATGTGGGCATCTCCGCCCATGCCTTCCTGTCTGGGCTGAGAGGTGACAAGTGGGGAGAGGGCCTCATGGAGCTTCACAAGAGGTGCCCACACCTCCTGTGAGTTGTGCATCTTTGATGTACATCATCCTGGTTTCCTGTTTACGTCATTGTTCCTGGAAGGAGGGCTTCCCAGAAGATACAGTGCCCTAAGCGGCTGCCACCCCACTCTATTTTTTTGGAGACACGGCCCTTTATGATTGTCTAATCCTCATGGTGTGTGAGGAGGGCTGCTGTTGTGTAGTTGAAGGGGTGACAGGTGCTTAAGGAAGGTGGAGATACTTTCTGTAACTTTCTTTGTTGGCATCCATGTAAACAGCATGCTGAAGCCAGGGGCAATTTGTTAGGCTAGTACAGTCTTGTACCAAGAGATCAGACTTAGTAAGTTTTGGCTGATGGGAAGTTACCTTCATAGCGCTCCTCTAAGACCCTCCTGGGTAAGCCTGGGGAAATAATGTTTGAGCTCTAAAGTCTCCTCCTAAAGGTACCCTGCTTTCATGTGTCTCAGTCATTACCCAAGAGAGATGGAGTCAAACAATTAGCAGGGTGTGGGAGACCTGCAGCAGGCCTCCTGAGAGGCTGAGGACAGACTGGAAGGAGTTTGGTCAGGAAGTTCCCAGTCACGTGTATATACACACACACACACGTGCACAGTTTTTTTCAGCTGTATCTCAGAGCACATGTGTGACAGCCTTCTAGGTTATACACCCAGGAACATACAGACGATCCCTGACCTGCAGTGGTTCAACTTGTGACAGTAGGAGAGTGATCAGTATTCTGCAGGAATCATACTTCACATTTTGTATTGGCATCTTTTCCCTGACTGATGAACTACGGTAGGCCACTGTCTCATGGTGCTGGCCAGTGGCTTGAGGTACAGTCCCAGGCTAGCCACGCTATCACCACGGAAACAACCAATCCCTACAGACTGTTTTTCACTCTCAATACAGTTTTCAGTACATGATGTGAGATCTTTACACTTTGTCATAAAGATGACTCTGTGACATGAGCTTGTCCAATGGCAGGCAAATGGAAGTGTCCTAACATTTAAGGTAGGCCAGCTAGACTTTAAGTACTCACAAGTCTGAGGGTGTATTGAGATGTAGCCTCATCATAAACTCAGTTTATTTTGTTCAAGAATATCCTAGCAATGTTGTTTGACACAGAAACATAACTGGAAATGAGGCCAGTGTCAGGAAACAGAATGACCAAAAATGTGGTGTGTATCCTATATAGCTGTAAGAAAAAAAAACAAAACAAAAAAAAACCTGTTGCTACTTGAAACAACACACATGAACAGAGAAACACAATGTGTAGTAAAAAGAGGAATGTTCAAGAAATGAAACAGCAGGGTGATGTCCCCTTTATAAAGCACAAAAATACACAAAGTGTGTGTAGGCATGCACATATGTGGAATGAAACTTCTTTTAAAAAGGGGAATTAAAACCATAAAAGTCTTAGTAGCAGTTTCCTCTGGGGGCTAAAGCAGGAGAATGGTGACGGACAATCGAGAGGCACAGAGGTCAAGGGAAGTAGTGGGTGACATGGCTTCTTACAGCAGGCAGTGGGTTTGTGGGCTTCTCTGTGTGGCATCCTAACATTATAACCTGGATCTAATATTATAATCTATGCTTTATCACTAGCAGTAGATATAGGCTACATATGTGTGTGTGTGTGTGTGTGTGTGTGTGTGTAGGTATGAGATATTAAGTTGCAAAAAAGGAAATTAAACTATCGGTGGTTACATGACTTACCAAACTGATAGAATTCCAATCTCAGAGTTCAAATGTTTAGAATTACCTAATGCAGCTCCTAATTTTATATAGCCTGAATTGACTTCCAAATTGCAAAGGGACTTGAGCTCATCTGCACAATTCTTTAGTGACTGAGCCAAGATTAGAAATCCTGCCTCTTAGCTTCTAGGCCAAATTCCTTCTTCCATGATCACCCTCCAAATTTTCTTTCTTTAGCTCATCTGTTCTCCTCCCCCCAACCCCCGCTCACCCCTAACCCTCCACCCACCCACACTCAACTGGTAAGTGAAAGCAACATTTAACTGACTTTCACAATGATGATGAATTGGTTAACCGCCTGTGTTCTAGAAGAAAAGGTAAGAAATTAGAACCTGGGGATCATATTATCCCAGAGCAAGCAAAGTCTAGTTTCTTTCTGCTTGTCTTCTTTGAGGAAGTGCTCGGTTGTGACCCCACAGTAGTTAACATACTGAAGCATTATGTCTGTCTTAGGTCTGATTTGTAGCTCTTTGCTATCTTAAAACAAAATTTCTGGGCCCTCCCTGGTGGCGCAGCGGGTTAAAGCACAGCACTAAGAAGCTTAAGCCACCTCCGCATGAGTTCAATTCCTGCCTGCCCGGGAGGAGACCCACATGGCGAGGCAGGATCCTCTCCTGACCCGCCCGCTGCTCCCCTCAGCAGTGTACTTGATCTGCCTGTTCTGCTCCCCGCTCTGTCTCTGGTGCATCCTCTCACCCTCTGCATCTCTGGCCTGTACCCCAGTTCTGTATGAGTAAATAAATCTTTAAAAACAAAAACAAAAACAAAATTTCAGCCCAGAAATTTACTGATGAGTTTATTTTAGATAACTAGGATCAGATAGCATTTGCATGTGGATGTAATACAGAGTCTCATGGGAAGAAGAAAAAGTATTTTTTAAATCAAGTGTCCATTTTTACCAACAATTTAAATTGCTGACATTCATGAAGAGTTGTGATATATCATAGCTCTGTATTTCATTTATTTTAAACAATATATTTGCCTTCTTTCCTTCCCCCCCAAAAAAGAGAACAATTCAGCTATGTCAAGCCCTTCTATTTGGTATGAGGGTGCCCTGGAATGTGGAGTCTTCTCTGGGTCTCTGTTCGATCCCCTGTATGAGAATCTCATTATGCTATATGATCTGAGTTTGAAGACCCTGCATTTTATTTCTACAACATGATTGTTGAATATTTGCCATCTAATTCCTCAGTAATGATTTTTACAACATAGAGAAAAACTTGCTATGCTGGGCTTACTGTCCTTTATTTCCAGTTATCTTTCTGAGCATTGTGAAGGTAGCACATCTCCATTCCCTTGAAATGAGATAGAGCCATGTGATTTACTTTGACTATTGAAATATGAGCAGAAACGAGGTATGTGCCATTGGGAGCCTTAAGAGTCAGTCTACTGATTCATGAAGCTAGCTTGGATTTGCACCATTTTGGTCCCACTTACTAACTTGAGAGTATATGATGTGATGACACATATATCTAGACTTTCTAAATATATTCAGTTGGACACTACAGTTTTCAATCCATAAATTTATCCAGCAGGAACACTGAAGACCCTTCCAGTATAAGCAACAAAGCTTAGCTAGTAATCAAAGGAGAGGCAACAGCGAGTTGGAATCCACATTTATTGATGAGGGATATATACACAAGAGTTAAAACACTTAGTGAAATATTGGGTTCACAGATTATTTCCAGTATATAAAGAATGTCCAGTTATTTTATACACAAAATGTTACAGTAATCAGTCCACATTGTAAGAAAGTTTAGGAAGCTAAAGGTGAAAACAAAGGCCCTCAATTACCCAAAATGTGCTTTGCCAACAAGGCATTTACTAGCCCATAGGTAAGAAATAACCCAAAAGTTAGTTGAAGATTTTATCTTTCTGTACTCATTAGTCTTTAAACACTATGTGCTGTAGATAATCTATGCTACGTGGCTGTAGGACAATGGGGATTATGAATGGAGAGAAACAATAACCTTTCATTCTGGACACATGAGAATCTTCAAAGAGAATCCTGCCTAACAGCCAGTTTGCTTTCAGTAAGGTTTTCCATTCTAAATTTAACAGGCATGGAAGCCACATTTTTAAGGGAAAATGTGTTTGTCCACATTTATGTCCCCTTCCTCTGATCGTTTGAGAAGTCACTGCAAATTAACGTGCTTTGTGCCCTCAGGATACTCATGTGAAAAAAAAAGGGTGCACTCAGCACTCCCCACTGCAATGACCTTTCTGTTCTTGCAAGGGGGTGCAGGATCTGTAGACCTCACAGCATTCCACTTAGTGATGACTAGAATGTGTGTTTTAGGAGGCAGTTGTACAACTGCATTCATCAACCTCATCTTCAACCACTCAGAATACGCACGCAGAGCCCAGTAGCTCTAGGTCGTTTCCCACATAGGTGGGGTCTGTGCTTTCTCAGTTGCCCTTCTGCAACCCCAAGCTGTACACAAACCATTCTTGTCCTTCCAATGCTCTATCTCTCCACAGATGACTGTGCAGGTTACTACAGAAACTGTGTTTTTATGGTGTTTGGCCTGCATTGATGTTAGTCAGTGACTGGTAGCCCATAGAGCTACTCACCAATTATTCACCCGACTCAAGAAGCAAGGAGGACAGGGCTCCTTAGAACCTTTAAATTATGCACATCTTTATCAGTATTTGACAACCAGAGAGGCAGACCACATGTGAATAGCCTTTTGTCTCTCAGAGTCCAAGCCACCAAGCCAAGAACCGTAAGAAGTCCTCATTCCAAACCTACCTACACCAAGATAACCAGGAGTTTCACCGCTGCATCTGCTGTGTGTGTACAGACATCCTACGACCTTTTGCTATGCATCAAAACACACATAGAAACCTTGCCTGCTCTGAACTGTATATTTACAAAGATCCAGACACACAGATTTTCAATCATCCATACACTGGATTCACAGGTAAGTTCTTCACTGATATACATCCTCAAATCACAGCAAAGAAGAGGAGAAATTTCACTACTATGTATCTAAGGAAGAAAAGAAGGGTTTTCAAAAACACCAACCAACATGTCTACTGCATTTAGATGAACAGCCAAAAATAACATTTAACTTAAATTATGAAACATCTATACACCATTTCACTGAAATTACACAGATACCTACATTATAGCTACACAAGTGCATAGGCACTGTTCTCCATGCGTGAACCAAGCATTACTGTGCACACATAAGAACATCATGCTCTGACAGCTGTCTGTACTGGAAAACCACAGATACATCGTTGCCAGCTAAGGGCACAGCTAATTCATTGGGGTAGGGTTCAAAGTCACTTTCTATGTAACTTTTATTTTTTACATCTGGCAAATATAGGAGCCCTACAACCATTTCAGAAATTGTGTTCGATGCGGGAGGAAGACCCCCTTGTCTTTGCAGTGGCTATTGATTTGCCTCTGGGGAAAGTTACATAGATTGCTGTTCACCTGAGGACAGAATCTACCTGGGCTGCTGCTACACAATGTCAGTGTGGCTCTAAGCCTCCACCTCCAGCCCCAGTGATGAGTATTGCTTCACAGCTGGTACTAATAATTTTTCTATTAAAAATATGTGCTTAATTCACATCACAATGTGACCGCTAATGTGCTTGGCAAGAATGAACTGCAACAAATCCCTCCTGGTTTGCTTCCCAGCATCACCCTCAGTCTCTGATACTAAGAGTTTTCCTAAGTCAATGGTCACATAAATAATTAGGATGGCATAAAAAATTCTGATATAGGTATGACCCCACTGTTACCATCTTGGTTTTCATGTTCATAGAGAAAAAGTAAAATTTTAAATGCTTAGCTGGAAAAGCAAGGTCTGGTGTTAAAAAAGAGGTATCAGCACCATTCCTTGAATTGAAAAGACTAATTATTTAATTGCATATCCTAACCAGCTAAGGGATTTAAAGGATCCTGTGATTTATGGTGATTTTGTTCACAAAGGACTTGGTTCTTAAATCTTTTGAATGTGGCTATAATGCTAGGGAAGAACGGACAGCTCTAAATTGCTGTAGAAATGCCCTGTATGAGTTATCATTCTACACCTGTGATGATACAGAAAACACCATATGAAAATATCTGTCTGCAAAATTACAGATACTAAATAGATTCATTCAGTCTATACTGAGTTCTTTATGAATTATGAAGAATAGATACAAACCTATAACATTATTAAAGGCAAAAATAATATCAAACATATAACATCCAAAACTATAAATACATTCCCCATGCTCTTTATAAATAATAACATAGAAACCCTGGGATTTAAGAAGAATGTAAGAGTGGGCTGGAGAAATTTATGAGTTTGGGGTGCAATACTGATCAGAGAGCAATGTTTCCTTCCTAGTAACTTAGGTTCTTACCAGGAAGCCAAAATATATCTGCTGGCAGCAAGATCAAGTTAGATTCACAGTTAGCCAGCTCTTTTCTCAAGTTGTAAAAAACAAATAGAAAAACAATGTACAAAAATTCTCACAAAATTAGTTTTTTATATACAAATCTCTATAGTGACCAGATAATCTGATCTGTGTTGTGCAACACGGGGGTGCAAAGCAGAGGCTTCCCAGGGAGAGGAGACGGGGCAGTTGGGGTCATGTGTAAAATCTGGATGCCAAAGGATGGGTCCCAGAAAGGAATAGATTTCTCTTGGAAGATTAAGCAACCAGAGCACCAGCTTTCTGGTGACACCTCTCAGAAAATTTGCCCCATCGGGAAGAACCCCCAGAGATTGTGCTAGACCAGCCTTCTTCTACCATTGACAGCAGGCCCTTTCCGCGGGTTAAATGGTTGCCAGGAGAAGATGCAGTCCCAGAGGGAGAGACGCCGACTGCAGGGGACGGTGGCAGAGGTGACAGTCAACTGCTGCATTCTAACACTCGTGTGTCTCCAGAGTAACTGGAGACCTGTTGCTACCTGGGCTCTATGTACCTGCTGACTGCAAAGCAGTGGGTCTGTTCAGCAGCTGCTCATAGTCTCAGCACAAGAAGACCCTGTTTACCAACAGTAGGACTTTTAAGAACATCAAAATGGATACTTGGTTTGGAGGTAGAAAGGTGAAGCAAGGTTGGACATAGAAAAAGCTGATCAGTAACTATTCAGGATGTTAGAGTGAATGGAACAATACGAGAATTTCTCTTATTTCTTTATAGGTTCTTATATGGGCAACAAATAGCTAATTTGTTGCTGCTCTTGTGTTGTTTTCTGAACTCTACCTTTTTTTTTCCCAAAACAAACCCAGTGCCACTAGTCCTGGCTTAACATCTCACTCCTTTGAGTCTGAAGCAGTGAGGTCCTCTCTGGCCAGAGTACTCTGCATTTAGCAAGGAAGTGAGCAGCAGCATCCTGCAGCAATCCCAGACTGCAAGAGATGGTTGAAAAGTCACGGCTCGTGACCCACATGTTTACGGACATTTTATCCACCTAGAAACTCCTCCGGCACTCAAGTGGGCAAGGACCACTAGCCCTTTCTTATAAGAAAGAGCTTCTCTACCTGGAATATGCTGGCCACAATAAAAGTGAACCAAGAGGAAAATCTGAACAAGAAATCCACCCAATATCCCTGCATCTGTCCCCAGGGAGCAGACTTGGTCCAGCCCACCAGGGCGTGGGTGTGCGAGTCTGGGTGCAGACAGACAGAGAGGCAGCGAGGGGAGGCATTTCCAGTTGCTGTTATTGTGTAAGTCTTGCACCAGATTTCATAAGTGCATTCAAGATTACTTGCCAGAGGCTCCCAAGTTCCCATACTGGGTCGGTAATTGGGATTGTTTGAAGAAAACCGTGTGTTGTGGGCACTGAAGTGCTCTGTTGCCTCAGCAGGCATGTTGCAAGACCTTAAGGGGAGATGCAGACTTGTCCTGTCCCTGCATGGAGATTCCTGCAGCATTGTTTCCTGAGCTGAATCACTAGTTCTACTGGGAAAGTGAGTGTAAGCAAAGAATTTTTACTTTTGCTTTGCAGTTTTATAAAGGACACTTGCATCTTGCCAATACCAAACTGTGCATTAACATGGCATCTTCTAAGTTTGCTGCAAGACACTGAATGAGGAGAGATTTGAAAGTAACTTTCCCCAAAGAGGATGCAAAAAAATCCAAAATTGAGAATTCATTATGTTGGGCCCCTCAACTTAATATATTAGAAGTAATATTATGTAGTAGTAAGCTTCCTGTGAAAGAAGACATTAAAACAGAGATCATAATGTCACATGTTTTTAGGGTTGGGAGGGGGTTTTATCATTTCATCCAATGCCTTCATTTTATGGGAAGAAACAAAGCTTGGGTGGGTAAAGTGACTTGTCTAAGGTACACACAAAGTTTGGCAGAATCTACGTGACCTGCTTCTCTATCCAAATGTCATGTTCCCAATCATCTGTGTGTCATTACCTGACAATAGCTGCTGATGCTATGAGATTAGATGCTATTTAATGACATTCACTTTATCTCTTCTAAACCAGCACTAAATTGTGTGGTTGTTTACTAAAATGTCTTTAAGCAGCAACAATAATAAGTGGATAAAGAACAGAGAAAAATGAGTGGGATGTTGGGTATTTCTTTTAGGAAAATCATAAGCAAAGGTGGCACAAGCAACTTCGAACTCACTCCACCCAAGGAAGACAATCGGCCTCTAGTGCAACCTGCCTGGGCTGGCACTCAGTGGCCCTTTTCTAGGCTTTAGCCAGAAATGACAGATATTAAGACCATTCATCTTCTCTGACAATTAGATTTGCAAAACTCTCACTTCAGAACACCTTCAGGCTCTATACTTAATCTTCTTAGGTTCCCAGACCCTCCTATTCTTATTCAAGGAGCAAATATTACAAAGGCTGAAAAATCCCATTTGGTCCTTTTTCTTGGTTTAGAGTGAATTCATTTGGATATAAGCAAAGCAACCTCAGACAACTGTGTGGCTCTGATCATTGAAAAGCAGCTAAGACTCCCAGATATATGTGAAAAACTACCTCCATTGGGTGTAACTGCTGAGTACTTTTAGTCATCCAGCCAGCTAAGAGCTGCTGAGACTTGTTTATCCAGAGCCGGAACCTCAGAAGATGATCTCTGAGCCAGTGTGGACCTATTTGGATTTATTGCTATAGTTTCTGGGAAAATATAGACCAGATAGAAGAGTTGATTGTGACAAAAGTTTAGTTATAACATAATGTTTGCTTAGGGGAAAAAAGGGAAGTGTAATATTTGCAAAAACATGGCAGGATTGGGTTTCTTTGGGGAGGCCCAGTTGGTGAGTTATCCAACTCCCAAAGAGATCTTGAGTAGATACATTTGTACATAATACACTTGTTCAAGCATGAGTTCCTCTGTTCAACTGGTCATTGTGATTATTTTCATTACTTAAGAGGTGCTTGTCAGTACCTCTCCCCATGAGCTGAATTTCCCCTAAGCCATTCTCACCTCCCACCATCGAAATCAAGGATCCAGAAGGCATCCGGGCCCCTTTCTGTTGACTTTCATGAATATATAGGCTGTCTAGTAGTTATTGAGAGAAGTCAATATTTATCTTTTTTATAGGATATGGTCACCTTCACAAGCAACAAGAACACATCTGTGCTGTCATACCCACTGGGAAGGAAAGAGTTGAATCTAATAGCCAATGAATTCAGAGTTCTTCACGGAAAGCCTCTCTGTAAGAGGTCTGTGGGATCAAGGCCATCTCCTGATTTTGCCTGCGAGGCGCATCCTCAGAGATCTAAGGTAAATTCTTACCTTGAAAGATAAGCTATTCTTCTCACTCACTGGATATGAGTCACTGAATTATAGCAGGTAATCAAACAATGATTCCACTTGGGTTTCCCAACAGTCAAAAAGTGAGAAGGGAGGGTTGAAGTCTGATTAGCTGTTTTTCTCCTGGACTGATTCCGATTCCTAAGATGAATGAATGAGTCTACAACAAAATGGTAATACCAAAGTCCTGATTTACAGACCTTAGAGGGAGCAGTGCATCTGTGTATGAATTATCAAATATTAATGAATTATTGTAAGCATTCATAACTCTGCTGGCCCTATTAATCTCTCTCTACACATACATACATATACATATGTATGTATTAAACTAGCAGGTAATCCTATTTAGAAAAAGGTTATAAGAGGTATACTCTGGATTTTTTTGTTCTGTTTATGGCACGTATTGCTGGGTGAGCTGGGCATGACATGAGAAGAATGACTGGGACCTATATAAAAACAGAGGATACAGTCACACATGTCAGTTCTTCATAGGCCCTGGAATTTCAGGCTAATCCTGAACTTGAGAAATTGTCTTTTGAAGCTTGGGTTTTTATTGAGTTCACAGATAAATGTAGATAAATCCTAAGTCTATTTAATCTTTTGAAACATTGCATAGTCTCAAACCAGAAAAGCCTGTTGTGTTAAGTTATGCACCTTATTTCTTTCAAATGCATTGCCTCTTTATGCATTTTAGGAAGGGCTGAAGACAGAGCGAACTGGGAAACTGAGTCAGTCTTGGGCAGACTGACCATGGAACCACTCCCTCAAGAAACATGTTAGCATGTACATATGCTAAGCTGGCCTTCCATAGCAAAATACACAAGATTCAGGATACTTCAACTTGGTCCTTCTCCTCACCATAAAAAAGCTCTTGGAAGCACAACTCACAGACAGTCCTTAGCAGCATCATAGTGAAACCCAGGAACTGTCCCATTGACCCACATTTGCTATAAAGATGTTATTTCCACTACTATAGTTCACAATGTTCTTGGCCATCTAGTAAAAATGAAGACCAATGTCAAGAAAAAAAAAAAACTGCTTAATACTGATTTGTAGTGATTCTTATTAAAATAAAAAAAAGGCAAGGTTTGGGAGGCAAAAACAATTGGAATCTCATGTCTCTTCTATGTTCCAAAGGTATCTGATTTGGTAAAGAATTGTCACAAAGGATAAGAAAAAAGGGGATGTGATATCCTTGTAAATAAACCCTCCTCAGAGAACCTGGACTTTACGACTCCTCAACAAAATCTCAGCATTTGTCTGCTGGCCTCGGATGCCCACCCCACTCCCATGTGATTCTACATAGTCCTTTGAGGCAAGTGTGCTTTATTTCTCATTGATTCATGTTCAAGTCCTTAGCAAATTCCCAAGCCCAGCAACCTTACAAAAATACTGTGAGTTATTCCATAAAAAAATGATAGTAGAGGCATTGACAAATGTAGCTTACATAATCATTCAGGATCCACAGCTTGCCCCCAGTTGGCAAGGCACCATGCCAACGCCATGTATATCTTTCGTCCCTCCGGCTTTCACAGCCTTGAAAAGATTCCATCTATGATGTTGGGTAGAGACATCTTTTGTTCCTGCTTCATGGTTCAAGTTTGCCTTGATCTTGCCATAGCAATGTCATCTTTACAGGACTGTGCACATATGTTTGTTTTCTACTTCTTTCCATAGAGGAGACTGGGAAGAAGATTGGCTTTGCTTCCTGCTGTGCCCTGCAAGTGGTTTGAATGTGCTTTGCTATAACATAATAAAAAACTTTCTACACATTAGATGAATAACCATGTTTCATTTTTCTGCTCATCAAGAGAATGGAATTAAAAGAGACACAATCAACACAACTCACCTCCATGTGTGAGGAGAATAAAATGATTAGGCTTTCGAGGCTAATGAGAATATGATGAAAATAATTGAGGGACTACAAAAGGACCCTTATATTTGAAATCCAAACAAGAGTTTGATGGGTGAAACCAAGACAGTGAAGAATAGGTCAAATAACTTCAGAGCTTGATTTCACTATGACAGGTGAAGACAAACCAAGTAGAAACAAATTGGAGTATTAGAATCTGGTTAGAATTTACGTTGACTGTGCTTTCTTTCTTTTGTCTGCATAAGGTGGTTATTTGAAAATTACTTCCTGACCCATTATCAAATGGAGAACAAATTATGAAACATACTTTGGAATTACAAAGGGCAGGGCAGAGACTCCATGGGTGTTATAATCAGCTGCCTGTTAGGTATGGTTCCCACTAAGCCTGTCTTTGAAAATTTGCTTTAAGGAGCATACTGTATGGTCCAAGATTATGGTCCAAGCTCCCTATGAGAGGTAATTGTATTTACCAAACATCGAAGGGGAAGTAGGTCTAGAGGCGTCCAATAATTTCTTGTGCATCACAAGGTGAGGCATGGAAAACACTGGAGGGAATACCTACTGAGTGTCTGCTCATTGCCCCGAACCCCTGAAGTGTGCCACGCTGCTTTAGCTGTGTCCCCTGGGAAAAGAGCATGCACAGTTCTGCCTCCTGAGAGAAAAGGGAAGCTGGCAAGAATGTGTCTTCACTTCAAATCAATTCCTCCAGCAGCATCAAACACTCAAACAGCAATACAAGTGACAACATTAGACAGTTACAAAGCATTATTTGGCAAAGACACGCTCCGTGCCTACCACAGACTCAACAGATCCTCTAAGCCTCAGCTAACAGATTAAGTAAACATAGAAATATATGCATTTTTTTTTTCCTTTTTAAAGAAAGCTTGTTTATATCCTCTTTTACCATAAGACACGCTGGGGAGTCTATTCAAGAATTTGCAGTCATATCCTTATTTTTCACGTTTCCAGGGTTCTTCCTCAGCGCTGCAGTCAGCTGACTTCCCGTTGGCTGCCAGAGTCACCTGAAAGTAATTTCCATCAACACCCACCTTATAGGCCTCCAACTAGAAACCACCCCGTGGGCTATGTGGAGAAGCATCAGACTTAGGGGGTGCGGAGTGGCTTAAAAATTGATAAATTTCAAGTAGTGTTCCTTCCCAGCTGATTGGGAGCTGATCTTGGGTTTCACCACTGATTTGTGAACATTTAAGAGATACATTGATCTTGGGGGATACTGAGGGATGAGGGACACTGTACCAAGTAGAGGATACCTTCTATGATTTTAGGATCGTGGAAGTGTCTAAGGACTATCCATCACCCCATAATGCTGTTCTTAAACAACAGTGCCTGTGTGCTGCTCCACACAACCACAGAGAACAAACCAGAACTAGGCAACTAGTTGTCCTCATGCACGTGAAAGGTTCAGTTGCAAAGAGGCCAAGTGGATTTTATTCATGTCCAATTTTACAATAAAAAATCATGATGGTTTGACTCCACCAAATGAACTCTCCAGGTTTTAAAAATGAAAAGGGAGAGGATTTGAATCTGAGATCAGCAACAAGAAGGTCTAAACTTATTTCAGTGAAGACATGTAGTGACCACATAGAATGGCCAGATGGTTTGTACTCTGCTTCCCTGGCTGTAAGTGAACTGAACCTTTACACAGAATGGGAGGCTCCCCTCCACTTCTAAGTGGTTTTCCTAGCTTACCTTCCATCTGTCTGTCCTCAACGTCATGTGCAAACTTAAACCCACGACTGATATTCCACATAATGGAGAGACTGGATTTATGGAAGCATTAGAACATGAAGACATGACAAACGCAGCAATGTTTGAAAGAAATCTGGCCTTCTTCTTACCCAAGTGGAAGTGACACGCATGCATTAGGGACACACACAACATGCTAGAAAAGGAAAACTAAGGGCCCTTCACAAACCAAGCAAGTGAAAATAAAAACTATTCATTCCTCCCATTTCCATACAGCCCCCACATTATTTTTTACCAGCAAGACCATGCAGCAAGCAAGACTATAGTGCATGCTGTTATTCTGATGAAAACAAAAAACCTAGGTATCATGACAAACTACCATTACAAGACAAGAGTTTGAAAATAAAGAGATCCAAGTGATGTAACAATGCTTGAAGCAGTTCAAGTGTTGACCAGAGCTACAGCAAATTTGCTTTCCCTGAAGTGAACCATCAGGAAACATGGCAGGGACAAACCCATGTCTGTTCAGCTTGCCCCTGTGTGAATCTATCTGTTTTTTAGTGATGACCCAGATTAAGAGCCATGAAAAATTGCACATCACAATTTTGGATTCCTTTGGAAAACCCTGAAGTACAGATGGGAGGTGGTTTTGTGGTTGTTTTAAATACCGGCGCTATTTAAAAGTAGCTGGGACAACCTTTTCGTTTTGTTTTTTTCATTTCATTTTCTGGACAGGTAATAAAGCTGGGACCCCTCTCCCCAATAGAGTCCACCCATCTCTGTAATAGAAAAGAAAAAGGGGATACGGACTGATAGTAAGCGTTGATGTTTCCCATCTCAGGGTTTAAAGCAAGGAGATGGGGAATGGACCAGAAGAAAGTTCAAAGGCATGAATAAATGTGACTCAGGTATTCTGGGAAAGTGTGCAAATTTACCTCCACAGTCCTGACTACCTCCTTTGCATATTAGTGTCAACTCGGTCAAGAGATCTAAAGTGAGGAGTTGGCTTGCCTCACCTAGCAAAGGTTAATGACCAACTCACCACAACTGAGCTGAAACCATCACTTCATTGAAAAAAGGCAAATAGCGAGGTTAGCTATGAAATCAACAAAGCCATTTTGTTACTTCCATAACCTTCTCAGTTTGACTAACTGACCCTCTAAAGGCTAATTCAGAATTTGCAGATGGTTGGTTGAGTAGCCAGTTATACTGAGAATGAGCCACTAAGTACAAAACTGTAGAGCCAAAAAAGTTGGCTGAAATAAAGTCTATGGTCAAGATAACAAAAAGACACAAATATTTAAGAGCACCTGCTATGTGCCAGGCACTGTCTGAGGCCCCAGAACACAGCAGTGATAAATGGGGACACAATATCACTCCTTGGGGCCTTACTTCCTAATATTTCCCTGTAGGCTTTGAATAGTTTTGCTCAAAAAAATGAAGCAAATTTTTCCTGATGAGTTTAAAAAATCAACTCAAGAAGTCTGAAAGCTAATGGTATCCACACCTACCCATCTTCTTTACATTATGTCCTATACTATTTTGTTAAGAAGCTTCTTGAGAAGTTCCAAAAGGACCATACCTATCTAACCACATTTAATTAGTTACTAGGATTTTTTTACATATACATTTGTGAAATTTAAAAATACACATGATATCTTGTTTGTTTCATTTGTTTCATATTATATTCATGTTATATCACATTCATATTATATTCATATATTCATTTGCTTATATTATTATTTTTGCTTGTATTGCAGTCATGTGGGTTAAAGCTTTATCTCTACTACAAAACTGTACATTCATTTCGCTGTCCTCTAGTACCTCATTTAGGGTTTGAAGATAATGGAGACTCAATAAATACTTGATGCTTGGTGAAAATCTAGGAGATCATAGGAATGAGATAGGGCACTTAAATAAACATAATAAATACCTTTAAAATATAAGAGGAGTCACTGACACAAACATTTTGATGGGTGCTAATCCAGCACAATCATTCAGATGCAGGACACGCTAGCTTTCAGGAGAATGAAATATGGCCTTAGGTACATCTGAATGTCAGGTAATTTGAATCATTTTCACCAAGGGTCAATTAACTATATAATTGCCTTTTAGTGGGTGGGGTCTTTCCTAATTTATATCATAGCCCTGGTTCACCCATACATGTACCAATTTTAAAGGGGAAGAGCAAAAGACTGTGGCTGGTCCATAAGAATTCTAGATATTTGTTATAGTCCAGTAAAGAAAATTACTTGTATCTCATTCTTAGTTGCCTCACAGAAGCCATGGTGTGATTTTGGAAGGGCTCAGAAGTAACACAGGGAGACATTAATTATTATGTGATATCTTGTCCACAAGCATCAAAAAGGTATTAGAAATCTGGGTCAGATTTGGATTGTCTACAACTGCTCCCCGAATCATTTTAGCAATCCTAGCCCCAGAGCTGACCTGGCAGGGTTTCTCCAAGTTTGCTTCACTCTGGTCATGACACTCTGTCCTCACAATGTCAAGTTAGTTACAATGAAGGCTAGACAGAGCCCACCAAGCTTGAAGACTAACCACCCAACAGCTTGGAAGTGTCCATAACATCCATGCTTCAGGAAAGGTGGTCCTAAAAGCCAGTGTTGGAGATGTCATGTTTTAAAAAATAAAACTATAGAAAATTGTCCTGAAGGATTGTCATCCTTTGCTTAGTGACTTCCCATTGTTGGAGCAAATTGACCATGAGATTAAAAGTTACCCTTCCCACAAAAACAATGAGGAGAAAGCTGCATGACAGCTGTGCATACACATTTTTGATACAGCATGTAAGTACTTGCTGTAGATCATACAGGAAAGGACACTTGCATTAGATCAATCAAATGATTCTAGGTATTTCTTTTGGTGTTTCACTTGAGGACAAAACATTCGAAAGGGCAACAAAACCACAGAAATGATAAGTTATTGGGCAAAATATTCAAGAAAAACAATCAAATTAATGGAGTGAGTGGGTGAGGGAGTCAGAATGGTTATTTGGCATCACGTGGAGGGTAATAAGCAATGATTGACTCTTTCACTGTTAGACCTACTCACTTCCTGCCATGTTAGATACAGAGTTAGATGATCTGGGATTTGAAGAAGCTTGGGTTACATGAGTCTTTAGGAAATTAAACATGCCAATAATACATGCAGGGTTTCTATGTTAAAGAACTGAGCATGCACTGTTATATACAGGTCTCGATATCCATGAATGGGAAAGGTACCTTGCACTCATCTACTATGACCGAGTTGTGTGCAGCATAGACACACTGGTTAGAGTTGCTTTCCCTGTGGTTCTTCATGTCATCATAAATGGACTGAGTCTTGGTCATTTCAATGTCTTCATGCACTCGGTGCTGGGAGTCAATGGAATCCAGCTCAGACTTGGAGAGGTGGTAGACAATCCCAGCCCCAAAAGAGTCACCCACGACATTGACTGATGTTCTCATCCTGTCCCTGGAGACAAAAAACAGAAATGTTTAGTGAAAAGGTGGTGATGATGTTGTGGATATGGAGAAAGATGACTGTGAGGGGAATTTAGGAGGCAGAATTATAGGACTGATTGGTTATAATGAGTGAAAGGGGAAAGAAGAAAGATTCCTCTCAAGTTTCTGATTTTTGGTAACCTGTGGGCAGTGCTGCCATGGGGCCCAAATGGTTGGGGTGGAAGAAATTCTGGTTTCAGCAAACATATTATCGTAAAGTCTGTGACCTAGCAAAGGGGAGATGTCCCACAAGCAATTAGGAATATGAACTAAAGATCAAGAGAGGCATCAGAGCTACAGGCAGTGAACCAGGAGTCCTCATCTAAAGATACCATTGCTAGATGCCACAGATGAGTTTAATTTATCCCTGAAGAGACAATCTATTCTAAAACCCTGAGGGTGGTCAATGTGAAGAAATGGGCAAAGGAAAACAAGTCTGCAAAGGTGGGGTCTAGAAAAGTTTGGGAAGCACATTTCAACAAGACTGTGGAAGACAATGTCCGCCACTGTCCAGAGGTTAGGTATGATCAGTAAAGAAGAGTCTCGGTTTCAGCAACACAGAGGCCATTGTTGACCTGGCAAGAGCAGTTTCAATAAAGAGACAGAACAGAAACCAGCTCACCAGAGGCAAAAAAAAAAAAAAAAATGAATGAGAGGAACGGAAGTGAAGACATTAGACATTATCTACTTAATCACTGAGTGAGAAGGTAAAGACAGAAAAGGCAGAAGAAAGATTTTGGGGGTTGCTTTTGAGACCACCAGGGGAATATCTGAGCAATTCTGGGGTAAGTCCAACTTCAGTGAAAAAGAGGAAGTGGGAACCTGTGTTACACACGTGGAACACTTCTCCATGGTCAAGTACTTTCACTTTCTCTTACAACCAGTGCTGACTATTCAGGAAATCATGCTAATGTCAAAAGCTTGTAGGCTACAGTCTTTTAGAGAGTCCACTGATATCCTCAGGTCTGGATGCAGAGTATGCGGACTGAGAAGGGGGTAGAGTGCAGAAGCTTTAGTTGAATGGATTCACATAGCATAAGAGGTCCACCGGGAACAAGAGAGGGGCTTGGCTGAACTGTTTACATGACAATGTAAACATGACTGTGGAAAGCTGAGGTCTAAAGCCACTTGGCATGAGGAAGGGCAGGAAGACCCATGGAGGCGTCTGTTAAGAGCATGACCTTTAGATTCAAGTCTGAATGGAAATGCTCCCTCCGGTGGGGCTTGTCACTTAGCCTTTCCAGTTCAGTTTTCTCATTTGTAAAATATGGGAAGATTCACAACCCTTCCAATGCTTACAGGGAATGGACACTGCTGATTGTGAAGTCCTCTGCCAAACTGTCCCCACAAAAAGACTAGCCTAGGACCCCAGTGTTCAAGACCAGTAGCTCACAATTATTACTGTTATTATTTGTCCAAGCGAAAAGAAAAGCAGGTCACTTCTCCTCTTCCACCAAGTCTTACACATTTCTCCTTTTGCACATAGAACACACTGTAGAGATTTTTTTCACCCACAACTGTGGTCAAAATCCTTTGAGGGATAAAGTCATGTTTTGACCACTTGTGACATGGTCTGAGTGGGGTGGGCAGGGGTGTGCAGGAGGGGAGGAGGTGGGTGGTTGGTCTAAGAGGCAACATCAGACTAGAAAAGTGTTATCCTGTGGAAACAAGTGCTTGGATATTTTGGGAGTTAAAAAGTATAGAAAGGGGACATGATTGGGGTGAGGGAGGGGATGTGGGCAGCCAAAATGATTTTGGATGAGGCAATGAGTGGGATCCTGACAGCTGGATGCAGTTGTGGATGTGTAGAACTGGAGTCTTCAGATACAGGGTGAACGTGGGAATCAGCTGCCTTCTGCGCCAGACATGGAGTGAGTTGTATATGTGCCTATGTGTTTTAGACAAAGGGATGAGAACCCAAACTGGCTTCCCTGGAACAATAGGGAATAGCCAAAACATCTGGATTTGAATCCCAGTATCATAATTTATAATTTATGAAATTGGGATATGTTTCATCACTCTAAGCCTGTTTTCCCCTGCTGTAACATGGGGATAACACTTAGCCACTTTATAATTGGCTGGGACTTTTTTTCTTTAACTCCATGTAAAGTGCCGAGGAGAATGTCTAACACTCACAGAACACTCACTACATGTCAGTTATTAGTCTCCTGGGTTCTTTTGATCTTGATTTCCACTGAGTAGAGATGTGAGCTACCAACTGGTACTCAAAAAAGGGTACCTATATCTACAATCAGAAACTCCTGCTCCCCTCTCCCTACCTCAAGGTCATGCCTTCTTGAAGTCAGGTCCCTGGGCTGTATCCACATCACCTGGGAACTGGTTAAAATGCCAATTCTTGGGCCCCACCCCAGGCCTCCTGAATGTCCAGGGGGGCTTGGGTGCATATTCAAGCTTGAGAACAATATTTCCTCCCTCCAAGGAGTCATGTGAACCCTGGGAGAGATCCAGAATCCCCCCTGGGGGCTAGGGGGAGGCCCCTTAAGGTCTTCCTTTTAGCTGCCATCTCAGTGACATCCCTCCAATGAGTGGAATTCACCTCTCCAGCAGTCTCATGTTATAAGTGGCTGTAGACCCCTCTGGGTTGCTCTTCCATTCAGCTCCTCTTTCCCTACCCGTGGCCAGACCCAATTATTAACTCTCCCTGGTGCCGGCTGCTACTCTTTGCTCCATCTGGCCCCCCGAGTAAGAGGGCTTAAGGGGTGTCTCTTATAAATATCTGCCAAGGATTCCTGACATGAAGGGCTTCTTGGACCCTGGCAGAAGCTCTAGTTTTACCAGCCCTCCTCATCTGTTGTTCCAGGACTTGAACATTTTGCAGGGTCCAGAACTGTGGTTTTCACCATGATATTATGGAGCAGCTAAGCCTGCTTGTTGAACAGCAGCCAGGGCCTGGCAGTAAAGAGGCTGGCTTGTCTCCAGCCATTGGCAAGCACAATAGCACATTAAATGTCACTGAAGGCTTTGTTTGCTTTTAAATTGAAAAATTGCTAGAGTTATGAAAGCTTACAAACCTCTTGTAGAAAGGGAAAAAAAAATTCCCCCTTTCCTATGTCTCTGCGTTTCCTTTACAGACTCATGCTAGGGAATAGCCAGTCAGTCCCCAGAACCTATCGCAACGTATCCCCTTGACCTCACTCACACTCTGAGGACACCCAGCAGCCACGGGCACATGGTTAAGACTGTGTTTCCAGAACTCCTTTTACTGGTGAGAAAGAATGTGCTGCCATTACTGATTCAAAGCAGATCTGACCTAGCTACAGACCACTGTTCACATTTTCCCAGGATGCTCGACACTCCTTTTTTCTTCTTTCTTAAAAGGAATGTTCAAGCTTATTTGTATACAAACATCTATCACGGCAGCATCCGAGTCTTAAAACCAAAAGGGCATTCAAGGGCACTGTGTCTAGACTCTGCTCTCAAACCGATAAGCTATTGTTCCCACCTGACACAGGATGCAAGCAGAGGAAGCCACTGGCCCAGCAGACAGTGGCTGAGACCCAGGGCTCCCGCCTCTTTGCCTTTCTCCCTTTGGTTATGTGGCCCCGTTCTGAGCGCAGACTCAGGAGTCGTCCTTGTTCCTCCTTCTTTTCCAGCTCTAGCCTGGGATCAGCTTTCTCAGAGACCTTTTTCACCAACGCAGTTAATCCAAATGTCTCATCAGTGTTTCTATCCAGCCAACTCCCTTCTGCTAGCAGGCTTCAGCCCTGGAGTTGGGGCACCCTGCTCTCCCTGCAAGTGTCAGCATGTGCGTGCCTGCATGGGGAGGTGGGGGGAGACCCAGTCCTCCTGTTTCATTTGCTAACATTTAGGTCAGGAATAGGCAGGGTCTTGGATATTCCAACAGACTTGGAGGCAAATGACTACTACTAAGAAGATTAGGCCCACCATTGCTGGCCCAAGGAAGCTGCAGGACTTGAATTCTGAGGGCCTGAGACCTTGACTGCACCCCATTTGTCTCTACTTAGGCCTTTTGTTTTGCTTTGTTTTAATCCTAGGAGGAGGTAAATCAGGTCAAACATAAATTTCCCTGCTCAGTAAGTAGAACCCTATAGGTGGAGAACACTGTCTCTGCCAGTCCGGACCTCCTTCCCAGTGGGCTCCTCCTTCCCACTGCCAGATCTGCTCTAACTAGGAAGCTATGTGGGGTGGGGTGAGAACGGCCACACAAGCTCTCTTGTGCCTCAGGGAAGAGACTTGATCCTTCTGACTCCCGAGTTTCCTCATCTGGAACCACACAGGGCTCTTTAGAGATTAATTGTCAACAGATGTAGAGAAAACTGAAGTTCCTTTTACTTCATTCTCTAAGCTATTAGTTCACTTCCCCACCCTCCCTCCATTAAAGGTATCTGCACCCTAAAGGGTGGGAGGTAGCAGCCTCTATAACAAAAACTTTTTAAAAGATGAGGCCCTGGCGGTCGACTTTGGTCTTAGAACGAAACCAAGAGGAGGAGACTACGTAGTGTCGCAGTAGGCAGACACTGCAGGAACTCCAGGAGCTCAAGGGGCAAAGAGGTGGGGACCTCAGAGTCACAGAGGAAGCAGATGCAATTTTAATAGCTTCTGCTGCCTTGGGCATGAACAGAGACAGTAGCATGCATTTCTTGAGCTCCTACTTTGTGCTCTGTCCCCATACTGTGTCGATGTCTTCAGCTTCCCTTTGTCCTCCTCTCTGACCAAATCCCACCCACTCCTTGTCTCCTCCCTCCAATTCCTTCCCAATCCTACCAAGTCTCACTCACCCCCGCAATGCCCTCATCTGAATAGAGGTCATGGAAATGCTGTTCTTTGTGCTGCACACAGGGCAGAGAAAGTTCGAGAACTAGCATGGGAGGAGCCTGCCACCACTACCTGACAAAGACAGGCCGACCCAGAGAGTTATTCAGTTTGCCCTTCACCTTCCCTGTTAAGGCAGTTCTAGAGCATTCTCTGTTGATGAAAGTATCCATGTGGCAGCTCCACAGCCTTCTTCACAGCACCCCAGGGTAGAGCAGATCATGCCCATGGAGACACTTTCCATCTCTAACCTAAACTCAACAGCAGGCAAGTTTCCTGGGAGACCAGGCTTCTTTGCGGCTTTCGTGCAAGTGCCTCTTCCCTCTTTGGAGGAACATAGAGGGCAGGAACTACTGTTACGAATGGAGATACTGCACATTCACATACTGGGCCTCTGGCTCTTAGAAATCCATGTCAACAGATGCCAGAACATTTCAGAAATACCACATGTGGTGCAGTTGGAAGAGTTAATGAGCATATTGGCCTTGGAATTTTGCACCAGCACTTGTCCTCACAGCTGTCACAGAAGCCAAAGCCTTTCCCCTCCTGAGAACAGCCGGCCACAGAGCACCAGAGCCCCGGTGGATCCCAGCAAGGATCCACTCCGGCCCCACTAGTGACTGCCTGGTTAGACTGGCTCGCCTTTGGGGCTGGGCAGTGAGGATCCTCTACTAAAAAATGTCCTCTGGGAAAGGTGGTTGGGTAATACCTACATAGTCAAGCTCAAGCTTCCCTGCCTGCTCTTGGAGACAGTCATCAGGCCCCATCGTTTGCCACTCCTTGGTGCCCCTGGTCCTGCAGCCATTGTGCAGACTGGTCTTGCACCCACACACCTGTGCACACCTGCTAAGCGCTGTCTATCAGTTATGATTCACCTCAATTATCGCCTCCTTTAGATGTCTGAACAGGGCTGTGATTCAAAACATGGTGACCTCTAAAACCAAGCATCCAGTCTGTTCATTCTCATGACACTTTACCACCCCAGCCTCCCACCAAGCCCTGGTTTCCTTGTCAATAAAATAGAAGTAATATCATCAGACTCCTAGGTTGTTACAAGAAGATGCAAATGCACCATCTAGGCACTGAGCACTCAAATTCAACAGGTTTTGTCTGTTTCCTAATTTCTCTACTCTGGACTGATTTACAACAAAATGTACCCATTTCAAGTGCATGCCTTGATGTGGTTTTGGAAAGGCAGTTCTTGTACATACTTGTGTGGAGGGGCTATTTCTATCACTCCTACAGGTTCTCCTGAAGCCCGTCCCAGTTCATCTTCACACCCATATTGCTGGATGCAGGCAGTCACTACTTTCCTTCCATTGCTAGAGGTCAATTTGCCTTTCCTGGGGCGGCACATAGATGGAATCATACAGAACAGATACTCTGTGCTTCAGGCACTCACCATGATGTGTTAAGATCCTTTTCATATGCCAGCAGTTGGTTTCTTATTGTTATAGTTTTAACTTTTTATTATCATTTATCTGATCCTTTTCCTGGAATATAAAGCCCTCAAAGATTCTTTCTCTTCTTTGGTTCCTATGTAGGAGTTCAGCAGTGTCAGAGGGAAAAAGGGAGGGAGGGAGGTAGTGGAGGGACTGTCATAGGAAATGGCTAAAATCTTGGTGACACCCTGACTTCCTGTCCACTCTGGGCACAGGATTCACGTCCCCAGCAGAACCCCATGTGAAGACACTTACAGCAGCCAGTCCACAGCCACCAGCAGGCTGATGTCCTCTGTCGGCAGGCCCACAGCTGTCAGAATGAGGAGCATGGTGACCAGTCCGGCGCTGGGGATACTGGCCGCACCAACACTCGCCAGCGTGGCCGTGAGGCTGTGAGAACAGACAAAACTAGGTCACAGGGAGAGAAAGAGGCCTTGGCAAAACCTTGCTGTCAATTTTAAGTTCTAATTTTCACCCAAATGATAAAAGCCTTGGTCCCTGCCAAGCACTAGAGAAATCTAGAATTCCAAGACCCAGCAATTAGGGTTTATTTGGATTTTGCTCAACTGTGATAGAAACTTATAAATTCATGGATTGGCGCCTTATCCAATCATGACATTCAGTGAGCCTATTATCTCACAGCATTCAAATAAGTAAGTGTGCTCTCGAGCAGGCAAGGGGCTATTTGAGAAGAAAAACAAACCACCCTGACTTCTCCCATGAGACCACCACGGCTTCATTTCTGCTTATGTCTTTACATCTCTGTGAGCACCAGAGATGTTTCAACTATGCAGCGAGTCTGAGGAGGTCACTGCCAATGTTAACATGGGGCCTCAAAATAGCAATTATCCAGACCCACTTGATTGAGTATCGGGGGAACAAATCAGCAGATTCCAAATGACATTTCGTTCAGACGCCTGGATGTTTCTCCCTGGACTGAAAAATACATTATTCAGGGGGAAAAAAATATTGCCAAGAAATGAGCATGAAATAGCAGAAGGCTTTTTTCTCTGAAGCATCTCATCATTTTCTTTCCAAACGATGCCGAAGGCACACCCAGCACCATTGTGAAGTTGTCACTTGGAAGGGAGCTGATCTGGGGTCCCAGTGTCCTGACTAAATACACAGAATCTCTAAGGCCAGCAAAAGGCAATGACCCCCCCCTGCGCTTTTCTGGACTCCATTGACAAACCTGTCATTTCTAAATGGAAGGAAGCTTCTGAAAATACTGGTTCACAGACACATTGCACTGTCTTTGACAATTCTATAGTTTCTGGAGTACTTCTCTGACTCCAGCTAAGAACCAGGCTCCCAATATGGCTTAGCCAAGCCTGCAGAGTTCTAATTGCTGTGACCAAGTCTAGAATCCTGGGGTCTTCAATTGTGTGGGAACTAAATTACCTAACTTCACTTATGAGGGAACAAAGAGCTTTGTGGTTTGCACTATATATATATATATTTTTCCCTTTTTCCCATTCTCCCCAGACTTAGGCTTGCACTACATGGGCAGCTTCCCTGGATAAATATGTAGAACCATCTCTAATTGAGTAGAGTTGAATACCAGGAGTTGGTGTCAGGGTTTTGAGAACTCCACTTTCTTTGGGTCACTCTGAGTAATAAGTTTGGGCAACTTAACTAAAAAAAAAAGATTTATTTATTTATATATACAGAACTGGGGTACAGGCCAGAGGGGTGGGGGGCGAGAAGATTCACCAGAGACAGAGTGGGGAGCAGATCTGGCAGGCTGACTGAAATACACTGCTGAGGGGAGCTGCGGGCAGGTTAGGAGAGGTCTGGCATGCCATGTGGGTCAGCTCCCTGGCTGGGGATCAAACTTGTGCTGCAGTGGCTGGGGTACCTTCATTGTGCTGTGCTTTGACCCGTTGCACCACCAGAGTGCCCTGGGCAACTTACTTAGCCTCTTTGTGCCTTGATTTATTGATCTGTAAAAGTGCAAACAATAATGGTGTCTCACTCAGAAGCCATCAGGCATTAATAAGTAAAACACTTAGAAGAGGCAGGCATATTGTAATTTCCCCAATAAATGTGAATTGTTATTCTTTTCTTGAAACCTGTTCAGGGTGAGGCTGCTTTGCAATGAAAACTTCCCTAAAGCCCTGAGAGCTAGAAAGTGGGAATTCTCAGCGATTTCCCCTGAGATGTCTAGGGAAGGGGAAATTCCCAAGGTTCAACGTTGGCCTCGACCGTTTTATTTACAACATCATTTGCTTCTGTTATGAGTCAGTCTTACACATCTGTGTGCTGTGACCATGTTGTCTGGTTAATCCTTGGTTGTATGAGACAAAATCCTATAAAAAGAATGTTTCCTGGCAGGTAATTTCCCCTTTTTAGTTCCCCTTTATCTTCGATCCCAATAATATACTCATTCTGCCTGCAGAGTTCTAAATCCTGTAACAATTCCCTGGACAGTGATCTCCTCCTTGTCCATTTACGATGTTCTACTTTTCCTGCCTTTCCACTCCCCAAACTCACATCTCTAGTGCTGGGTGTTGGATACTGTGCACAGCTCATCATCACTGCAGAAACTCACAAAGCCCTCCAAGGTGTGTACGGTAGATACTCTTCATACCCAAGAGGAGACCAAAGATTGAAAGGCAGAGAAATTTAAGGGTACCCAACTTGGACATGGCCTGTTAGCATCTGAACACTTGTCTGCTTGGTTTCAATGCCATGTTGACTCTTCTTGTCTTTTGATCCTGGTGTCTCTTGAAAACTCCATCACTTGGTCACTGGTCCTTCTGCCATCAGTAAGTTCTCTCTAATACATGACCTTGCTGGGTAATGTCCTTGCCATCAGACTAAAAGTTCAGAGACCAGAAGTCATCTTTGCTTCCTCTTTGAGTTTTAAGGGAGACTGGCAGGCTCACATGAAGTCTGTTAGGACCTGACTTAGAAGGTTGTTTATTCTGACTCTAGCATGCATTCCACTGATAACATCATGGTCCTCATGACATCACCATCACATTATTCTTTTGTTCAAGGAACATTGTGAACTTTATTGTCCATCAATAGCAGTAATGACAGTAGTAGCTAACATTTGTTGACAGGTAACCATGGACCAGACACAGTGTTCCCAAGTCCCCAGGATGCGTGATTACTGTGCTTATTATACAGATGAGGAAAAGGGGGCTCCCCTACAAAACTTCTAAGGACTGAGGTTTTATCCTCAAAATTCACTTGCTGAATCTCTCATTTCCAATGTGATGGCACTGGACATGAGGCCTTGGGAAATAATTAGCTTTTGAGAGTGGACTTCTTATGATGGAATTAGTCCCCTTACAAAAGGAGACATAAGTGCTCTCACTCTCCTTCCCTCAATCACTCTGTCTACTTTCCTCATTTTCTATACACTAAGAAAAGGCTGTGTGAGCAAACAGAGAGGAATTTCTTGGGAAAGCCAGCAAGAAGGCATTCACCTGTAGCAGAATCTATGGGCAATTTGATCCTGGACATCCCAAACTCCAGAACTGTGAGAAATAAATGTCTGGTTTTTAAACTTCAGCACGAGTTCAATCCCCAGCTAGGGAGGTGACCCACATGGCGCAGCAGACCTCTCCTGACCCGCCCATTACTCCCGCCAGCAGTGTACTTGGTCAATCTGCCTGTTCTGCTCCATCCTCTGTCTCTGGTGAGTCCTCTTACTCCCTGTATCTCTGGCTTGTACCCCAGTTCTGTATACATAAATAAATTAATCTTAAAAAAAAAAAGAAGAAGAAATGGGGAAGCAATTACTTCTAACAATCTCTTGGGAAATTATTTGTTATGAAATTTTTAAATGATAAATACAATCAATTAGCTTTAGTAAAAGCAAAAAATAAAATAAAATAAAATACTTGCTATTTACTTGTGCTAAAATGGTTTATGTTATATTGAGGAATATCTTGCTTCCAGTGCTTCATCACTTCTGCCTTCACCCCCTGGAATACTGAAATGAGCATGTTTTTTTGTTTTGTTTTTTTAAAGATTTATTTATTTGTGCATACAGAACTAGGGTACAGGCCAGAGGTGCAGGGGTGGTGAGAGGACTCACCAGAGACAGAGCGGGGAACAGAACAGGCATATCAACGAATACACTGCTGAGAGGAGCAGCGGGTGGGTCAGGAGAGGTCTGCCACGCCATGTGGTCACCTCTGGGGCAGGCGGGAATCAAACTCATGTGGAAGTGGCTTTAGC
>NW_004567116.1:16056007-16061640 GCF_000260355.1 Condylura cristata | reverse complement strand
GGGTCAGGAGAGGTCTGCCACGCCATGTGGTCACCTCTGGGGCAGGCGGGAATCAAACTCATGTGGAAGTGGCTTTAGCATCTCAGTGATGTGCTTTAATCTGCTGCGCCACCAGGGAGGGCCCTAAATGAGCATGTTTTAAGGACAGAAAAACTGGATCTGCTGACGCCAGCCCCAGTTACAGTCCTGTTGACTCATTACTAAGTGTTACCTTGGAAATGCCACCATACCTGTTGCAGTCTGCCCAACTGCCATATGTTCTCATCTACTAAATGGGCATAGAATTAACAGCCATGCAACACCATAGATTTGTTAAAAACTAAATAATATTAAATTTCCAAAGCAATTTCATGTAAACAAGTAAACAAGGCTTTAGTATGATCCTGCTTCTCTCCTGTCGTGATCTTTTCCTTTTGAATCTACCAATAAGTCCCTTTTCATTGTTTTCTTTATTGTTGTGCCAGAAGACATGAAATTCAAGTGGCCCCTGGAAAATGGAGCTAGTGTAGAAAGGGACAAGGTAAAAGAGTATTTCAGTGTTTCTTCCCACCCCTTTCACGCACCTCACAGTAACAATCTGGCCTCCATCCAGGACGACACCGTTCATCTGGGCAATAAAGATGGCAGCCACCGCTTCATAAAGGGCTGTACCGTCCATGTTAATGGTTGCTCCAACTGGGAGGACAAATCTGGTCACGCGCTTATCAATCCCAAGGTTTTCTTCTAGACAACGGAAGGTGACAGGCAACGTGCCAGCACTAGAGAGACAAAGAAAAACAAAGAGAAAGACAAAGAGAGAAGAGTTATGTTCACTTTACAGAAGCAGGACAAAACACAGTCTGGAATGCCCTACAAAGTTTTGCTCTAGTCAAGTATGTGATGGGCAATCAGCAGCATGCGGGGCAAAATTAAAACCCAGTGAGTTGGAGACTCAATTTCCATCTTATTAAGATGCTAAAAGGGGGCAAAATATTTTTGTTGGTTCTGGTATTTGAAGTCTACTTAGAATTTCAAGTATTCCTCCCCCCCCCCCCCCAGCCACTGTTTCCACCTTGGATTGAAAATTGAAGTCTCTTGATTGCCCACATTAACTGGGCTGCCAAAAACCCAAAAATGTCAATAAAGAATCAACTGTCAACAGTGAAACAGAAAACAGAATGAGAAACTTTTGAATGACCCTTAAGTTCATGCCAGAAGCACTACTTCCTACAAGATGATTACGTCGGTTTCATCCAGCCCTGGAGAATTGCCAAACTGAGCTAGTTTTGAAGCTGCTGGACGAATATGTTAAGCACCATTTAGCCTCAACCCAAACTTCTAGAAATTCACTGGGGACCCTCACAGATGGTTCAACTGCCTGACACAGTCATCGGCCAACTCACAGTCTCTACAACATCACAGGGCAGAAAAGCATGTGCTCTGTTGTTCATCAAAAACTCAACAGGGAGTGACTTCACCCCCGACTCCTCCCAGACATGAGATGTGAGTTCTTGACCACATGATGCAACTTCAAACGCCAGAATGCTAACACATTCATGTGTCATCTAAAATAGGAGACCTATAAAGATAAGGGTTGCTGAAGACCAGAATATTATTTCCATGTGGATTGAGGTGCATGGGAGGGTATATGGATTTGCTTCCAAGTCTGAGTAATTGGAAAAGCAATGCGGAACCAGCAGACAGCAGAGGCTTCTTCGTAGTCTGTTCTTTTTCTTTTTCTTTTCTCCCCAAACCTTAGCAAAGTGAATTGGAATCCTCTAGGGTAGACAGTGTGCTTTCTCTCTTGAGCTTACAGCCTTAGCTATAGTTCCCTCCTTCTACCAAGGATTCTAACCAAGTGGACATAAACAACTGACAAGGTCTCCGTTTCTCAGTCAGTGGGAGAAGACCACCACCTTCAGGGACAAACCTGAAATCATATTCCAGGGCCCACTCAGAATTCAGGAACTGGAAGTTCTAAAAGTAGGGTCACTTCAGTCTGCATCTTACCAAACTACTAACCTACAAGCTCCTAATCACCACCTTAGGGAAGCCAGAGTCCTTACCAGAATATTCTTTGTGATTCTGAGTTAGCACTCATGTTCTCTCGTTGATCTTAGGTAGGGAGAAGAAATTGGAGACCTCTCATTACTAAAACCTTAAAATCCAGGGGTGAAAAGTTGGGGCCTAGCTACATTCACATGATCCATCATAACTGGCCTGCTGCCCCAGCTGATTTAATGAGAAATTAGAAACTTTTTATCCCTCTCACCCCACACCTACCCCCCCTCACCCTTTCCTAGGGTCCCTTTGAAGAGTGACCAGGAAACCATGACTAGGCTGAAATGGCTGCTCAGCTCTGAGAGGTGCTTAGAATTCTCATTAGCATGAAGCTAAGGACACTTCTGGGAAGACTGGAGTATGTTCTTTTTAATTATTGAATTTATTTTCCCAAATGCCATCAAAGGGTCTTTAGACAATTAAATGGCTGAAGGAACGTAATTGGTAAGGCATGAAAATAAACTCAGTGTCTGCTGAACAGATTTTTCATCCTCAGGGCCTATAGAGAGCCAGTCAATCCAGACTGGGACTTGAGACATTTAACTCTTGCCTGTGTGGACAAGCTGATATTCTGACGTTGTTGGTTTTTCATTGTTCTTTTTCTCTTGGCTTCTGCCTCAGTGGCCACATGATAGTCTTCAAATGTTGCAATATAACTGTCAGACACTTGAGATTCTTCTTTTGGTTCTGGATTATTTTTAACAGCATGCACTGAGTTGGAGGGATACAGAAAGGCTCTCCCAGGCTGGTCCCTGCACCTGTCCTCCCTGACACCAGTCCTTTGTCCATGGAGACAGTCAGGTCAACCCCCTTTACTTCCCCATTTAGCCCAAGGTCCAAGGGGTAGGTATTTCATTGGCTATCTTAGGGCTGTGAGTTTTCTTTTCCCCCTATGGTCATAACAGCAAAGAAATACTGAGTAAGTTTTTAATGTGACTTCTGCCATATTAAAATTTCTTTAAAAAAAAAATTCCACAACCAGCCAAAAGCCACATTTTAACCAAAGATTAAGCACATTTTTTTTTCAATGAAATACAAAACAAGGGGGCAGAAATCAATCTAACATTCGCGGCCTTGGTCAGATAACCTGAACATTTGTCTTTGATTTTCACACAAATTTTCACCATCCATATACCCTTAAGATATACCTTATCTTGTTACTGGGATGATTTGTCTGGTCATTTGAAGAAAAAAACCTGATATTAAAAACAATAGCTTAAAGATCAAAACCATAAAAGTGTTGGCAGAAAACATAAGGTACTACTTTATCATCTTTGATGGAGAAAAAGTCTTGCGCAAATTTGAAATTCTAAATACTAAACAAAATATTGACAGCTTCAACTCCCTAGACATTAAGAACTCTTAGTGGCAAAAAGTACTTTTTAAGAGAGATGCAAGTGGAGAGGGACATTGTTTACAACATGTGACCCATGCACAATATTTATACACATAGAGTGGAAAACCAGGAAGGTAAGATCACAAACCAGTCACAGGGTAGAGGAGCAGGGAGAAGAACAGTCAGATTGCAAAGAGAGCAACAAAGAAGCACAAATTCAATGAGGTCATTTTTCACTCATCACTGGAAAGCATTAAAGGGAATGACAGTGTCCAGGGCCAGTGGGCAGCACATGCTCAGACCCCCTTACTGGGGACACAAACCTATGTGCTTTTAGCAGCAAAAGCTTCCAATGTGCTTCCAAACTGCCAATGTGCTTATCACAGCACTCAGAAAAACTTCTAGAAATGTACCTTTCATCAACACTACCCTGAAGATGGGCTTTTACAAGAACATGTCCACCGCCCTGCATAAGACATGCCTTAACCGCAAGGTGGGGTGTATTGGGCTGTACACAGCATGCTATTGTGCTGTTCAGAAGCCGGTGGTAAAGATCTATATTAAAAGGCATCGCTTCCATGGTACGTTGACCTGTACAAAATAACTGTTTATAATATCTACACAGAGTGGAGAGGGGCTGCTGCCTGACTGGAAGGATTAACTAAGAGGTGACTGTCAGAGACCACCAGGTGATTTTCTTCTTCAAAATTATGTTCATTGTCAAAATTTTTCACAATGAGCAAATACCACGCTCATATGCAAAACTAAAAATGAAACAAAAGACAGTTGTTTCCTCTATTGTTTCCATTTCTTGTTTATCCTCGTTTAGCCTAAAGTGATATTATGAGGCTGTTTTCCTGATATAGCCTACATATATCAGAGGCATCTAAGGCTCTGGAAGTAGGTATGGAAGAAGAAACCAACTCTAAGTCAACATCAGGTCAGAGCATCACCAGCCTGCTTTTCTCGAAATCAATGGGGCAGAATGGTCCGCGAGAGGTTCCAGCACAGTTCAAAGGCTGGAATGAATTGTAATCTCACCTAATGTGCCATTTCCTTATAAAAGCTCATTCTCCTGCTTTTGAAAAATAGCTCCAATAAAGTGATATTTTGCAGTGGTATTTTTGAAATCACAGGTGGAATAATTTCTTGCAGCAAAATCATTGTGATACACCCTTTCTGAAAACATTTAAAACTAAATGTTCTAGGTGGCAATTTAAGTGGGACAGATTAACTGTGCATCCATCTGGGAAATTTAATATGAGATCATAAGTCCAATACTGTTGCCTACAGCAAAATGGTTCATAGGAAAGGTCAAAAGTTCCTAGAAGGAATTAAAAATACAAAGCACTCACCTCTTCCCAAAGTATATAAGTGAAAAGAGTTCTCATTGAATTTCGTGATGGGAGTGTTTTGAAGGGAAAAAAAACAACGCAGGAAGTGGCAAAGAGGGTAAAGGAGTGAGTGGAGAGAAAGAAAGGTGATATCTTGTGTTCTCTACCTGGAAGCGGTACCCAGGGCAGTGATCCAAGCTTGGAAAATGCCAGCAAAAAAGGAGAAAGGGTTTTTCCTGGTCACTACAAAATAAATCAAGGGGAGAAAGATGCCCCCATGGATGATGAGGCCCACAATCACCGTGATCATGTACATCCCCAGTTGCCTAGCAACCACTTCTAAGTCTTTGATTGCAATGATCTTCCCACAAATTAGGCAGGCGATACCCAGGGGAGAGTACCTGAAAAACATAAAAGAAAAAAAAAAAGCATTGATGAGATCATTATGGGATTTAGAACTCAAACCCAGGCTCTCTATGTAGCACACCCTGAGGAAAGCTCTTCACATCTCTGTACAAAGATATTTGCTGAAAGAGTACCCTGAGATTCAATAAGTGCTATATTTCACTTCAGACTAACTGCATGATCTAAAATCTCTTCTATGGATCTGGCAGTCCCTAGTCTGACAAAAAAATCCAAAGGCAAACTTTGTTGCTAAGGCAACTTTCAGGAATAGCAAAGACAAGTGCTGCCTTCTCTTAGATAAGCAGCCACTGAGAGACAAACTAGTTATGTCTTTGAGAATTTCGCTTGAAATCTTTGTTCCTTGAAATCTCGGCACAAAATTTGAGCTTCTCAGAAAGCTCATTAAGAGTCTTTCCCAGCTAGTGGTGGGAATGCAAACTAGTACAACCACTATGGAAAACTGTTTGGAGGTTCCTCAAACTGCTAAACATGGAGCTTCCCTATGACCTAGCAATCCC
>NW_004567116.1:16036505-16055752 GCF_000260355.1 Condylura cristata | reverse complement strand
AGCAGGAGTATAATGGACCAGGCGAGAAAATAACAAAAATAATGAACAACCATATACCAGAGACATTTTGTGGAGGTGGAGTGGGGAATGGGATCAAAAACCTGGGGAGGGGGGAGAGAAATGCACGGGATTATGGTGATGGCACACGGGTGATTTGGTGATGGGAAACCCGCGGGGATTACAATCGTGATGGAAAAAAAATGTACAAAATGATGTAAAAATAAACTTTTGTAATAAAAAAAAAGAAATATCCCTCTTCTCTCTCTATGCACACTAATTTTATTAAAATTTTATTACACTAAGGGAAAAAAAAAAAGAGTCTTTCCCAGCTAGAATGGCTGTTGGTAAATTTGCTTTGTTTTTGCTTTGAAGGAAATATATTAAAATAATGAGAGTTTGAGAAACCAAGGGGGGGGGTGAGGGGAAGTGAGGAGAGAGAGGAGAGAGGGAGAGGGAGAGGGAGAGGGAGAGAGAGAGAGATCTCCCAAAACAAGATCATCTGGCTCAAGAGTACATTTGGAGAAATGAGATTTTGTTAGTCTGAATCTGAAGGCATTTCTTTCCACAGTCACTGTAACAACCATGCTGGCCACCCTTCACTGCATTTCAAGCAATACAGTGAGAGCAACACATGCATGGCCTCATTTAATTCTCACCACAACCCTAACATCTAGGTATTATGTTGGCAAATGAGGAAATTGAGGTTCGGAGAAGTTAAATAAATAGCCCAAGAGCACGAAACCAGAATGAAGGAGAAGAAATCCCTCAGGTCTGTGAAACTCCACCACTGGGATTTTTTTCCCCTATGAAGCCAAACCACTTCCCTTTAATGAGTAGTTGTAGCTCTTTGTAGATAAGCAGTTAATTTGCCATCTACTGTTGTCCTTGCTCTTGACTAAGCTGCCCATCTTGGGTGTATTTTTGCCTGTTGATTAACATCCTTGCTTATTGCCCAACTTGGTGGTGTTGGTACATGAAGTTGTTCGGCCTGTGACACTTTCTGATTGAAATAAAAATGTTTATGGGAAGGTTGATACCTTATTAAGAAATTAAGAAGACAGTTGAAAGAAAGCCTGTGAGGTAAACAAAATCCCAGGGTGAGGCTCCCAGCTGAAGGAAATGGAGCCAGGTTAAGGAAATAGACAGATGTGGTTGCTTTGTGATTAGACCTAGAGCAAACTCTCCCTGGGCTAACAACAAGGTGTGAGGAGTAGATAAGTCTAATACATAATTCTGGAATTTGTCAGTCACATCCCAGCTGCATGACATTGGTGAGTGCTTTATCCCCATTTCACAGACATGCAAGTAGAGGCTTAGGGAGACCAACTCCAGCTGTCCTGGAGGGGTTGCTGAGAGGGTCACATGTTGAATGTGCATAAATATGCTGTGTCAGAAACCACCTCACATGCCTGTCAGCATTATTATTTCTCTGACTCCGGGTGAAGGAGCCCTCGTGTGTTTTGTTTTCACATATGCTCCATGCCACCATCACCCATGCTTCATGAGTCAAGTCTGAGTTAATGAGGCTTCCAAAATGCCTCACAAGTTCTGCAACACAATTGTGGGTGTTTTTATGAGCAAAATATATTCTTAAGAAGTTTCTACTGAAAAAGAACTGATTTGTAGCTGACACTAATTAGTTAAAACATTAGCATAGTGGTCTCTTCCTGGGGAACATGTAGCCTATATCACCACTTCTCCTTCCCCTGCGGGAAAGACTATGAACATTTGGGGACTGTTCCCGGGCATTAGGGAGTCATGTAATTAAACACCTGACTTTTCTGCCATTTTACATTTTCCTGGTATGCTTTGCCACATCTCTTAGATCAGTGAGCAGTCTTGAGAGCTGGTTCTTTGTACACCAGAATTGTAAATGACTGAGCAGAGGGCATCTTCTGATGCAATCAACAAGCATTTGTCTTCATAGACCAACCAATCAGTTCTTTCTCAAGCACCAATTACCATTAAAAGATGTCCAGGAAAACAAATTAACCTGATTTTTTATCTCAATCCTATCTCCAAATCACTGAAAATACTGGAAAAAAAAAAAAGTGAGCTCCACTTTAAATGAAAAGTATTATTCAAAAGCCAAAAGGTAAAGTTTTAGAATGAACAAAGATGGTAGATGGGGCCCTAGTTCTCCCAAACACTTTGGTCAGCAGGACTGGGGTGAGCACTAATTAGGGGAAAAAAAAAAAAGAATTTTTGTTCTATGATATCCTTAGGGTCATTGTTTGCTGTGCTACTGGAGTTTCTAAGTTACTGGTTCTCCTGATAATTCTGATAGTTTTGGAATCTAGAGATTCAAGGTACAAAATCTGATCTACACCTGAAGAAATGCATGCATTACTTGATTAGCTTTTTGCCATTTAAGCCATTTACTTGAGTTCCAATTTATTCAAGGCCTTGGATCTTAACCCATTGAACTTAATCTAAAGCAATTAATTTGGAACTTTCAGGAACAGGACTGATAATGTGGCAAATGCTTAGAGTACAGATAAGTGGAGAGACTTTCTCAATTCTGCCATAAAATTACTCTGGTTCTGTTCTAATAGCAATGCCAGGCTGTCATTTGGGATGAATCCCAAGAGAATTCAGAACTGGCCAAACCTGTCCATAAAGAGTTGAACACATATTCTAAGACTGGGTGTCTGTACTCATATCAGGAAATAACACAACTCTCCACGTTCCCTTAGGGGTCTTCCGGTTATCCAAGGAGTGATATTTACCAAGCATTGGTAATCAGATCAGAAATTTTCATCAGAATTGAGTTAACATCAGTTCAAAGAGTCACAGAATTTTACGTTCCAGGAGCTTCCTTTTATAGCGAAACCCAAACTCCGGTGGCCTACAGGATCTTCTCTGTACACTTTTCCAACTTCGTCATCTTTCATCCCGCTCTCACCAATCATCCCTACTCCAGCCACCCCACACCTTCCTTGGGACCCTCAAAATCCATCTAAAATTTCCTCCTCCTTGGGAAACTCTCCCTTTCTCACTGACGGGCCTCCCTCCCATTCTTCAGGTCTTCGTCAAAGGTCCCTTCCCAGGTAGCCTCTTCTGTTGAGGTTTACTCCTTCCTTCCATCCTCATATCACTCTATCCCCGTGCCTGTTAATGGACTTTGTGGCACTGGCTAATCTCTGAGTTCTTACTTGTGTCCTTTTATTTTTCTCTCTCCTTTTATTAGACTATAAGCTCTATGAGGGCAGCAATCTTTCCATGTCTTATCCACCATTATATCACCAGGACCTAAAACTTATTGACACAGAAGTGGTGCTCAAAACACATATATGGAGTGAAAGGAGGGATGGATGGAATGATAGAGGGTGGGTGGGGACATGGTGGATCAAGGGGATAAACAGAGGGAAAATTGGAAGACTAGGAAAGTATTTTTCTTCTTATTTTATGCTTCTATAGTGGTGGATCATACACATTTTTTCTTTCTTTTGAAGTTTTTCAGGTTAAAATGTTAGTAGTTTGCCAAGAAAAGAGGATGTGGAAATCACACTGAAATTAAGGTTCTTTCTTTTTCCTTCTCTTTCGGTTCATCTTTTGGTGAATTAGAGGACAATGCAGGCTTCTTAAAGGACTCATAAATATGGTTTACAAAGGCTATGGGCTGAATTGATTATACTAATGGTAATGACAAATAATAATCCTGTGTGTGTCATTACTGGCACATGACTCCAATGCCATATTCCTATATTCCATGACTGTCGTTCACAATTTTACTTAATTCTTAGAGCAGCCCAATGATGCCTGGATTCTGTATTAATTCATTTATAAATCAGGGCATACAAGTTTAGAGTGTGTCTAACTTGCCTAAAATATCACAGTTGGTAACACGAAGATCCTAGATTCACTTCAGAATCTGTCAGAAGTTGAATTAGGCATCCCTTCCCTAAAATTCCTGTTCCTGCAGCAAAGCTGGGCAAGTTAACTTTTGCGCTTAGTTTTATAATCTTGAAAATGGAGGTAACAAAGTGCCTATGTTTGCAGGCTATTGTGAAGAATAAATGAGTTAATACATGTAAAATAGTTGGAATAGTATGAAGCATATAGGAGGATTTTGGTAAATCTTATGATTTAATCAGAATTAAAATAATTATTATCTCATCAATAATAAAAGGTACAGTACAGAAACTGAAATAGTAGCAAGCATAAAGCAAGAATTTAATAACTCTTAAGCTATATTTTAATAACAATTATTAAAATGATAATAATCTCAATATTATATTTTGCTCTTATTGCTGTTTTTACTATCACACAGAGAAGAATACCAAAAAACTAATCATAATATTTAAGCTTTGTGGGGTCAGTAAAGAGTGCTTGGCTCTTTTGTCCAGAGAATATTCTGGATAAAACATCATGAAATGTTAATGCTGACAAGGCAGCCAAAGAATGAAGGAAATGTGTAGAATTGCTCTCTCCTGGCTGTTTCCCTACATGAGGCAACAGAACTGCTCTTAAAAACCATCCCACAGATCTTATTCCTGACTCAAAATTGCTCTTCATCTCCTGGGATACACTGTTAAATCTTTAGGAATTTTGGTTTCAATGAAGAGAGAATTTTCAATTTACACCATCCTCTACCCCTGGAGAGAAGGGAGGCTATGTGTTTAAGCCCATCCTTCATCTGATTATTTTATGATTTCCTTTCTTTAAGGGCTCAGTGGAAGTGATATTGATATGAATGGAGGAATGAACTTTTATACCATTACCACCATCATTGGCTTCATCATACAGAAATATGCATTGCACATTTAGAACAAGGATATTCACTCTAGAAATTCTAGGAAACAAAAGCAGACCCTAATGTCTAGTAGAAAAAGGCCTACTTTGTTTTATATATTACTGTGTAAAACACACAGTAAGCTCAGAATGGATCTAAGAGCCTCTTTCATTATATTTTATAACACCATACTGAGTTTACTTTACATTTTCATGAAAAAGACATATTCAGAAATCCACTGTTGCCTATGAATGAAGAACCAGTATAGTAATCAAAAAGACACATTATTGTACTAGCCTTTTGTGTTTTAAAAGCACAGTAAAACAAGGATGCAAACAAGCAAGTCCATGAAGAGGAACGTCTGCCTTATCAAGACCCTGGACCCTTCTGCCAGGCTACTCATTCCTGAAGTCTGAGTAAGAACTGACAACAGTCATATCACCATGTTTGGCTCTATGGAGATAAGAAAAATGTGTCAAGAGTGGATTTTTGTCCTTGTCAGGTGGAAGTGGGGGACCAAGGGGAAAAAGAGAGAAAGAAAGTAGAAGCCACTGGAAGACACCACCGGATGTGGAAGAGGATCCAAGAAGGAGTGAGGAAGAAAGTGTAGTTGACAGACTCATGCAGAGAGAGAATTTGTGACCCAGAATACCTGTGACAAATTGAACACAGATGTAATTTGTCTAATAAAGAGGCACACAGGACCATCACAGGGTCCAAAACAAATACATGTTCTGATTATAGATACTGGATACGAGAAGGTTCTGGACTGCAGGTGACCGAGCTTCCTTGATGGACTCAACTTCACTCATGTTCTCCTGGGCTAGTCTAGATTCCAGAACCACTGATCTTAAACACATATGAAATGAAGAAGAGACATTACTTAGATGACTCAAGCAAATAAGCCCACCCATGAATGCATCAAGAATTTTTATATCAATAGGAATATTAGCTCTCCCACTCTCTAGCTTTGTAATCTTAGGTAAGTTAATTCACCTCAGTGAGTTTTCATTGCCTTTTCTGTAAAGGTGAAAGATATCTGTCTGAAAAAGATGGGAATAATAACATCATCTTGCTGGAAGAAGTACATCTAATGGACAGGAAGGCCTCAAGGGTTTTGGTATATAAAAATAACAAGTTTATTATTATCATCCTGATCACATATTGTTAGACTCAAGATTTAATGTCTCTGGAACACAGTTTTCTCTAGATTTTCCAAGTGCCTTTACAGCTCCAATTCACCCGCTGTGATTTCATTTTTGCTCATGTGGTCTCTAAGCTGCCCTTCGTATAAGCATCTGTAAGTATCTCCATCACCCAATTCAGTGGTCACTGCTGTCTATGTGGCACCAGAGCACCAGCTCTGGGTCATGACAGCTCTCTGGTCTGTTGGCTCATCTTAGTGTTCCTGAAACTTCCCAGTTTCAACTCCTAATTGTTTTTTTCCAATGTGTCTATCTCTCCTCTTCCCTACCCTTCACTTACTAGGGTAACGTATCAGGAAAGTTTTTATATAAAGTGAAACTTTATATATTTTAGGCTTTGTGTGCTATATTCATAGTCTCAGTCACAACTACTCAACTCTACTGCTTAGCACTAAAGCCACCCTACACAATGCAGGAACAAATGAGCATGGCTACATTCTAGTAAGACCGATCAGGTGCACACACAATGTAAGTTCCATATAGTGTCCATGTGTTCTGAGTTTTCTTCTCCTTTTGATTTTGGTTCAGCAAAATAAAAATAGAAAAGCCATTCTTAACTCACAGGTCATAAAAAATAGATGGTAGAAAGGACTTGACCCACAGGTCATAGTTTTCCAGACTTTTCTAGACATTCCGGAAAAAAGAGATGCTCATCTCTCTCTCAAAATCTTTCTGAGACCCCTCTGTTTGGTCCACTCACTTAATCTTTCTTGCTGACAGGACTCTGATGTCCCTCAGGGCCTCTGAATCCCCCCATGACAGAGAGAAAACAAGCTTCCACTTACCACATGATCATGATAACCAACTTCATGACGATCTCATTCAAGATGTTGAAGAATTCTACCATCAGCTTGGCCTGTTCTCCCATCTTCCCCATGGCGATGCCAAAAGCAATGAAAAACCCTATCAGACCTGTGGGGGAAGTCACATCATACAGGACAGTTTAAAAAGCCTGATTCTTCCCCCTCATTCTTTTCCATTCCCAATGTCTGGAGTCCCATTGTCAATGCCGGTTACCCTTTGCACTTGACATTAAAAGACAGAAACATGGTATTTCACATTGAAAATAACTTTCCTCTGGAAAATTATGGCTGTCCTTAAAATTTTTACATAAGCAAGTTGAAACTGTAAGCAGTGTTAGTTCCTTGAAGAAAGTGAATTCATTTTCATTCCACATTAAAAAGCATGCTCTTCTCTCCCCTCCTCACTTATGAAGACTTGCATAAGCAGATTACAATAGTATATAGATGAGTGAAGGGAAGCTTGTTGGGACTTGGGATTTTCATGCAGACTTCAGAGTCAATGTTGGAATAGCAGAATCCAGCTAACCAATTGTCTTTCCCAGGGTTCTTTCTATATTGGTTGGGTATTGGCACAAATTAACCCCCGGCCGGTATGTTTCATTATAGGAAAATTTTACATAAAAAATATTTTTTTATAGCTATGTACCTCATGTGAAAGGGAAAGGAATGTCAGAAATCTAAATGGAAAGTAATGAAACTTCAAAAAGAGTTAGGAAACCCCAATTGATCCAGTTGGTTTGAATTTAGCCTGTGATTTATTAATTCATCCTAATTCTTTTCAGTGTCAAAATAATTAAACGATCTCTTTTTTCTTTTATTTTGTTCAGGATTATCAATATAGAACAGAATATTTGCTTCTTCCTAGTACCTTAGTTGGTCCTTTTCTCCCTTCACTTGACATCACTTAACTCCATCTAAGCCAAGCCCCAGGCAGTCTTTAGGGTCAACCCTATGCTCAGGAAGGAAATATTTAAGGAGCTCAGTACCCACCTCTTGATTTTAGAATCAAATGGTAGCAAGTCCTGGACCAACTGCAATACTCGGGTCTTATTTGTGTGTTGGCTTTTCCCTCATTCTCTGCATCTGATTCTCTGACCTAGGACATACTCTGTACTTTAGTTTGCCTAAGTCTACACTTTTCTCTCTCTGGAAGATTCTATCCAATCCACCCTTCCCCTCAGTGATCTTCCCCTTGGCCCAGAATCTCACCAAGACTTGCCCAGGGAGTGGGGCAAATCCCCATGCCTAACAGATGACTCCACTACTGCCTAGGGCTCTCTGGATTTCTTATTAACCATCACCTATCCGTCACCATACATCCCCCATCCTCTACTGCCAATTATTATTGACAATTGGTTATTGTCAATCTTGGGGTGCCAATTCTAACCACTTGAATGGCCTATAAATCAACATTGCTGCCCCCCTGGGCTACAAGACCTTGCTGACCTATCTCACTTTTTTTCTGAAATGCAGCATAAGCCAATCTGTTTTCCCTCTCTCCCTCAGTCCTCGGTACTCCCATACATCCCCTGTATCAATTTGGCAGGGCTAATTTCCAGTCCATCTCTACTGCATTTAATTTTCTATTGTGTCCAGTTATGCCTGGACACAATATGAAATAAAGTATACCATTAGAATTTGATTCTCTCAGAGGAGTTTCTTTGTCTCTGAATGTCTGATTTTACCTTTCCCCTTTTCACCAAACTATTCACCTGTCAACACCAAGTACATATCAACCAGGTAATTCAACTATCCTTTCTGGATCCTTTCTCTTTCAGAATAAAACAAACAAACAAAAGCGACATTTGCACTTGGGATTGTTTATCCTTGGTAGTTAACATTTCTCCTTTTTAGCTCTTAGTTAGAATTGGCCAAAAGTGATTGAAAAGTAAGTTATTTATTAACCTAAAAAGGCAAAGGCTCAGTGTGTGAAATCAAATCCAGACTAGGCCTGAATCCTTCTCTCAAGTTTGATAGGTGTGTGATGAGAAATTATATGTGAACATTCTGGCTGAAAAGAACCAGCAAGACTTGATTCAATCAATTTGGAAAATTAAGAGAAAATTTTAAGAGAAAATCTTGATGTCCCAAAGAAGTGGAACAAGAAAATTCCACTTACAGGATCAGCAGGAAATGACCAAATCTATGAGGACAGAGAGAGACTGAAAGGTACAGCTGGGGTGAGGGTAGAGCCCAAGAGTTAGCCTGGAGGTTTTCTTAGGGGAGAAGTGAGCCCTAAAGAAGGTCTGAGCCAAGCAAGGCTTTATCTTCACTCGGATAATGCTTGATCCTTGGGACTTTCCAAAGCCCAAAACAAAAAAGTTAAAAATTTCTCCATCTCCAGACTTGGGAAGATATGGAAAGAACCTTATTTCAATCATAATTTCTAACTGGGAAGTTTCTAAGCAGGTTTAACTTCCCTCGGCTTTCCAGAGTCTAAGCTGCCCTTGGAAACACATGTCCAGCTTGTCATGTCACTCTGTAAACATCGCCTTTTGAACTCACTCACTGGAACTGGGGTGTTCCATTTGGACAAAGCTCCCTTAGATTCAGTCACTGGGATTGAGAGAATAGTGAGTTATGTTGAAACTCCTGGTTAGAGCCAAAAGTCACGTGACTTCCCAGAATCCACCGAGCCTCTGGAAACAACCACAGAAATCTTCCGAATGATTCACCACAACCCCCAATACTCAACTTCCTCTGGAGTATAGAAGAGAGTAGGACATCTTGGCCCATGGGGGTTCTATCTTTCACTTATGACCTGTCAAGAAGGACTGAGGAGAACTGAGAAGATCCTGGAAGGGTCCCTGGGCAGTGGGACTATTATTTGGTTAATTTCAGTTGGACTTAACAGTGCCGATGGATGCTGAGGATATTTGCAAACCCTTCTCAGAGGCTCTCTTCCACTTCCTCTTTCTCTTTACACCTTTCACCTCCCATGGAGAGTCAACAATGTTTATTGATGTGGTATTGCCTGGCAACCTAGACTTCTTACTCCTCCCTTACTGTCACTTATCCAGCCTGTATCCTGCCAGGTCAAACACAAAAGAGCCCTCATCTCACTGAGGCCTTCACTTTTCAGTGACTGGGCAATCCTGCTCCTTTTACCCCTCACCATTCTGGACAAGTAAGGACTATGGTTATCAAATTTAGCATAAACAAAGAAACAGGATATCCAGTTAAAATTTGAATTTCAGGTAAACAATTAATACAATAGTTCTGTTTGAGTAAAAGGATTTTCTGAGCAATATTTGAAACAGACTTACACTGGAAAAGTTATTTGTTGTTTATCTAAAAATGACATTGAACTGGACATCCCATATTTTAGCCAACCATCCTGCAAGGACATGGGGAATTTGATTTCCTAGATGACAAAGTGGAAGAACCATGAAGCTCATCCATTTATAAACAGATCTCACTCAAATTATTAGAAATTTTGAGTGCAGAGATCAACATGCTTCTACCTGATTCAACTCCCGACTACTCATTTTTTCCAGCCTTTGACCAAATATTCCTATTTTTGTCTTGTAGATAGCTTTTAATGGCAGCTAGGCATTATGGTGGGAAGAAGGCCCAGGAGAGGATGGGGAGTCAGCCAGAAGATGGAATCTGGGTTGGAGTGTCTAATTGATCCTTCAGCTCTCTACCCACCTATCCACCTTTCTTAATGAGAGTCATCCACATGGATGGAGCACGTGGCCACTGTGATTGTGTTCTACCTATAAGAGCTCATTTAATCCTCTTAACAATATACAAAATAAATGCCAGTGCCAGCCCCAATTGACAAATGAGACTCAGAAAAGTTGAGTGACACAGCCATGATCAGGTAACCAGTAGATTGTTCACATCTGGCCTGCCTAACTACCTGTTGAATGCCTTGGAGATAGCCTCTTTAAAACAGGATGCAGACCAGGGGGCAGGGCTCCCTGGCTCCCTGGAAAGGTAAACAAGATAATTCCCTTTGATAAGCAACTTCAGGCACCACAGTCAACACTCTGCACTCCTGGTAGCCCTGCATTTGCTTATGGACTTGGAGATATCTTCCATGCTTAGCAAGGCACTGGCAGAGAAAGATAACTCAAAAAAATGTTAAAGAAAATGAGAAAATTGAAGGTGCACTCTAATGAAATGGAGACCAGGGAAAGTGGTTTGCAAGCACCATGCAGAAATTAAGAGAATGCGACCAGTGGGTATTAGTTCCCTGTCCTTCCCCACAGCCAACCTCTGGTCACCACATCCCCCTTGCTCCATCTTCTGCCCATCTTCCTCTTCCTTAACCTCAGCTGCTGGTCCCCACACATTTATTGCTCCCCAGAGAGTCCTCCTACTCCACCTGCAGGTCAGCAGAGTTGCTGGTCTTCAGAGAAGGCCCCCTGAGGGCCTCACCAGCAGGAAAGGCTGACGATTGCCACAGAAGCAGAGGCTCCCTCAGGGAGATGAATCCCAGGATGCCTACCTAGGACATTCATGCCGTCCTTGAACTCCAGGCCCTTCTTGAGAACCACCTTCGTTTCCTCAGGCACCTCTGTGACAGTCTCGTTCAACAGGGAGACCACAGCGCTGGTTGCATTGCCCTCGTCACTCGGAGGCGCCACCAGCACTGTCTTTGTCACTGTTTGAATCTAATAGAAGAAAGAAAAGACACAAATATGAGGAGACTCAAATGTCACCAAAAGCCTGACTTCTCTGATATTAGAAAGTTCCCACTGGTGTTAAAAATAATTAAGAAGTGGGCCCTCCCTGGGGGCGCAACGGGTTAGGATGCAGCACTGCAAGCTGGCTGCAGCCGCTTTAGTGCGAGTTTGATCCCTAGCCCAGAGATGACCCGCATGGCGCAGCAGACCTCTCCTGACTCACCTGCTGCTCCCCTCAGCAGTGTACTTTGTCTTTCTGCCTGTTCTGCTCCCCACTCTGTCTCTGGTGAATCCTCTCACTGCCCCTGCACCTCTGACTTGCATCCCAGTTCTGTATGAATAAATGAATCTTATTTATTTATATGTTTACAGAACTGGGGTATAAGCCAGAGGTGTGGTGGGTGAGAAGCTTCAACAGAGACTGAATGGGGAGCAGAACAGGCAGATCAACGAAGTACACTGCTGAGGGGAGCAACAGGTGGATCAGGAGGGGCCTGCCAGCCATGTGAATCACCTCCAGGGTGGGGGTGGAACTCATGCTGCAGTGGCTTGCTAGAGCTTCATAATGTGGTGCTTTAACCCATTGTGTCACCAGGGAGAGCCACTAAGTAAATATTTTTTTAAAAATTTAAAAAATAATTAAGAAGTACCAAAGAGAGGTTATGAAAATTGGGGGATTTTTTTTATGTTTGCATTGGACCAAGTGATGCTTTATTCCACAAAAGCTTGGATACAACTGTCCTCATCAGATGACAATTACAGAATGGATAGACATTCATGGGAAATGTCCTATAAGCTGTGTGACCCAGTCAGCAGCTTCAAACTGAGACACAGCTCTCTGTTGCCTTTCTTCCCATCATGCAGCTCTGCACCTTGGAGACTGTCTCAAATGTTCAACCTGGGGGTTCTTCATAAGTGTGACACCCACTTGATGATGCTCCTGGCCCCTGGTTCTGGATCTGGCCAATAATAAGGTAACCAGGGTGTTGGTCCAGGCCAGGTCAGCACCTTACTGTCCCTCTGTTATGTTCATCTCTACCTGGAAAAAAGTCTTCACAGACTAACTTATTTGGGCACTTTCCAGAGTTAGGTATTCCTGGAATTTCTGCCTGGGTGCCAGATGTGCCTGCTACCAACAGCCACCACAGTAGGGAAGTTGGGTCACATTTTAAATCTAGATGTAAGGTGGGAAGATGCCTATTCCTTCCGGGCGATGACGCCAATCCTCTTGCAATGTTTGCCAAGCGTCTCTGTGCAAATGGCCTCCTAAGAACCTCCCCTGTTATTCCTCGACATCTGTGCCAGCCATTCTATTTTTAAAGGTGCCAGGCACCCTGCATGCAAAGTGCTGTGAGAACTCACATAGAAGCCCCAAGAAACATTACCCCCAAAGGCATTAAAATAGAACTCATGCGGAATCCTAGAATGTCAGCACCCGTATGTAGTAGGGAACAGATGGCTGAAGCCTGAATAGACATGGAAGAGGAAGCATGGAGAAGTCAAGTGACTTAGAAGACGTCAAGGAGTTATTGGCAGAGCTGGGCTTCAACTCAAATGACCTGCCCTGAATTCTCTCCATCATTTGTGCTGCATAATAAATGACATAGAAACAGCTCCAGTACTGTGGACCCAAGTAAACCTTGCCGAACCGACCGGCTTCTGACACAGGAAAGGAGAGAGCACAACTTTCTTTGAGATGAGGCCGCTTGCTCCGGTGCACTTCTGCAAGGAGAAGAAGAAGCTAGAGCTGGATGTGTAAGATGAGACAGGCAGCTCATCGGCCCTTGGTCTGGGCAATCTTGGCATAAGGAAGGACTGCAGAAGGAAGCCAGAAAGTCATGCTTCCAGGAAACAAGTGGGGACCTGAAATTCACTGTAGACTCACCCTGAGATTGATAAAGAAGTCAAGGTGTGAGTTCACAGGGGAGATAGTCATGGACCTGATAAATGTTGGTCTGCAGGATCAGGTGAGAGACCTGATGTGGGGGGTACCTAGGAATACAGACTTGTCCTATAAAAAAAAACCTAAAGATTATTCTGCTGTGATTTCCTAGAAGTAACTGAAGGAAGCTGCTTTGTATTCTAGTTTCTTTTGCAAATGGGCTAATGGGAAATAAACCAGCCAGGATTATACAACAGCTGGGAAGTTCTGGCGAGTGGGGACAGTGACCCCACTCAGCAGAATTTTCTGTTTATAAAAATCACCAGTTTTTAAAAATAGATATGCCTGCATGCAGATTGTAAAGCATATATTGTTGCAAACTTTTGTAGGGACATTTTGCAATATTCAGTAAGTTTAGATTCTCAGTATTTTTTGGCAAGACATTTTAGCTTTGGGGGATTTATTCTCTATAAATACTAGGAAATTATTTAAAAGAAAAATATCATGACACCAAAATACTTATAAATGAAAAGCAAACTACAACAAGGTATGTATGATGCAAGAACACTTGGGTACAACTTTTTAAAGATTATGCACACATACATTTTATATATATATTATATCACATATATATATAATGTTTGTACAATATACATATACATACATATGTGTGTGTGTGTGTATCTATATGTATAAAACAAACCCCTCAACATCAATAGAGAAGGAAAGTGGGATTTGAGTTTTATTTTATGTGCATCATGCTATTTAAACTTCTTATGGTGCTCCTGCCTTACTTCCACAATTTGACAAATACCCAATCCCTGGAACTACCCTGGAAATTGTGATTCTGTAAAGTATGTGTATTTTTTAAACATATCCAGGTAGTTTGGTGACTACACCAAGATTGAGGACAACTGATTACTCTGGAGGGTTGTAGACACAGGTGATAAAAATGTATCCTTGGCTAATGCAAAGGCCAGAACAAAAAAGAAGAGAATAAACTAAAAACCAAGCAAAACCACACACACTAAAGGAGAAAGGAGATCCTGGAAGAGAGTAATCTTTAAAAAAAAAAAAAGTGGAGTTGGAGGAGGGAGAAATAACAAAACCAAACCCACAACTCCAAGCCCTAGATCCTGTCTCAGATCATATAAACCATTGACAGAGATCATTCATTATCAAGAAAATTATCCCACAACTGAGTGATTACAAGAGTTTTGGTTATCTTTAGATGTTAGGGGGCTGGCGAGAACAGATCATCAGAGTTACCTGTTGAAAACAGGCTTGAACAAGGTTTTCAGGGAAGAGATTTCGGATAAGGTCCAGGAAGGCATCCAGGCTGGACACTTCATCATTCTTCTTCCCAGGCCCCAACTGTTTCTTGAGTTTGGGGTTCCCAGGGTGGATGGCCAGGACCAGGATGACCCCCAGCACAGCAGCAATAATGGTGGTCGACATGTAATACACCATCGCTCTGGTGCCTAGGCGCCCGCTGGCTTTGGCATCCAAGCCTGACAGCCCTGGACAGAGAGGAAATCCAGAAGTAACTCCATGACCTTCCCAGTAACACACATTTCTGCCTATGTGTAACATGGCTTCAGATTATTCAAAGGCATCAAGGTTCGCTAAACTCCTGCTAAATATTTGGTCAGCCCCGCAGTTTATACAGTTCTATTTCTCAAGCACAATTTTAAGATTATAGGGAACTGGGGAGAGGTAGAGATCATCAGAGTTCCTAAACTGCTCAGTGACTACTTTCGTCAGCCTGCAAGAGGGCATTAATGTGAAGCTGAGTAAAGTCAACGTTTAATACTGAGGTTGTGGCCTTTTCAGGATTTGGTATCCGGGTGTCCTTTCTTTTATGAAGTGACAGGACCAGTACTTGCTAGTGTTTTACTAATTTATTTTAAGGTCCTCACATGGGAAAACAGAACACTGGAACCCTATGCCAAGTCTCAAAACACCTCACGTCCACATTACTGGTCGCTGAAATCAAGAGCCTGAAAGGGTGATCTTGCCGAAGCCTCTCATCCCTTCCAGATGAAGTGTGGTGGAGACCCACCTTTCTGATCTTCATGTGGGATTAGAGAGCACCTCGCAAATATGGAGGTTTGTGTACACTGAGGAAGGTCCTGTTATTGTGAGACGGAATTCCAAGTGAGTCACAGCCTTCACTGGGTATTTTATTTTCCAATTGTTTCTTTATGTTTTCTACTTCCTGATTTCAGTTCCATCTTGTACAAAAGTTGTACCCCTTTCTGGGAATCAGTCATTTTTTTTTTTTTTTTTTTGCAGAGAAGCAAGTCTTACTTTTGTGAATTAAGATCACCTGCTTCTCCTTACAACTAAAGTCTGATTTCCACCAGTGGTTGCTGGGTTTCCTCAACAGGTTGGATAATGTTCAATCTGTTTTAAAAGGCATGGTGCATGTTTCCTCTGAGCTGGGAAGGAGCATTTGTGGTGAAAGCACAGTTTCACTCAATCCAGGATTGCAGGAAACATTGTTCACACTAAACCCATTGGTTAACCAGCTATGAGATTCTAGGACTGCCTGGCTTGGCATCTGATTCTGTTGGAGTTACCAGAACCTTCCTTTCTTTTTTTTTTTCAGTGAGGCAAGGTCCTCAGCTTACTGGCTCCAAAATATGGACAAAAGTCCAACTTCATAGAGCTCAGTAGCTAAAAATCATCATTTATACCTTGTTTGAGCAATATTATTTATTAAGGAAGAGACTACCTATGCAAGCCATGGAAAGAAAAAAAGAATTCTTTCAAAGAAAACAATTCTCTTCACCAGAAACAATTAATGTGGTCTGTGCTTTAAGGATGCCTTTCTTTTGTAAAACTGAAAGGACTTTCATAGCTTATATTTATTTTTAATGCCCACTTCCCTCTATATCCAATGCAATAGAAAATAGAACATTTTTCTCAATTGCCCTTATCCATTTCTAAGCAAAATATGTTAGGACAAGTATTTTTAAAAAATTAAAATCACCATAGATCTCATCGCTATGAACATGTAGCTACGTTTCCTTTTCACCTTTTGTTTCTAGAAAGAAATAGACTGATCAATGATCACAAGCATTTTTCTTAGGGTTGAATATATTCTCATTTTAGAGCTAGAGAAACCAAAGGCTCTAGAGTGACACAACATAAGCCATTAGATTTATTCATTCAACTGAACAGATTTCAGGGTCAACCCACGAGCCAGAACAGGAGAATGACCCACTTTGGCCAGATATCGCAGGGCTGGTCTTACCTGTGATCAAACTGGAGATGATTAGGGGGAGAATGAGCATCTTTAACATCCTCATGAGTATATCCCCTGGGAAGGCTATTAGCATGACCACATCTGGGTGGATGGGCGACGCCAAGCGAAGCAGCCCTCCGCACAGCGCCCCCAGGATGACACCTGGCAGGAAGGGGAGGAAAGTTTGAATTTACTTGTTGCCTCACGTACATAGCTCTAGGGCCTTACTTCAGTTCCAATGACCTTTCTCGTACTTCTCCAGTAGCAGGTGATAAGTAATGTGTAAGAAATTGAAGTTGATTTTTGTGACTGATAGAGAATTTCTCCAGCTGTTTAGTAGAGTCAAGGAAAGTCTCCCCAGCTTTCTAGGAATCATGACAGGGCAACTTGACCTCCACGTCTTTGAGGATTTTGTCTACTTGGAAAGTCGGAAATTGTGAATAGAAACAGCCCACAACCTGGCATGGAATTTAGTGCATTTCTTCCTTTTAAGCCAGATAGCAGCTAGAGGAACATGGTATTGTCGAAACTGGTGTGAATTCCCTTTTTTTTCTTCTATTTTCTTTGGCCTCCAATAATTTCCCATGGCTTAACCTCAAGAAGGTTTCTATGTCCTTTTACATAATCCTTAGACATGCTGATCTTAAGGGAGGGAAGATCAAAGAGACCTCTAAAAATACATATCATTTGTGAGGAAACAATGTGGACAGAGAGGCTGGCAGGAGTCTTGCACTATGCGCACGCAGGGAACCACAAGAAAATTTCAGAGCTCCCCCAGTGTGTACCCAACACAAATCACCCTGTGGAAACCACAAAGCAGGTCGGAACACCACGGGCTGCCACCAGGGAGTCGCCCCTGCGGACTTGCAGGGAGCTATGTGGCCAAGAGCTTGATCTTTTTTCTTTACAGGTAAAAACACATTATCCAGCTTCTTCAAGACCTATGATGAATGCAATGTGCTTCTGTGGAGATCAACCCCAGGCCCCTTCTATGCTTGCAGTGTTCTCTCACTAAGTAAACTCCCATCCTGAGTCTGGTGCTGATACCCAAGGAGACTGAGTGTCTCAAGGAGATGCTGCAGAAGGGGGGTTGAGTGTGGGTGGGGGGCAGCAGATGAGCTGTTTGTTGCTTCCCTGGGGCGCCTGAGTGACAGCACAAGGCAAGGGGGGCTGGAGGAAGAAAACGGCATGGCTGTCACGCCAAGAAGCTGCAGTGTGCCCCACTTTCAATAAACCCAGGGTGAAGACTGAGTTTATTGATGTGTAACCAGCCACACAAAAGATAACCCTGGTCTGGATGGGGCCTGGAGCCAGCAGCTGGAGCAGATCACGGTGTCTCAGGACAAATCGCTTCCACACTGATCTTACTAGCAAAGGAGCAAATGAGGAATGGGGAGTTCGGAGAAGGCTGGGTCTCGGGAGCTCTCTGCATGGGGTTTCTGCAACTGTTGCTTTATTTTGACACAGGTGTCCCTCTAAAGGTAGTCTACTGACCATCTTTTTTGGCATCATCTAGACGATTAGCAAATGGTAACGGCAGGCGGGCCAACTATGAGAGGCCCTGGGAAGTGAGGCCTCTGGTAGGTACCTTCCTTTCCAGGTAGCTGCCAGGACCAGCTTCCTCACAGTGCCAGGAGAGACCCAGGTAGGAGGGGCGAGTGGGGTAGCACCTACCGAAAACCGTCAGAGACAGCAAGAGATTCTTCCCCAGCTTGTCACACAGGCGCAGCCCCAGATGTCGATGCTTCGGCTCCTCCGAGCCAAGGTGGCTGTCATGCATCCGCACCTCTACCTGCTTGGGCATGCTGTTGGCACTAAAACAGAAGCAAAGGCCATGGTGAGAGCCTGCTGGGCATCTCCCCTGAGCAGGTGGCGACACTCAAGGAGCAGGAGGTGCAATGGGCCTTCCCCCAGCACCGCTGAGAAGCAGTGATAGAAAATAAAAGCCTGAGCAGCTCAGAGGACCCTCAACCCCAGTGCACCTATCAGCAGGGCACTGAGGCACATTGAATACCTGGGTGCCCTGTTATCTTGAGCCATCCCAGGAAAGAGAAGGTCCCTGTGTTTTCTATGACAGCCCACTACAGTAACACTCGGAGCTCTGTTTTCCAAAATGTGTCTTGCTCAGCTCACAAGCTCAAAGCAATGGAGCCTCAACCCCAGCTATGACTGGGTCCAAAACCCCACGTTCAATCACCCACAACAACAGCAAAAGATGAATCTTGAATGATCTAAGGTCAGAAGAGTCAAGGAAGACCCCAATCATGCATGATTAAAATGTCTCTGAGTGCAAGTCTTCTGCATCCTGGACAGAGGAAAGCTATAAATGCTGGTAGTACATGTTTTACCTCTTTTTTGAGGGAAATGTTTTATCTAGTTAAAACAGTCAATCCATTTAGTTTTAAAAGGTCACTTATGGTATCAGGTCTCTGCTAAGCCTCCCAAGAGTCAATGCCTCTCAGTGTCACCCTGTCACCAAGTGTGACTGTAGGAGACCTCATTCCTCAGATGCAGCCCAGCCCCTTTCTGGAAAGGGGTGAGCCCGAGCCGTGCTAAGAACCGGCCAGTGAAGCCCTCGCCAGCTCATGAGTAGATGCTTCTTCTTCTTCCAGTTTTGTCATTCCCCAGCCCATTAAGATTTTCAGTTTAAGCATGGGGAATGTCAGAGGGAGGACAGTTTTTTCCTCTGAACATGTAGGGCTTTTGTGAGCCACCATTTGCAATCATTATCAGGTGAT
>NW_004567116.1:16019287-16036405 GCF_000260355.1 Condylura cristata | reverse complement strand
GACAGACCACAGCCTCTGAGTAAGTTAGTGTTTTCCAAGGCAGTGTTCTCATCATACTGGAGAAACCGCTTTTTTTTTTTTTTTTTTTTTTTTTTGCGGGTGTGCGGAGAAGTAGGGTTGGACTAAGGGTCTGTAGACCAGTGGTTTGGAGTCGCTGGTTATAATGGAAGTAGCACAGGCTTCCGAGGCAGAGAACTGGGACTTCATCTGACTCCATCGATTGCTGGCTGTGTCCTAAGTAGTGAACAGGGCCTGGTGCCCACCTCATGAAAAATAACCATGATCCTGGATGTCAGGGACCTGGATGGCACATGGCACAGATGGTTTCTTTGTTCAGGGGACATGAAGAAGACACGTAATATTCATCAAGTTCACAACAAGGTCAATGCTTAGCTCCAGGCTCCTACTGAGTGGCACCATCATCCCAACAAGAAACCCAGCTTTGCTTCCAGTCTCAGAATCAGGGACCCAAATACAACTGCTGACTTTTCCATAACAGGCTGTGTAGTGTACTTGCTCCCAAATGTTTTAAAACTGGGAATAATCTTCCAGGATCTGGAAAAATATCCAGATGAAATTACTAGACAAAATAGAAGCTTTTAGTCACCCATGCATGGCCTAATTTTCTCCTCCTTCTAGAGATTTTGGGGCAGCCTCTGACTTCTAATCTATGTGTGTGCTGGTTACGCACCACCTGAAAAAGAAAATAGGGTATGACGACTCATAGCACACACACCAGGGGTTTTCTGATCCACCAGCAACAGACACCACTTCCTCTCATCACTCAGTGAAACCAACAGGAAAATTCTTTTTACAACACAGCAGGGGGAAATGATAAAAATGATCTTTTTAACATGAACAGACCATATTTCTATATTTGCATTGGGATCTTTTTCCACTTTTAAATATTTCTCCAGCCAGCCATCTGAAGTCGAAACCAGGAAACGGCCAACAAAGAATGGAAATAAGATGTGTTCTGAATGGTGAATGTATTCCATTAGTCAACTCTTGGCAAAATTCTAGGATCCTCTTGAGACTGTAATCCTCTCGCCTCCTGCATCACTTGAATCCCGACTGCCATTGAAGTTAGAGTCAGACACATGGCTGGCATGTAAGTGAGACTAACGAGCACTTAAAATAAACATTTTGGTCTGATCTGTGTGATGTAACTAAGTGTCAGGCATCCTAAAGTACAAACACACAAATATTAGGGTAACGTGCACGCCCTATCTAGCAATGTGATTAGATATCTGTCGCACACACGTCTTCATTGCACAAAATTACTGCATGCTTCATGGTTAGCTTTTCAGGTGATAACAAAAGGTCCCTGAAGCTCTGAATCAAAACAGCCACATCAAAGTGACAGCATCAAAATGTCATGAGCCCACCAGTTTTTATTGAGGGAATTCCTGTGACTAGTTCTCTTGGAATAGAGCAAATGTTCCAGGCTCAGAAGGCTCCTGCATCCTGCAAATACAACAAGAAAGAAACTTGCCATGTAATTAGGGCCTCAGCTTGCAACTGGGGCACTGGGTGCCCCCCAAGTACTCTTTGTAAGCATTCTTTACCAGCATAAGTGATCATTGTACCCCCAAAACACAAGGAGAGTCTAAAATGGGGGCTACTGTAGAAAATAACATTGCACTATTATATAAAATAATATAGAGCTATTTGTAAGTCTTATATATCTCCAGGAAAACAGAAGTGGTTTTCAAAATGAGATTATAGGGGCCTCCTTGGTGATGCAAGGAGTTAAATCCCAGCACTATGAAGCTACCCACAGCCCCTGCAGCAAGAGTTTGACCCCTGCCAAGGAGATGACCCACATGGCACAACAGACCTCTCCTGTCTTCCCCACAGCTCCCCTCAGCAGTGTGCTTCAGTAGCTCTGCCTGTTCTGCCCACTCTGTGTATGGTGAATCCTCTCACCTCCCACATCTCTGGCCTATACCCCAGTTCTTGTATGCATAAATAAATCTTTTCCAAAAACTAATTAATTAATTAAAATGAGATTATACACATGCACAGCTATATAAATGCTGGTTACTGAATGCACATAGTAACAGTGGAAGCACAGGATAATGGGGGTTTATGAAGTATTCTCTGTGCCTGACACTGTACTCTGCAATGGGTAAGATGTAATCCTTGCTCCTAAGGAATATTGACGGGGAGCAGGAAGCACCTTGTGCTCTACTTGTGTGTGTCTGCTTCACATATTGGCCACGACCGATCTCAGCACAGGGTGCTGTGGAAAACGGCAAGGACAGGTGTAAAGTCCACTTTGGGGAAGAAGTTGAAGAAGGGCCCGAGGAGGTGCTGATGCCAGAGCTGGGCCCTAGGGAAGGATCTCATCTCAATGTTATCATCCTCACAGGCTGCAAACCCTGGGAGAGCAGGACTGTGAGTTCTGCACTCAGACCAGAACTTGACAAATGTTGGTGCCAAGAAATTAAGAACTGGAGAGCCGCTCTGTGGGCACCCTGCTCTGTTCCGGAACAAGGCCCCTCTACAGCTAGACAGGCAGCATCCAGTTCAGCCAGCCTCTTCCCACTCTGGCCTACCTTCTAACATTTATGTGGGGGTACATATTATAGACTCCCACTGTTCTGGTGCTGAAGATATCACAAGTAACAAAAACACAAACAAAGCCCTTGCTCTGGCGGAATGGATGTTTGAGCAGGAAAATAATGTATCCATATATTTCAAATGGAGACGCATGCTAGGAAGAGGGTGGCCTGTGGAAGGAGACTTTTGCATCAGGTGGTCAGAGAAGGTTTCTAGGATAAGGAGACATTTGTATAGAAACCTGGAAGAATGACAGGGTCTCCTGTATAATGATACAATGTGACCAGAGCTCAGAGAAGACACAAAATAGATGCCACTTGCAAGCTATCTATCCAAATGAGAGCCTGGAGCAGCTACAAAATACAATTCCTAATGCCCGTATGTTGGTGCTTAGCACAGGCACTGATTCAAAGGGAGTCCCACCACCACTGAGATGTATCCGCTCATGAAGGAATTACACAGCTAATTCCTCCTTCCAGGAAGGCAATGGTTACCAGGGAGAGGTAAGTCAAACCTGGGCCAAAGGCCTGAGGTCACAGCAGCTGCAGGTTTGCTCCCAGGCAACGGAACAGAAAAAGCAGGACCTGGTTTGGATAAGTTCACTGAAGGAACACAGTTTTGCCAAGGGTGCACACTGGCCTACTTCAAACTTCCTTCCCTGAACAGTGGCTGTGCAATGGAAAGCCCCGGTGTGGCTTGGATATTCCAAATCAGGAATTTCCAAGCCTGATGCTCCTCAGCACTAGATTTCACCTCTATTCTATTGGAGCACCTTTTGGATGGAGGATTTAGCCGCGAAATTCCTTAACAGCGGAGGTTTCTCTAAGCTACCTCTACTGGATCTCTCTCCATTGCCCACCAGAGTCAGACCATGTGATGGAACAGCTGTTTAGATAATTTAAAACTTTAACAATCACCCTATCATTTCCTTCAGCCCTAACTGCTCCACTGAATTATTTAAACAGCTGTTAACTTTGCAGTCCTGGCTCTTTCTCACGCAAATTCACATGAGTCCTCTTTCAATGGCCAACTCAGCTAATTGTGCAAAACATCATCTGTGACTCAAAGGGGAAGGTGTAATGGGGCTGGTGCTAAGTTTTAAACTATTCTCAGAACCTGCTTTTCATTAACATTCTGTTTCCCTCTCCCTGCCAAGTGCCTCTAATAATAGGCTCATTAGATGTGGTGTCGATTCAGATTTCCTGCTTGCACACTTTAGTGGAGCCTTATCTGGCATCAGCTTTTTTACTTCGCTGATTCAATGAGGTGGCAACAGAAAATTCCTCAGGAGACCTAAGAGCAATAGGTGTGGTTTTGTCTAGAGAATGTGAGGTCTGCAACAGGCATCATTCAATAACTGGTTCTCTGCTGCTCGAGTCTACAAACGTGGGGAGTCACAAAATAGATGACACCCAGAAATTGCCCCGTGGGGAATGCTAGGCCAAACACTCAGATTAAAATGAATGTGAGGTCCTCCCTGGTGGTGCAGCGGGTTAAAGCACAGCACTAAGAATCTAAAAGCCGCTTCTGCATGAGTTCGATTCCCGCCTGCCCCGGAGGTGACCACATGGCGCGGCAGACCTCTCCTGACCCGCCTGCTGCTCCCCTCAGCAGTGTACTTCGTCCATCTGCCTGTTCTGTTCCCCACTCTGTCTCTGGTGAAGCCTCTCACCGCCCTGAGCCTCTGGCCTGCACCCTAGTTCTGTATGCACAAATAAATCTTTAAAATGAATGTGAAAGTGGTTGGCATTGTGAAGATGTTGCAGAGATTCTGGGAACGACCCCTCTCCACTCCAGTGGACCAGAGAACAGACCACCTGCTTGACTTGAAGTCTTATGAAGCTGACATGCAGCATTTCCCGCCTATGAGGGAAGCCAGCCTGTGCAACCCACACTAAAGACAAAGTTGCTGCATGAAGAGTTCAAGCTTCTGCATCTCCACAGTGCATTCCCTAGAAGGGAAGAGATTAAATCCCAGCATTACCTTCCTCTACACATAGCGAGTACCAGAACAATTACATTACTGTCAGGAATAATTATATTTTAATGTCAATGACTCACTAGTCCTACCTATATAAACTAAATCCAAACTGGTGATTATTGGAACAGTTCTTAGAGGGGGAAATCTGTCAAACTGCTTCCTGGGTTCAAATTCTCGCTTTGATTATCTAATTTAATTTTTTTTTGACTGTCATTGGACTTTTATTCCTGGTACCAGTATGTTTGGGAAAGAATCATAAAGATACCAGTGGTGTTGGTTCTAGGCACTGAAAGCCTGTACAATAAACCCCAAGAAGGGGCAGCGTGAGCAGCCCCTGTACCCCACTTAAGCCAGAAGTCTCCACATTTCCTTATATTTGTTGTTCCATGGGCTCTTTGATCCAGACCTCTTCCTGCCTGTACTGAATATTAATAAGCTTTGTTTTGGCTAGGTAGGGCTTTGAATTCTTTCATGCTCATAATCAAGGACCAAGGAATCTCCAAACTCAGAAGCGCCAAGGAACTCCCAAACCCAGCAACACTATGAAATGATAAAGATACACTCTTTCATAAGATACCAATAGAATTTAGGTATCATATTTGGTCTACGTTTATTTTTCAAATCCCAGGGCTCATAATCTGTGAAGTAAGAGGGTTGGATTAAAAACTTGTTAATGTTCTAAAATTCTCTGATTCTTTAATTTTGTTGAGATGGAGTGGAGTTAATTACTAGCCTCCCATTCCAGAGCTCTGACCTCCATTCTAGACACCCAGGACTGAGTAAGCTTAGTGTAGCAGATGGCTCATTGCGTCAACCACGAGGGAACAGACCAATCACTGCATCAAAATCTTAACAGGGAAGAGCAGAGGTGACAATGGCACAAGAGAAACCAGAACGAACAGTAACCACCACCTCCATGTTTACCTGTTCTATCTCTGCTCCCAAATCACGTGGTGCTGCTACCATTACAACCAGGTTAGAGATCAAATTCAGTACATAATTCAGACAGGCATTTTCTTAACTTCCCTTGCACCCTTCACCAGTTCCCAATTCTCAGTCTAGATTTCTAAGATGGACAGGTCAATGTCACGAGAACAGAGTCCAACTGGTGAGCTGCGTTGGCACCAGTCATTGGCACCAGTGGCAAAACTGCCAGGGTCACCACTAAATCATTAGGAGGCCACCTATGTTCTTCTGTCACCTCCTATGGACCTGCAGAGGTGGCATGCACAGAAGCATTCCAGGAGAGACATTGCGGGAAGAGGTCTTTTCTTCACATCACTTCCCAGGCCAAAGGCCCTAAAGAAGCTTCCAACATGAATGGAAAATACAGAAACAGTTGGGGCTTCAGGGGGTCCCCACATAAAGGGGAAGGAAAAACTTATAGGGGGCAAAATTCTGAAGGAATAAGTAAAATGAACATTCATTTTGCCCAGAAACAGAAATGAAAACACAGGCTCTATGGGAAAGCCGCTGGAGGCCATGGGAGGGATACAAATACATAAGTGCTTAATTACATGCCACTGGATTCTTGGTTAAATCTTCCTTTTCCAACAGACTGCAAGACATTTAATTGGACACAACACCCAACTCACTGGGTCATATAGAGCTTTGAAAAGGTAATACTTTTGAATGCCAGGTACTATATTTCCCACATAATTATTGACACTTAAATTTAGTTTCCCTCCTTGTTCTTAAATGCCTAACCGAAAGCAAAATGACCATTAAGACAGTTTATTCACACTTGAGTTCTGGTAAACCATTTTGGCAACAAATAGCGCATGTGCTTTTTATAACAGGAAAATCCCCGAAGGGTCAGAGTGGGTGGAGGTTAGGAAGTTCCCACTGCTGTCAGCTTCTACACTGTGGGACTATGCCGAGATCACCCTGTGAAAGAACTTCTGGAGCTTGGCCTTCAGGCCCAGCCTCTAGACTGCTGTGAAAATCTCCCCAGGGTAGAGACTTGTGTTGGCTTTGACCCAGTGAGTTTGCCCATTTCCAGAAAGGCTCACCACCCAAGAAGGAAACAAGACACCAAGGAACAGTGAACTCTCAGGTCTAGCAGAGAGACAAGGGTGGGGTGTCCCATCCTCCCAAATAGGGAATCGTTTCTAAAAATAACAATGACACATTGGCCAGAGCACACTGGCCAGCCCAGTCCCGAGAGGCAAGTCGGTTCTAAAGTCACTGCTACCCGCTGCTAGCTCAGGGAACAACATGAAAACACACTGGAAAAGTTCACACGATTCCAGCAAACCACAGAAGACTGGAGTGTCAGGGGTGCCAGGTTTGAGCCCCAGGGATTTTGACCCCAGTTCAAGTTTGCCTTGAAGCAAACTATCTCCTCTGGGTAACTTTTTCTCCCCACCCTACCTTCCCACCCAACTTTCTTAAAGGCCAACTTTTTTATTTCTTCTTTTTGCTGACAGCTAAGAGCACATTTCCAATGCTCCCCCTGCACCTCCCTGTGTGAACATCTCTTCAAGCACTTACCACAGTTGACTTGAGGCTAAAACTTGGTGGTGTTTGACTCAGGCTCCCCCCACACCCAGCAAGGTTTCTGGCATGTAGGAGATGCTCAGTCGTGTATCTTGAATGAATGGGCAAGTGAGTGATGAGTAAGTGGGTAACCAGATAACAACCATGTTCTACCAGAGGTTCTGTGACACGACTCTTGGAAGTGGAGTTGGTCAGCCTAGCAAATGTAAGAAGAGTGAGAAAGGAGAGGAAAAGCCTAAACATCTAGATCAGAAGACTCAGCCGTGGCAGGAAGGGGCAGGTCAGTCCCGGGCAAGATGGGCCTTTTGGACTGGCTCTTCGGTCTTGCTGTCCTGCCCCAGACACAGCGGCCCCAGTGCTGCCAGCATCGGCAGGGGGAGATGGACCCATGAACCCATCCTGGCTTCCCTAACAAGGTGTTCCAGGAAACTCAGGGAACACTGGAGGCATCAACATCTCTAAATCTAGACAGCCTAAAATGTGGCTCTTCTAACCAAAGAGCACAGTGCTTCCAAGAAGTCAATGGACTTTGTTTTTGAGAGCTCTTCTTAACAGTGCTCTGCCTTTGGCCCTCAGGCCTGGGAGGATCTCCTTCTGGTCTCTGGAGTTTCCCAGACCCAACCTTCCCTGTCAGTTCCCCAGACAGGGGAGTGCCGGGATGTTTACTGAGATGTGGCTAAATTAGCTGCTGTGCCTCTAGGCGCCAAGCAGAAACTGCGCAAGGGATGCTTTGCTAGGACTTCCTGGGAGTTTGAGTCACACCCTCCCATTGCTTTTCATCAATGTCATCCTCTCCCTTCCTCTCTAGACTAAGCAGCCAGCCCTGTGGTGTCAGTTGTGAGCACAAGGAAAGTCACCATCCTGACTGCATAATAATGAGATTTCCAGGGCTGGTATGAAGCACAACACTATACATTTGGGCATGATGTTTCAGGCCTTCCATAAAGTTTCTCCAGAATTCTCCAAAGTCACACTCTCTGGCAACTGGAGCCCTGAAATTCCTCCTTGATCGTGTGTTTCTGTGATCTCAGCAGGAAACCCTGATGTAAGGCAGAAATGCACGCAGAAGCAACCCATTTACTGACCTGGCTTCTCAGAGAGCATGTCTAAGCAATTCAGGGGGATCCCCTTGACATGGGTCTTAGCCAGAACCACATTCTGAAGCCAAATAACAAAAGGGAAGATCAGGTCATCACACACATAGAAGCATTGCCAACTACACGCTGTTGCTCTGGATCAGCTCTGAAATCAACCATGTTTATTTACAATTCTGACCTCAACAGAGTTTCTTAAATGTTAACAATTTTCTTCTTTTACTTTTCAATCTGTAACTAGTTTCACATGTGTGTCCAATTTGTGAAAATTAACCAAGCTGGTCACTGAAACTTCACATGCTGCTTTGTAGGTAAACCTTGAAGAAAACTTTAAAAATAAAACGGCAACAAAATGATAGAGCTGGAAGTGCTAAAAATGAGACAACAGGCCCCTAATGGGGTTACATCATCAAACTGGGACTGAACATCTGCCTTGATTACACGATTAGCCTCTCCCAGAAATACAACCTTGAACCTGGCCAGCTGGAATGAACCTGGCCAGCACCGATGTCTAGAGACCCTCCTGGCCCCATGGGAAAGGACCGTGTCTGAAAACTCTCTTCCTTTTTCTGTGTCCCTCTGCGTAGAAAAAGCTTTCATTTTGTTTAACTCTTTGGAACACCATCTAGCTGCTAGATGGGTTGCTGCTCGCATCACAAATTGTCTAATAAAGCCAGATGGAGCTTGCTGAGATGATTTTTTTTAATGGATGTATAGGTGGGTGGATGGATGGATGGATGGATAGATGGATGGATGGATGGGTGGATGGATGGGTGCACAGAAAGGGAGGGATTGGTTGATAGAGAGGTAGATACAGCTCCCAAATGGTCAATTCTTATACTAGTGGTTTTTCCAACAAATAAAGGATGTCCTAATTTTGTTCCCCAAACACCTTAAACTTTGTGAAGATAACAATATCTTTCCAATTCAACAAAATAAGTGGGCTTAAGGCAACGCAGGTTACAAGAAAGTGTAACTCATTTAGCTCATTCTGGCTAAAAAATGAAGCTTGTGATCTTTGGCCTCTTCCTTTTCCATTCTTACAACTGTAAGGTACTCTCAACCTTTTTTACCTTATATTGAAGTCCCCTGCAGGGGCCTTCCCTATTGGCCCAAGAGGTTAAAGCACAGCATCATGAAGCTAGCTGCAGCTGCTTCACCATGATTTCGATCCCCAGCGAGGGATGTGGCCCACATGGCATGGTAGACCTCTCCTGACCAGCCTGCTGCTCCCTTCAGCAATATACTTTGTCTTTCTGCCTGTTCTGCTCCCCACTCTGCCTCTGGTGAATCCTCTCACTCCTGCACTTCTGGCCTGTACCCCAGTTCTGTATGCATAAATAAATAAATAAATAAACCTTATAAAAAAAGAAGTCCCCTGGCTGCTCTTCTTCTGTTCATCTTTGAATCCTCACCAACACTGTATTATTGACAAACAATAAATTAACACTCACACAGTTTCCAAAATACTTTCACATTGATTAGATACTATTTTATCTATGACATCACCAAGAGGGCAGGAATTATTTCCTTACAGAAATGAAGAGACAGAGGCTCCATGAGATTCTGTAACTTGTCCAAACTCAGAAAGCTCAGATGTAACCCAGCAAATCTGAACCAGGTAATTGGGCAGCTAGAATTAATTAGTCCAAGCAACTAGCGATTTAGGAGACTTGCCATCCCAAGGCTTGGAGAAGGAAAGCAAGAGTGAAGAGTGCCACCAGGAGGAAAGACAGAGGAAGCTCTGGATTCTGGCACCTCCAGCCATGTTCTTGACCCCGCCCACAGATGTGCCCACCCAGGAAAGCAGCACCAATCAGCTGACTTCTTCCCTGAGCTCAGCAGACATGTAGGGGTCTCCTCCACAATCACTCTGCCCCAGACAGGACTCCCACTTCCAAAAGTGTCAACTGTCCAGTAATTGGTAATAAGGACAAAAGCAATAACAAGGATAGCAGGTTGGTGTTTTATATGTATGAACTCAGTCAATTCTCACAATCACTTAATGAAGTAGATGCTCTTACTAGCCACATTCACTGAGGGGAAACTGAGGCATAGGATGATTCCACTGCTGCCTATGGCACAGTCAGCAGGGTGTGGATTTGGACCAGGCAGTCCTGAGCTTAAGGACAGGTCAGCCCACTCTCTTTCTCTAGTTCTGAAAAACTTGGTGGATTTGTCTGGGAATACACATCCACACTGAACATCTTATTTTAAAAAAAGTGATTTTGCTTTAGGGAAGGGAAGTCCAGATGCAACCGCTATACATGATTCTCATGGATCAGGACTGGTGGGACTTCTAGTACCTCTTCAACTTCTGGAAAAATGATTATCTGGTCCAAAGGCCACAAGTTTGTCTCTGAGTCATTTATGGACAACACAGATCCCTAAAACCTATGGCCACACAAAATCCTGTGTGTGAATGTTTATAGGAACTTTGTTCATATTTGTTAAAAACAGAGAAGATGGCAGTCTTGGAGAATGGGTCATGCCACATCTGAACAGTGAAATATTACTCAGCACTAGAAACAAATGATTTATCAAGCCATAAAAAGACGGAGCAGAATCTATAATCGATATTACTTAGTAAAAGAAGCCAGTCTGAAAAGCTTACATATAGTAGAACTTAATACTGTGGAGAACCACAGCTAGGGAGATAGGAAAAAAAAAAAAACAACAGTGGTTGCCAGCTTTGGGGGTGAGGGGTGAGTAGGGTAAGTACAGAGGAATTTTAGGGGCATGAAGACACTCAGTTTGATAGTATAAGCTGGATGCACGTCACCATACACTTATCCAAACTCATAGACTACAAGCACCAAGGATCATGATCTTTCAGGGCAGGAGTAGGTCAGAAGTTGCCATATTTGCCACTCCATTTTTGGTACACCTAAAAATTCTTTTAAAACATAATAAAGTCTATTTTAAATATAAATATCTCCAAGCCCTATACCTGAATATTCCAACTCCGGGTGGAGCCTAGACCTTTGGACTTTTGCAAACACACTGAAAAGCTTTGGTGAAGCAGTGTACATGCTGGTGGGTTGAAGCCTGAACAGATGCAGGGAAAGGGAACTTAGCTTCACCCATCTGACATCTGCCATTGCTCAGCTCTGGTGGTTAGAAAGCTCTTCCTTATGGGGAGCCCAAATCTGTTTCCCTGCAGCCTCTACACTCAGGCTATATTTCTACCCTGTGGAGTCACTTAATGATGATGATGATGATAATGATGATGATGGGTACCATCAGGCAATGAACCAGCCATTGTTTCAGTCGCCCACAGCAACATGGTCATGAGGACAATTTTATTGCTTCTTTATAGATGAAGAACTGAAGGTCAGTGAGGTGAGCTCATTTTCCTGATTTCTGGGGAGTGCCTGAGCTAGGAGGGAAGTTCGACTGGACCTTAGCAAGGCTCTTAACCATAGCACAGCACTTAGACTCAAGCCTTACTCCTCAGCCACCAGCCTTCAGGGCCCATGAACGGAGCTCTCCTCTTCATGTTTTCTCTTCCTTAAGTTCGTCATCATCCTGACTGCAGCACCCCAAATCTCCCAGGTCTTCAGATAGGACACAGCTCTCCAGGTGAGGTCTGGCCACAGGCCAGCACACTGAATCAGCCAAGGCCTGGCTCACTAGTCTCCACCTTCACCATAGCAGGAACTGCCAGAGCTAAGGAAGAAGGGCAGAAGGTAACTTAACCCTTGAGAAAGCAGTTAGTTGGGAGGACTGGTAAAAAACAGGAAGCTTCAGTGAGCTTACTCTATGCCTTCAGAAGGCAGCATAATGTCCCTTCTCTCAAAATGTCCATGTTCTGATACCTAGACCCTGTGAATATGTCAGATTACTTGGCAGAGGGGAATCAAGGTTGTAAATACAGCTGAGGTCAATAATAAACTTGACGTTGAGATGCCCCAGGATAAATTTATCCAGATGGATCCATATTAGTCAGAAGGTCCTTGCAAGTGGAGCAGAAAGGCAAAAGAGAAAGAACTATAGAGCTGAAGGCATGATAAATATTCAGCCCAACACTACCACCTTTAAAAACTGAGGGAAAGGTCACAACAAAATAAATATGGGCAGCTTCTAGAAATTGGCAAAGGCAAGAAAGTGGATCCTTCTTCTAAATGGAACACAACCAAGCTGATGCCTTGATTTCAGCCCAGTGAGACCTATTTTGGATCCTTGGCCTCTGGAATTACAAGAAAATAAATCTGTGTGGGTTTTAAACATTCAATCTGTAGTAATTTTTGACAGCAAACATAGAAAACTAATGCTGTACCAGAACCTAGGCTAAGGTTAGGCTTCTTCATTATTTTTGCTGTGCTTACAATGAGCCTGAGAGGCAGGGCAGCAGATACCAAGCATTTTCTATCACTGCCCTGTCTTGTCCTAGAGCTGGCCTCTCTATCTAGAGCTCTGTCCGGGAAGAGAGTATGCTCACACAAATCTGAGCTTCTCAGCCTTCTCTCCTGAGCTGCAGGCACAGCCCTACATAGCTACACCCTCTCCTTACCTACACCCTCTCCTCAGCCAACAATCTGTTTCAAAGATGCGTCGACATAATGTCTCTAGACGGTCCCATCATCCAAAGAAGCATTTCAGGCCCTCCCAGAAGACATGTCCTTTCTTACTGTTATTCCTTCCAGGGAGCCACTACATTTGTGGCTTGTTGTGGTTATTATCAATCAACTAAATATCTAGTTCCTGCTGATTCTACCAGCGAACTTAGCTGATTGACCTGCTTCACTCGTTCTTCAGTAAGCCCATTTTACAAGTGATAGACTGAGTCAATCAAGCCCTAGTGGCGGGTAATCATTTCATCAGCAAATCTTATTGAGCGAAGAGTGTGTATCTCTGCCAGCAGCAGCTCATCGAGACAGTTTGGCCCCACAGCTCTGCACAGACTTGGTAGAGTCTGCAAATAGACGACATCTCTTTCGGTATTCCATCCCCACCCCAACCCCCACTTTTAATAATAGACAGATACAGTTTGTGGCAGGAGGGGGTTATATCACTTCTCACCTTAGGACCTGAAATATGGACTCTGTGATGTTGTTTCTTTGAATAACCCTTTCCTTAATCCTCAATCTACATTTTCAGGCTGCTAATATCCTGTACTTCACATTTCATCCCATGTGTGTTATTTCTTTAAGGTCCAAGTGTCTTCTCCAATAGACCTTAGACTCTGTGAAGGAAGGGCCTACATCTGCCCTTGGACTCAACCATAATAGAAGCTTAATAAGAAGGTGGTGAGAGATAATAACTGGAAGATAGTAAAGAGACTGCAGTCTGCACTATCTGGAGGTACCACTGGCAGCAAGTGACAAAGACTTCCAATTTAGGCACCGGGTCCGAGGTTTTTCCAAGGACAGGGATCTGGAGAGGGGCCTACACAAAGCTCAAGGAAAGCCTGGAGGTCTAGCAGAAGCTCAACCTAATGCTCAAAGACCTTACAAAAAGCAACTAGGACTTCTGGTCACTATCAGTGGCCATATTGACTTTTATGCACTAAACCTAAAGTCCTTACAGCAATATATTTCCTTCTTCTCCCTGGAAGTGGTCTCGGGCCTTTTCCACAGAACCATCAATACTACTTTACTTCATGAGAACTGAGGTGAAAGCCCTTCACCCCAGATGCTTGGAAAGAAAGTTTCAATCTCACTCAACTTGGTAAACTCTTTCATTTACTTCTGAGTGTGGTTTCTTCCAAATCAATGACTTCTTTGGTTGGTTCTTAAATCATGCTATCAAAGCAAGAAGCAAATCCAGTCTTTACTTGAACTTGCTATATACTAGGTATTCAGTAAGAATTGGTAGATTGAATTCAATTGTAGGGCAAGACACTGTAAAAGAGGCTGCCTCCACAGCGCTCCTTGAAAAGGGTTCCCAAGATTCCAGTACATCCCAGAGCTCTACACGGAAGTGGTAGGCATATTTTCACTATGGTCAATCTTGCCTCCTTCCTGTACCCAACCCTTCTGGTCTACCCTAAGGTCACCTTCAACCCACATTCAGCCCTTTGTCTCTTACTCAGTTCAGTACTGAGAAATCTCTATTGTACTAAATATGGAAAAGGGGAAGAGATTGCACATTCAACACCGCCCAGCAAACACTTCATTCCATTGTAAACACATTTGTTCTTCCCTTTCATATGCAGCAAAGTGTGTCCCTCCTTACTCTTTTACTTCTTTTTCACCTTCAATTTGCTCAACCTATTGAGCAAAACACAGGGCTAGTGGCCTGTGTTATCCAACAGTACCTCGCTGCTGTTCCTCAAGCACGTGCCTCAGAGTTATTCTCATTCCCTGTCTCAATGAGCTCATCAAGCATGCACTCCCAGAAAAGTATCTTTCTCAACTGTTATGAAAACATAACCTGTATTGTTACACCAAACCAAAATGGAGAAAGACACAGAATTCATTCACCTCCTTTAGGAAAGGCTTTCTTTTTTCTGTTGCTAAGCTTAGTAAGCAGTTAAAGTTAATAATGAGTTAGGTATTAATTCCATAATATTTTACAATTTGCAGTGAAAAATTTCAATAAATTGTCAATCATTTAAATTTTTCTTAATTAAACATCTATGCTTTCTGTCTTCACCTTGTTAATGAAAAGTGGCAAAGGTGTTAGTCACCTTTCCTGCCTTGGTAAGCAGAGAATAAGGAGAATAATAAAACCTCAAGCAAATAAGCAGACTTTTCCATTTGGAGACTATTGTAATAAATGTCATGTGCAATTTTTAAAACATTTGTTTATTTGGCCCTCCCTGGTGGCGCAGCGGGTTAAAGCACAGCACAAAGAAGCTTAAGCCACTTCCTCATGAGTTCGATCCCCGCCTGCCCCGGAGGAGATCCACATGGCGAGGCAGACCTCTCCTGACCCGCCCGCTGCTCCCCTCAGCAGTGTACTTCGTCGATCTGCCTGTTCTGTACCCCACTCTGTCCCTGGTGAATCCTCTCACCCTCTGCATCTCTGGCCTGTACCCCAGTTCTGTACGAATAAATAAATAAAAATCTTAAAAAAAAATAGATTTGTTTATTTATGCTTACAGAACTGGGGTACAGGCCAGAGGTGCAGGGGCAGTGAGAGGATTCACCAGAGACAGAGTGTGGGACAGAACTGGGAGATCGCTGAAGTACACTCCTGAGGGAAGCAGTGGGTGGGTCAGGAGAGGTCTGCTGCACCATGTGGGTCACCTCCCGGGCTGGGGACTGAACTGTCACTGTAGCTGCTGCGGCTAGCTTACAGTGCTGCTCTTTAAATCGTTGCACCACCATGGAAGGCCTCCTATGCAATTTTTGAGGTATCAATCCACAGAACCATTTAACCCGGTCAACTTCATTTTCTCCCTATCCTTCTTCTCTCTTGACTACGTGAGTGCTTACAAACTCAAGGTAGCCTGAAGTGGTTGTGGTCATTGCTATTTTTTAATTTAAGTCACTGTACAAGATTTAAAAGCTAATAAATTTCACATCAAAATCTAGTTTTCTTCCTTCCCTTTAAGCATTGGGAAGTCTAGTTGTACATAACCTAAATTCCTGAGTGGCAGCAATCAGCTAGAACTAAGAAGTCACTGCCCTTTAGGCAGCATGAAAAGCCAGCACAGGTAGAGACATTTTAAAGTGAAATCAGAGCTACCAGGGCAGAAAACCCACTTTATTGCCTTGTTTGTACTGGGCCAAAGACCTTTGGATTGGAGCAAATAGCCATTGTTTTAGGGATGGTTGTTTGAGATCCAGCAGAAGAGACATCCTGATCAAAAGGACTGAGGGTTATGGACTTATGCCGGAAAATAGAATCAGTAACCAATTGCATAGAATCAAAAATATTTAAATGAATTAACTCTTTACCTACCTCATATTCTTTTCTTCCCATAAAAACCTCCCTATTTTACCCCTTCTTGGGGCACAGTTTAGGTTTCTACTTGAAACCATATTCCCTGCATTGCAATTCTTTGGCCCCACATAAATGCTTGATTGCCTCTCATTTCAGTTAAGAACAGATATGTATTTTCCAGTTTGCCACAGGCCTCACCAGTCCCTAACACATCCCTAAAAACAAAGCCCAAGTGTCAATTACCATCTGCCATCAGGTTTGCGCTGTTATATTCTGAAAGAAATGGTAAGAGGAAAATAAACTATTTCCTGATTTCATTTACATAACTGCCTGGCTCCTGTTGAATTGACAGCCTCTGTCTGATTTGATGTCCTCATTGTATAGGTGGGAGATTTTCCTGTGTGCTTGTATAAACAAACAAGAAACATTATTTATTTGCCAGGCTAAAATGTAGGAATAGTGTGGTTTAACATAGTGAATCATGTTTTCGTTATAAAAGGTACCATAGTATTTACAACTTTGAGCAAAGTTTCCCAGGGGACAAGTATGAAAACATAAGAGCTAGAGATCTGACTTTACCTTCTTAAGAGCAGGAATGGTGAAGGGCTGGCTAGCAGATTAGAAGGTGGAGTAGAGTTTTCAGAGTCTTTTCTGCTTGTCTCCTTGTTAACAATGGCCCTGGGATTAGAATTCTCCAGGGCAATGACTCAGCACACACTGCAGAGGCTGAGATGGGACTATGGTCTTCTCTTTACCAGTGTACAATGGGTGTAGAGGGATACAGATGTGGTGATTTAGACTCCAGCCTGTTCTGTCAGACTGGACAGCAGTTATCTGAAGCATCTTTTTAGACACTACAATGTGAGATATACTGTGTGCTTTTGAACAGGTAAAGAAGCAAACTGAAGTAATCTGCCTGTTGTCAAATAACTAGACAAAAGAAGATCTGGAAGGCTCTCCTGGTGGCGCAGCAGGTTAAAGCACAGCACTGAGAATCTAAAGCCACTTCTGCATGAGTTCGATTCCCGCCTGCCCCGGAGGTGACCACATAGCGTGGCAGACCTCTCCTGACCTGCCCGCTGCTCCCCTCAGCAGTGTACTTCGTCGATCTGCCTGTTCTGCTCCCCACTCTGTCTCTGGTGAAGC
>NW_004567116.1:15890893-16019187 GCF_000260355.1 Condylura cristata | reverse complement strand
CGCCCCTGAGCCTCTGGCTTGTACCGCAGTTCTGTATGCACAAAATAAATAAATCTTAAAAAAAAAAAAAAAAAAAAGAAGATCTGGAAACCTTGCCTGTCTTCATTCAAAACTCAATCCTTCTTCACTACAATATGATGGACTCAAGAACCTGGAACTTCAAGATGAGAATAACATCGTCAACTATTCTTTCAGTTACTATAGCATAGACTTGATCTTAAATTGCCCCAGGTAGTATATGTTTAGAACGTTTTAACCCATGGCTCATTATTCTTCAGAAATACCTATAAAACTTAGTTATTGAAAATTATACTGCCCCAGGATGCTGAGTATCTAGATGGCTTCTGGCCAACTCCTTTCAGTCAGAGCAACAGGACTTGCAAAATCAAGGGCAGTACAATGAAGTCCTGGGAACTAATTACTTGTCACACCTCCCCACTTCTTCTCAGGCCACTCTGGCGCTCCCAGGCAGGGCTGGCCATTTAGCTTAACTCTGTGGCTGAAGAAAATGTTCAGAAAAGGATTTTTCATTCAAGATTTTCCTATGAAGGATGTGAGGTTTCATTTTCCACAAAGAGGAAGCTTGTTTATTGTTTTACACACAAAGCCACACTGATCTGCTCTGGGTTCAGACTTTGCCCTACAAAAGATGGCAATGTAAAAGGTTTTCTGACACCCCCACCCTTTAAAGATGACCAATTCTTTGATTGGATATTAAACAATTCTTTCCCCCGTTGGGCTTGGTTACCAATAACAATATTGATTACATTACTGTCATTTAGAGAACATACCAATTCTGCCATGAGTGACTCTTTCTTTATTCTACACAACATCAAATCTATGAAAGAGACTATTATTCTTCCCATTTTATAGACAAGGAAACTGATAATATCTAAAATCACCAAGTCATAGAACCACAAAGCTAAATTGACATTTGTCCATTCCAAGTTTTGAAAGACTACATTCAAGTAAGTGAGTAGTCAATTCAAACATGCCATTCTTTGGTCTGTTCTTTATAACTAACTAGAACCCACATGAGGAATCAGGAAGTCATAGGCCACAGTGGGGCCCCCAAAATCTAAACTATTTGCAATCTGACCCTTTTCAGGAAACTTTGCTGACCTTTGGCTTAGTGGCACAATAAACTGAATCTCAAATGCTCCATTCTATTTACTGAGGTCATTAAAGTTCTTGGGGCTGGAAGATTCTATGACTTATCTTTGATTCATAAAAATAATTATTTGTATTGATTTATGTAATGACCCTGAGTAATAACCATTAGAAATAAATCTGGGAGGAAATGAAGGAAAAAAAGCTGAAGTTCTGTGGTTCTAAAATATCTATCTTCTGGATGACTGCCGGGCTACTGGTTAAACAAAACCCAAGAAGGGTCTTGGATGACATGAAGAATTTGGCCAATACATCTTATCCACTGAGTGGAGAATAAAGTTCCCACAGGCCTTCTTCTTTCCCTGCTGATGGGGGACTTGCCGGGAACCCCTTCACAAAAAGGCAGCCAAGCTGAGACTAACCGTTTAGAAGGCAGCAAAGCTAAGTCAATTGAAATAGTGACAAAACGGATAGTAAGTGAGGTGATGAGTAACTATTCACTGTGTTCATTGTATTCGAATGTAGTAAGAGGTGTTTGGTAATCTTGTAAAACAGACAACTGAGTCATCTCAGCAGCAGGGAGTTCTCATGAGTCACATATGCATGCTGGTCCAGAATCAGGTCTCCTCACAGGCTCAAGAACATGCACGGACTCTTCCCAATACTAAGTCATCACACCACACAGTTGGGACCAAAAAAATCTATGAATCTGGGCCCTCCCTGGTGGCACAGCAGGTTAAAGCACAGCACTAAGAAGCTTAAGCCACTTCTGCATGAGTTTGATCCCGCATGACTTCAATCCCCGCCCACCCCGGAGGTGACCCACATGGCGCAGCAGACCTCTCCTGACCTGCCTGCTGCTCCCCTCAGCAGTGTACTTCATCCATCTGCCTGTTCTGCTCCCCACTCTGTCCCTGGTGAATCCTCTCATCCTCCATATCTCTCGCCTTTACCCCAGTACTGTATGAATTAAAAAATCTTTTAAAAAAGAATCTATGAATCTTTATGAGTCAACACTACCTGTATCTCAAATGTACTAGATGCTGCTATACTCCAGGACTCCAGGCTGCAGGAAACAGGCAAATTCCAAAGCTGCTGGTAGTTTGCTAGATAAACTTGTGCATATGTCATCTCCTATCTGAGGCTGAGACTCATCTGTAAATTGAAGATTTGAATTGGATGCTGGTGTCTTTCAACTCCATGAGTACATGAAGGGGAAACTCCATCACTGGGGAGAAACAATTCTGGAGTACTTTGTTGACATACTACTCATAATTCATTCTATTTCTCTATCCACTAAGCGTTGCTGCAATTATCATCAATGTTATCATTGCTGTCATCCTTACTGACAGCATAAATAATAATAACAACCAGCATTTGTTCAGTACTTTATATGTGCCAGAGGCCATTTGCTGAGGTCCGGTCTATGCGAGAAAAAGGGAACTATGTTCTGTATGTCCACTTATCTTTTAGACCAAGAGTTAGCAAACTAGTGAAGGCCAAACCCAGCCCACTGCCTCTTTTTGTAAATAAGGTGTTATTGGAACAAAGCCATGGCCCATTGTTCTGTATGGTTGCTTCTTTTGCACTGCCAAGGCAGAAATAAGTAGTTATAGCAGAAACTTTAAAATATTTGTAATTTCACCCTTTATAGAAAAAAATTGCTGACCCCCTCTGTGCCTCCCCTATAGACCCTACACGGAAAACCTAAACTCTTGTCTACTAGTACTCACTTGTTCCTTGTTCCTCTTTTGGTTCTAGCTCCGTGACTTCCCACACACACACCTGCTGCTGTGGTTTGTGGGCAGGGGATCCACTGGTGATCTCAGGCCTACTAATCAGGATACTCCATCCCCACCCCTGTGACCACAGAGACTCAGGGGCAGGCATGGACACTCAGCCCTAAGACTTTTGCTAGAAATAATGAGGTGAAACTTTCTTTTTTTCCACTGAGTTTTCTAAGCTACTAGACAACTCGAGAGTTGCCAAGAGCCTGCCTGGAAATGACCTGTCTGCATCTGAATGCAAAGAAAAATGGAGAAAGATTGAGTCTTGGTGATGAGATTGTAGACAGGATCCAACTGCCTACAGCCATCTCTAGACTTTTCAGCTAATAAACCATAGCATTCTCTTGTTGGTTTAAATCAGATTAAGTTAGTTTTCTATTTAATTAAAACAAAACAGTCCTTTGCAATAGACATAATTATTTTCCTCACTAAGACTACCTACCCAAAGTCAGAAAGCTAGTAAGGAGCAGAAGCCAGGTCATAGGCCTAGAAGCGCTCTATAAAATAAAGGACCCAGGCCTCCAGAAGACCTGGCTAGCCGAGGAACAGAAGCAGCAGGTTTTCCTGTTTTCCTGTCTTTGAAGACAGAACCTTCTAAATCACAACACTGCTCTCAAGAGAGCCATCCTTGGGGAGTATTGTTTTCTGCTTGTGACTCTCCTATGACAAATCCCATTAGAGTGTTTGCTTCTCATGTAGCATCTTGGAAGAAGTTATAGAGAAAGCAGTGTCATGGCCATTTTGCAGCCATGACATTTTTCAACTTTGTTTTTGTCATACTTAACAGGGAAACAATTGCTGGAGAAAATGCGGACCATTTTCTCTTGAAGCAATTATCCCACAATCAACATATCCCTACAAGGAAATCTCCAGGGAGGGAGCAAGACTGAGGGTGAGGACCCTTCTATAGCAAGGAATGAGTCAGGGCTTTTATATAGTATAGATTTGCTAAAGTGACCCCATGTCACTTTAAAATGACCCCATGTTACTTAACTTGAGCCATCCATTCCACGGGGGGTTTTCTCTTGACCTACCCTAAAGACAAGGGCAGAGTCCAGGAGCAGAAATACAGTGCAGGGTCTGGCACACACATACCCTCAGGGAGGCCACTGGTTAATGTGTCTCAATCCACATCTTCATCATTAGCTGAAGGACTTTGTATTAAGGACTAGAACTTGGGGTGGGGGAGTAGACCCTCCACCAGGGTGTGCTGGGTCCAATACACTAATCAAGATAAGAGAATGAATTCAAGACAAAAGAGTGTATTCAAGACAGAGAATGAATTCAAGAATTTCAAAAGATCTTCAACCCTGAGAGCTAAGCATAATTTGGACTGGAAGAAGAAATGCATGGTTGGAAGATAGGTAGGTAGGTAGGTAGGTAACAGGATAGATTGACTGATAGAAAGATAGGTACAAAGAAAAACATGATTATTTATACAAAGGTTACAGCTAATATTTCTGGATCGCAAGAAATATTAACAATGAGGTTCTGAGGAGAAGAACTGAGTAAATGGCAAAGTGTGCTAAAGAAATACACATATAGTGAGTCTCCTTCCCAAATAAATGTTTTGCTATGTGTATTTGTTACTTGTCAATGTCAGGTTAAAAGTGAGAGAGAAAATACCATAAATATAGTTAATGAGAAACTTATGGTTTCATCTCCCAGTGATCCTAAAAGTTAAATGACCCTAACTCCGCTTCCTTAGTCTTCCTGGTGAGGCTGTTTTCCTTAAGGCTTGTTACACCTGCCATCAGACGGGCATGCTGACCTGAGTGCGGATCAAATGTCACTTCCTGTAACAGAGAGAAGCAGCAGTGGACCCTGCTCGGGGCAGGTAAACATGCTACACAGGACCTGTTGATTTTGGGTCTGCCCTGGCTCAGAAGCGGCATGACAGCAAAGAGCCAGCTAAAAAGACTGCAGTCCCTTTGGGTACAATCAGGGCCAGGCCAGGGTCTCCCCGACACAGGGACCAAAGAGCTGGCCCCAGCCCAGCTCCAATACACAGGAAGGCCCTGGAAAGGTCTGAGATTCTATTGACTTTACTGTTGGCAGTGGACAAAGTTTGAGACTTAAGAGAATGGGACATGACACAGCTGTCCAGTGTGATTCCCATTCACTCCAGACTTGACCCAGCCATGCATCATGTCCACACGCACACACGCGCACACACACACACACTCCATAGCAAAAGCCTGGATCTGGCTTCAAAGTCCAGTGCTCCTGCTGTCCAGCTATCTGATCCTCAGTAGCTCACTTTCTTCCTGAGAAGCTGCTTCCTTGTCCACACAAGGAAAGGGGGTTGAAGGGAAGATTACATTAGATGCAACAACATCTGCTAAGAGCCTGCTACTTAATAGCGGCACTATCCTTTTTCTTTCTCCTTTCCCTTCTGCTATCTCAGAAATAAGAGAAAGCTTTTTAAAGATTTCAATTTCCTAACAAAGAGAACATAAACCTCTGTTAAGATGAACTTTCAGACTCCTTAGAAAACCCCACAGACATACAGTGAGGCTCAGATCTCTGGACTCTTGCAGAACAAGTTACATAAGGATCATCAATTCCCCCAAAGTGCCCTCCAGATTATAGTGTGAAGGCTAAGGTCAAAAGGAAATTATGTAAGCATAATCCTAGGAAACTGGCGAAGAATGCCGGGCCAGTTCAAGAAGCAAACCAAGGATACGGTATGAGAATGGCTCTGAAGTGAGAAGATGCTAAAGGCCATGAAACACAGTTTGAGTACATTTGGTTGAAAGTGGGGGAGGGAGCATCAAAATCATTTGCAGATGGGACCCCAGGGCAACAGGCCATCTGAACAGAGGCTGAGATTGCAGTCAGGCGGGGTCTTGCAACTCACCTGCACCCCTGTCTGTTAACCCCTTCATGGTTGTCTCCCAGCGAGGTCCAGGCAAGGAGGTAGGGAGGCAGGGGTGAGAGAAAGGTAGCTGAGACTTGGGATGAGGGGACAATTTACCTACACGTAGGAAAGAATTCCATTATTTTCACTAAGAGACTAGCTCCCAACATAACGGAAGGCCCTGGAAAGGTCTGAGCTCCTACTGACTTTCCTGTAGTCAGTGGACAGGATCTGAGACTGGGATCAAGAGAATGGGACATGAGTCAGCTGTCTGGTGTGATTCCCATTCACTCCAGCTTCAGATTAAACCCAGAAAGGGGCATTTCAAAAATAGTACTTTTTGTGAAAATGTCTAATATACCATGATATCACATGGTGAACCACAGGCAGTATGCGGGAACTCTCAACCACCCTGGCAATCAGGAACAAGTAAATTAAGGTAATTTTGCACGTCAATGGACAAAGCTTTTTTAAGTTATCACATCTATGTCTGCCAAGGACATGGGAAATTTAATGTGAGCATCTAGACAACTAAGGTAGGGGATGGAGGGAGGATTGATTTGGTAATTGGTAGCAAAATTAAGTTTGTGACACACTTTAGAACCCCCCCCCATTATTTTTTCTTAATATCAACCTGTCCTAGAAAATGTATATGTGCATCCCCAAAAATGTATTTTCTTCACAAAGATATGTAACAATAAAAACTGAGAAGTGAGCCTACCTGCTGGTACAGGGGCTATAGCCTCAGCTTTATCAAACTATCACCAACCACTGTGGCATGAGTTCGATCCCCAGCCAGGGAGCAAATCCCACATGGTACAACAGACTTCTCCTGTCTCACCCGCTGGTCCCTCATCAGGGTATTTCAGTAGATCTGCCTATTCTGCTCCCAAGTCTGTCTCTGGAGAACTCTTATCTCCTATACTTCTGGCCTACACCCCAGTTCTTCCATTCATAATGAAAAATAAATCTTTTTTTTAAAGCTAAGAAGCTACATTTCCTCAAGAAGGGGGTGCCTGAATAAATTCTGATACACTTGGATATAATGAAATGCCTGTGCATTTGTTCAAAGGAATGCTGTATGGATCTATGATTTGACATAAAAATTGCTCAAGATATAGACATATAAAAAACAGAGCATTCACATGTTCATTTGTAATGCGTGGAGAGACTTCTGGAAGGAGAAACAAAAAGCTGTGGGGGTTCACTCTGGCAAGGAAAGAGGGTCATAAAGCAGGTGTGTCTGTAAACTTTGAAAATACACTTTGTAGGTTTTGACTTTTAAAACAGTGTTTCATCCATGTGTCATGCTCTAAATTTACACTGAAAAAAGTTAACATTTATTTTGAGGAGTTATGAATCAGCCATCTAAAACATTTGAAGAGGACAGTATATTTTTTAAATCAGGATATTAACTGTTCAGAAGATGAGACTAAGAGGCTGGCACTCACAGAAGAGGCCACAGGAGAAGGGCAAGCTCTGTGCTGACTTTCCTAAGTTCACCAGATGCACATAGTGACCAAGATGATGCTCAAAAAACCAAGTGAAATAATCTGTCCAGGAGACACCAGGGTTTCTATCTCTCAGAACAAAAGGCCCTCCCAGGGGGTGTGGGTCTGTGAAGGTTTGAAACCTGGTTCTAAACCCACCTTACAAAGTTAAAAATATATCGAATTGACGAAACATTTATTGGCAAGGACCTGGAAAACTTAATGTGTGAATCTAGATGGACAAAAGGAAGCTGGATATGGTGCCTTTTATTTTCTCCTTTAAAGTTGGAGGGAAATATAGAATCTGTTCCCTAGTCTCATTTCCATATTTCTTTGAAACAGATGTCGCTATATCCCATTTGCATAAAGTAGCCCCAAGTTAGGCCTGTCACCGAGCATCATCCCTGGATTTCTTCTCCAGAATATTATCCACAAAGATTCCAGGGTGAGCTGCAGTTTGCAAGTGGCAAGTAAAATACAGAGTGAGGGGGTACTAATTTATATAAGGTGGGCCGCAGTGACTTTCAGTCAGTGCCTTGAAGAAAGTAGGTATTCTGGAAAGGGAACAGCAATTGCAAAGGCCCTGAGGCAGAAACGAGCTGATGAATTCTAGGACCAGAATTCACAAAGGTAAAATTCTTAATGTATACTTGATGGGATTAAGGGCTCTCCTGAAAACACATAGAGGTGATTTTTCTTTAACATTTAAGATCCCTGGTGTTCTTTATCCCAGTCTTGTTTTAGCTTTGATTTGTAAGGTCGCTGATTAAGAACCTCTGTTCTGGGCCATTGATGGTTGTTACTTTGAACATAACTCTTGGCTCTGAGCACCTGAGTCATCACTGCTATTCCTCCTGGTAAGAGAGGCAAAAGGGAGCCACAACACTTTTGCATACAATGCGCTGGGTATGAATTTCTGAAAGAGAGGAGGCCCTCCCCTCAGTTTAGGAAACTAAGAAATTAACCTGAGATGGAAAAAGAGCACAACCCTGGGTCCTCACCTGGGAGGGCCTTTTGAGTCCTGAGCACTTCATTGACTGCAAATTGGAGGTGACCTGGAGGCATTTTTAGTCTCCAAAAGGGAATAGGAATTGAACCGTATAATTGGGGTTAGCAGCTCTGTTTCCAACAGAGTAAGTAACTAACAAATATTTTTGTTTTATCTCTACACTGAGCTTCAAATGACCCAAGCAAAAAAAAAAAGAGAGAGAGAGACAATTTTAAAAGCAAGGACTTGGTTGATTTAAGCAGCCCAGGGACCCGAACAACACACTCCCTGATTCTGCTGCGTTTGCCTACTGCTCATGCCAGTTCACTCACCGCACCACCCCCACCCCCTTAAGATCATCACACCTCATAATTCTTGCAAAATAGCAGGGTTCCAATTACAGCTTCCCCATAAAACACTTCATAAAATGTGTGGCTTTTGCTCCTGCTTTTGCAAACCCGGTCTGGCCCTCCCCTTCCTCCCCCTAAACCACCACCTGGCTGGTCTCAGCAATCTGCCAGGGCACGGAGAGCGGGCCCAGGGATACTGCCTGGGTGATGATGGCATCCTCCCTGCGGAAGAACCTCGGGGTGATTTCAGTCTCTGTTCTCACTGCAAGACTGTTGGGTGCCGGTCATGCCAGCACCCAGGAAGGCTGGAGCACCCCTTGCAAGGGGCCTCACTGTTGGGATAAACAAGGAAGGTGGAGCTGAAATGCGAGTCCCCTGTACCAAGAGTTCTGCACAGGGGCAAGGGGAGAAGATAGCTAGTGTCTTAACTACGATTCCCTCATCTGCCAGGCTCTTCCCTTGTTTCTTAAAAAAAAAAAAAAAAAATTGACACACCCAGAAAAAATAAGAATAATTAGTTTATGGTGTGTCTGTCATAGGACATAAATGAAATGCACTTTGTTTACGGAAAGATATAAAAAAGAAAGGGAAAATCACAGTAAGTCCCATAGCCAAGAGAGTGGAAGTCGTCACCTGGGCTTGCACCATGCATTGTTTTACGTGCCTTCCGTTCATTTAAACTTATTTACTTATTTAAACCACGGGGCTGTATTATAGGCACGGTGTTATATTAAGACTCATTTTGCAGACAAGAAAACTGAGGCATAGGGAAATTACTAACCTAAAAAGTCTCAGTTATTGCGCAGGAGAGCTGGAATTGAAACCCAGATTCATGTTTTCACTGCACTGTAGCTACTCTGCTTGCATCTCAGATGTGAGGCATCTGTCTCCGTCCCGGTCCCTCCTGCTCAGGCGTCCAGCGTAGAGCAGAGAGGCATCCCTCCTCAAGCCTCCACTGTCTGTTCCTTCTCCTGCCAGTCCTTGGGAGCTTTCCTGGGGAGCTCACACTCACCAGAGTCAACCACAAACCAGACAGGGAAAGAGGCTGCCTTTCAAGCCACCCAGAACATATTGAGCATCTGACGGGTGCACAGGACTGCTGGTGACGATGCCTGGGCCCGCCCTTGAGCACAGCAGTTTGGTCTAAAGGCAGAGACAGGGCAGGAAAACGAGAGAACTGACAACAGATACGGGGAGCAAAGTGTAAGCTCCTGGAGGGCAGGATCACAACCGCATTCACTGCACTTCCAGGAGCGCTCAGTAACTGCTGGAAGGCAGAAAGGCTACAATAGCAAGAATCTTCAGTCTATGGTACTTGTTCTTTTTTACACTCAAAAATAATTCAGGAACAAAGTTCCAGGTGAAGTGAGAATTCAGCTGAGACTCAAAGGCAGACCGGACAAGGCTGAGAGGAAGTGCAGGAAGTGTAGGCAGCGGGCAGGGCTCCCCAGGGCTGACTCCCCCGACTCAGAGGTGCAGGCCCAGGGCAGAGGATTTGCAGGCAAGGAAGCAGAAGTTGGGAAGAGATAGAGGCTCAGTTGGCACAGGTGTTCTAAGGCCAAAGGAGGGGGTTTAGGTTTTGCAAAAAGACATATCTAAAAATAAAGATTTACAAGACAGCTACTCCAGTTAGCTCTCCAACAGGGAGAACCAGCAAGAAAAAAGACCTCAGAGGGATAAGAACTGAACTTGTGAGGGGGAGCGGAATATATGGCCCCCAAAATACTCCACTTTGCCTCCAGAAGAGTTTTCTACCTTCCTGCCCTTTTACTACCTAAAGGAACTTTATCACTGGAGCTAATGCCATGAATAGTAACTGAATGTGAGAGATTGGTGGAGGCAAGGGGAATTTGGCGAGGCTTATGTGTGCAGATTCCATCCCGGGTCCCACTGTCTTGGGACAGCAGGTTAGCCAACATCTGATTTCATCTGCCTGTGGATTCCTGTCCTTCCCCTTGAAGTCCCGGCCCACCCCTGCCCTCTGTTCCCACAAGGCACACACACTTCTACTGTCTTTGGATCACTCCTGTCAGTGTGAATCTCCTGCACACATGAAATGAAATTCTATTTTTCTCCTGTTAATCTGAATGATGGTAATTTAACCCATTTCCAGCAGAAATAACCTAAAGAGTAGAGGAAATTTTTCTAACTCTTGCAAAACAAGTGCCCAGAGAGAGCCTGGGAAACCTGAAGTATTGTAAGGAGCAGTCAGGAGATTTTCCCAACAGCAGGATTACCCTTGAACACCCCCTCTGGAAGGGTCTCCCAGGCTGTGTAGGACAGCAAAGTCAACCCAGTACACACACTGTCCCCTCCCTCTGTATGGACAGCATTTAGATCACCTTTAAGACAAGAAAGGATTATCAGCCCATTTTATCTCATGGGCAAATCCAATCTGGTAATAGTGGCAGCCTGGAGCCAAGTGTTGAAAAGGACTCTGAAGCTGAAGGTAAATTCAGTATATCTGAGTTTTGTGATCGATGAGCAACATCTGACAAGAAGACAAAGTCGAGCAGTGGCCACACGGGTGTTCAGATTTGCCAACCTTGTTTCAGCAGTTTGTATTCATTCTTTCTGAGATGCGGTCTTGGTTAGAGCATAGGCTACTATATTTACCTTTGTCAAGGCATTGTGCCAGGGTGCCACTGGGGAAACAGATCACTAAATTCATGTTTGTTCATGAATGCTCAAAATACGATTCTTCCTAAGAAAAATGAGGACAAAGAAGCTGGGTGCAGCGCTCCCTGAAAATGCAGAGAAGCGCTTCTCCTCTGAAGCCAGTTTCTCATTCTCACCCTGCCTGGGGACAAAGTCTCATGCCCAGGTCTGGACAAGACCTGGATGAAGTTTCGGTTATTCTCATTTGGGGAAAGGGCACAGCCTAGGCACAGCTCCTAGGCACAGCTCTGCAGAAGGCACCGTTACAACACTGCTAAAGAATTCTGGACCTGAAAGCAGATCTAACTAGCAGCAGGTCTGGGAAGCCAGGCCTACACCAAAGCATTCTTTGGGCATCTGCTTTTACAAAAAAGAGATGGAATGTTTTCACAAAATTAGTGGCATGCCTGGCTTGGCCTCCCCTGGGTTGGTGATGGAATCTTCTGGAAATGGGTCCAGCTAAGGAATAAACATCTGTGAGGGTCTTGCATCAAGTATTTATAGATAAGCAAACCAAACTATTCCTCTTTGCTGCCTTTCACCATCAATAAAGTCTTTTAGTGACTCCTCAGTATAGAGAATTCTCAGAAAGATGAGACAGTGCCTTTAAAGAACTCTTGGCATTGATGGCAAGGAAAGCAAACTAGTGAGATGTCATAGTCCGAGAGATAAATAATGCCTTGAGAGGGGATAAGCGGAAGCACGTGATCACTACCACTCGCCAAGGTAGAGATATTCCTGGGCGCTGCACACACACATTGGAGCTACAGGAATTGCAAAGATTAAGAGATTGACAGTCAAGAGACTCTCTGGATGAAAATAAAAACCAAGGTCTAATGAAACAATAACATCAGAAGGAAATAACATCAGGGCCACTGGGAACAATACACAAAAAGAAATGACTCATTAAGTGACACTTTCTTAGTCCTTAGAAACATGGAGTCTGTGCATGACCTAGAGACCAGCGACCTTGCCCGGAAATGCCCAGGCCTGGAAATCAATAGCTCAGAAATTGTTTCCCTGCAAAAACTGTAGAGCTGTCTTCATCTCGGTCCTCTATCCTTTCCCCTTCCCTCTGATGGGAACGAGAAGGGTAAGTCCTCTACCTCCTGATTTCAGGACCACAAAGTCCTGTTCTCTTCCTTATCAAAGGTTTGTACTTATCCCTTCTAAGGTACCTGCATTTTAAAGGCAGCCTGATCTAGAGGCTTGAATTCTAGTATGTTCATCCATTTCCCCTTGCTGCCTGCCTGGGAAGGGACTTTGCTCCAGAGGCTTACCCTCCAGCTGGTGGGAAGGCCATTTTGTCTCATCTTTTTCAGCACGGGGCAGAAGTTCTACAAATAGTTGGCTCCTGAACAAGGGTTTAGACTGCAGGGATCCACTTAAGCCCGGGTTTTTCTTGTAAACATAGGGTGAGTTTACAAGATAGAGCCAGCACAGGACTGCAAACTGATTTTCTTTTCTTAGGACTTCCTTAATAATATTTTCGTTCCTCTAAGCTACCGCGTTGTTAGAATACATGTGACAAAATATGTGTTAATCAAGTGCTTGTGTTAGTGGCAATGTTTCTGGTCAACAGCAAGAATATTAATAAAATTATTTGTAAATTTAAGGCTTCAAGGAAGCCAAAGTTTTATGCTGATTCTCAGTTTCTCAGGGAGCTGGTACTCCTAATAGCCATGTTGTTCAAGGATTGACTACAGTTAGAGACACATTTGCACTGATGATGAACACGGGTTTTAGAGGCAAAGAGCCTTGGGTTCAAATCCCAGCTCTACCACTTATCTGCTAAGCACTTAGGGTGATTTTCTTATAGTCTCCAAGCTGTCCTCTGTGGAAGGACAGCTCTGACAGGCGTTGTCTATGGAAAGGATCTGGTACAGCGCCTGGCACATGACTAAAGTAACTCCAGCCAGGATGTGCCGGGAAACACTGGAGATTCAATACTGATTTTTAGGAACAAGCAAGAGGTCATGTCCATGGGTCAAATGAATCTTTAACTCTTAATAGTTCTTCTTGTTCCACTTCCTTATGTACAGAAGTAAAATCAATTTCATCATTTACAGATGAGAAATCCAAGGAATTTCTCTGATTTTGTCTTACCGGATGCTGGGAGGATAGAGGGCTGTGTGGGAGGCAGAAACATACTGAGGCTTTAGTCAGTCCAGCATGATACTAGACACATCATCGACCTTATCACCTTTAATCTTCCCAGCTACCCAAAAGGCACAAATATTTAACCCAGACTCCAGGACAAGGTAAAGAGAGACTGGGGTTGTGAAATCTGACCAAGGTCCTGTAGTGAGTCAATTGCAGCTGAGCGTCACTTCAGCTACTTCCTAGTTCCGGTTTGAGCCAGCTCTGAATCCAGGGGCCTAAGATCTTTCCCAAATGTACACCAAGATAAGATTTTGATCCCAGCTATTTAACTGAAAGTCTTAAAGAGCTTGACTTTGATAATTTACTCAAACACTCAACTGCTCCATCAGCCTGAGCGGGAAGATGCCTGGCTGAGCTAGGAACACACCTTTTGATTATTTACTCAAACACTCAATTGCTCCATCAGCCTGAGTGGGGTCTTGGGTCTGGATTGGGGTCTCAGGTCTGGACTCAGACATTGTGGGGCAACCTCTGACCAGGCACTGGAGCACAGCCACACCATGAGCTGGGATATGGAACAGAAAGACCTCTGTCCTGTTGATCACACTAAACTGGAATCTACTATCTTTTGGGAAAACATTCTAAACCCAACACTATTATTTATTTCCGTTTAAGGGTTTCATCTGAAAGAGCGAACCCACCTCCTTGCTATCTTCATAGAATGCAATCAGCTGCCCAGTCTCCACTTGAAATAGTAATCATAATAATTTACTAATGATCCCTAACATGTAGTGAGTATGTACTCCAAGTCAAATACTACCTTCCAATAATACTATGAAATAGATATTATCATCACTGCTATTTGACAGGTAGGAACAGTGAGCTCTATGAGGTTAAGTAGGTTAATCAAAAGCAGGCAGTTGGTTAGTGGCAGAGACAGAATCCAAACTAGCAAGACTGTCCTCAGGAGCCGTGTTCTTCTCCCTCGGAAATGCTTTCTCCACAGAGGCTGGGGTTGGCTGACCATTACTTCCCAACTCCTGGAATGACCCGCACATCTCTGCTCTCCCACATGGCACATAGCTCCTCCTAGGAGTGCAGGGTCTGTCTGAAGAACACTCAGACCAGATCAGTGTCCTACCCATGGGGACGTGGGCTCCTCCTTCCATGCCATGCAGCATTGGCCATAAGGAGGTTGACAAACTAAAAATGGTTGGATTTCTACAGGATCCTTAAAGACCTCAGGAGACACTCACAATATCACTGGAAGCACTCTGTGTGTATATTTAAAATGCAAGATAGGGCCCTCCCTGGTGTCGCAACAGGTTAAAGCAAAGCACTATGAAGCTAGCCTTAGCCACTTCAGCACAAGTTCAGTCCCCAGTCCCAGAGGTGACCCACATGGCACAGCAGACCTCTCCTGTCTCATCCGCTGCTCCCCTCAGCAGTGTACTTCATCAGTCCATCTCTGCTCCCCGCTTTGTCTCCTGTGAATCCTCTCACTGTCCCTGCACCTCTGGCCTGTACCCTAGTTCTGTATGCACAAATAAATAAATCTTTTAAAAAAATAAGTAATAAAATACAGACAGACAATTGCACATATATTCCTTGATTTTCATTTTATAAAATAATAAATCCCTACTGATTCTTTGTTCTTTTTATTATGCTCAAATATTCAACAATAACAAACACGAATTCATATTGAGAATAAAAACAAAACCTTGATTGACAAAATAAATGTCTGCTTTATTCAGAATAAAGACAAAGAACTACTCTCTGCAAGTAATTTCATCAGCACTGTTCCTTCACCCTGGCACTTACATTTCCTGCCCAGTTATGCATTCACGCCTCCACCTGGCGCAACTTGGGTTTCCAACCTGGCAGAGGGAAGAAAGTCCGCGCTAGGAGTGAATTACCTTAACCTGTCCACGGCCCCTTCCAGTCCAAGCCACAGCAGGAGGCTTTATTACCACAAGCTCTAGGGATGCAGTCAGGCTCTTTCTGGCTGACTGGTGGGGCAGGTTAGCTCTTTATTCCTCCTGCCTGGGCCAAGCCTCCGAGGTCACAGAGAAGCAGCATTTTCATTCCGCTGGGGTAACAAGCCAGACTTTCTAGAAGCCCTCCAGGGCCAACTCCTGAGGAAACAGCCAGGCTCTGGCTCACTTCTCCAAAGGCCTGGCTCAGTCTTCCTCCTGGTATTGTCACCCAGGTTTGGGATGTGCTCTGCTCACCCCAGGAAGAGAGAAGCCCTGGTCACATTTATGGACACGTTTCTCTAGAAGGTGGTGAGATGCTTGCCTCTCCTCACAGACCCTGCTCTTTCTACTGATGTGGGCTCAAATACTGCTCCTCCAGCAACACTTCCTGACTGAATAGACCAGGCCTAAGTCCCCAATAGGCCTCTGTGATAAGTGATTGTCCACTGTCCTCCACTAGACGAAACCCCCAAGAAGTCAGGACTGGCCCTTTTCCTTACTGTTCAATCAACAGTTAAGACTACAATAGGAACTTCAGTAACTTTATACTTTATGAACAAGTTTGAGTCTCTGATATATAACTGGAAGATGAAGGATTGATTCCCAATCAGGAAGACTGGAATTCCAAACGAATAATTGATCAATGATCAATAATTCCTTTCAGTAGTCCAACAAGAGTGGACATCAGCTAGACCTTCAGGAGGGAAGGGATAGTGTTTATCTTATTTAACCTATTTAACTTATTGATCTTCAGACATCTATTATTATTGGTTTCTTTTGTCCTGCTGGCTCCTACTGATTCCTTAGAATTCCTATTTCGCTTATAAGCCAAAGCCTCACTGAAAAGATGTTAAATAAAGACTACCACTGTAAAGTTTAGTGCACTATAAATATGCCTTTAAATATCGAGGAAGGAAGACTTCAACCAAGGTATTAGAATAGTGGCATAGGTTATTAAAATTCTTTAGAATTCCATCACTTCATCAAACACTGAAGACAGATTTCACAGCTAGCAAGATGCTTAAAAACCCTTGACCATTTTGCAGATAAAGAGTCTGCTACGAGATGGCAGGTGCCCTGCTGGTGACTTGAGTTGTCTTGAGGCGACTTCCTCTGATGCTGAGGTGTTTGTTCCTCCACCCCATGGGCACATGCTTGTCCACCAGACACAACACATCTCCTGAAAGCAGCAGTCTTTACTCAGAACTCACTGAATTTCAAATCCATCATAAGATACACATTCTCCTCAGACACAAATATTTCTGAAAATGAAATGTGTCTTATACTTACTGCAGCTTTTTCTACCAAAAGGCTGTTAGGAAATCAGTCCCTGGAAACTCTTAGAAGTGACTACACATTCGAACCAGAGAAGCAAGAAAATTTAGAGCACCATCTTTACATAGAAATACCCAACTAGCTGACGGGGCAGGAGGTAACATTTGCTTGAATTCCAGGAACCGAACTCAAAGTTTCACAGAATCTTCCCCAGTGGCAGCTGGGCCCAGCCAGCGCAGTTCTCACTCCTTCACCTAACTGGTAAGAAAATGTAAGGCCTAGACTTTATCCTCAGGGTGGGAAAAAGCCCAGTGGCTGCAGGCCTGGGTGTGCTCACTTTTATTTTATTATTCTATTTTATTTTTTATATTTAAAGAGTAAGTTTATAGAAAGAAACAGGAGAGGAAAAGACACTTGAATAGGTGCAAGCTGGCAGGAAGAGCTTCCCCGAAAGGGACAGGTTTGCAGAGAGAGAGACCTGCATGATTGCAGGCGGGCGGCCCTAGGAGAGCGGCCTCCGCTGAGGTAGGTCCGTGCAGAGAGGTCCTGGCAGCTACAGGTCCTGGCCAGGCAGGAGGCTGCTGCCCTGCAGAGGAAGATAATGGGTGGGAAGAAGCACCTGCATAGGCTCAGGGGGGCAGAGGAGTGGCTGCCTGTGCTCACTTTAAAGCCTCAGTAACCTGGAGGTCATGGTTCACTCTCCCCTGTGTCTTCCTCCTCTGTCTCCACTCCCGTCACATCCTTTGGCCCCTTTTCTGTTCCCTCTTCCCTCAGCAGCATAGTTGTGGATGATTAGTACCCAGGGAGCATATAGAAGCTCGCTGGGAGAGAAGACCCATGGGCCCTGCCTGCTGACCACCTTATTTCATGGCACAGCTGCTACAACACCACAGGAAGTACTCACGGCCCAGGCTTTGGCGTATGAGGCCAGTTACATACCCAGACCTCTGCTGATGTCTCCCTGAACAAGCCTGGTAGCTCTGGGGTATCCTCTTCCCAACGGGAAGGTGGCACCGCCCAACACAGCACTGTTTTTTCTCTGATGACATGAATAAAATCATTACTGGAAGTGCACAGCCTGCAACCCACTGTCCACAAGTTGGTTTGATCTCTCGAGCGGATTGTTAGATGCCCAGTCACAGAGCGTCCAAGGCTCCCTAACTGTATTCTTGGCCAGACTTTGGGAATTCCTGGATGGATTAAATGCCATTAAATACACCTAGATTGAGGACCTGGTAATGTTCTTCCCAATTCTCACACACAAAGCTGTCATCAACCCATTCACTATCACTGGTTTTTAACAGGGATGTTATGAGCGAGTGTTGTTTTAGTCTGTAACAAATACAAGGATGAGATCCTTGGCCCCACTGAGACCCTGGATCATAGAAAGGCAGGGTTGGAGAGAATTTGCCTTGTTCAAGTGGCTTCCTGGGGCCTGGTCTTACGGCTGTGTATTTGCTCAGATGACTCCCAGCATCTCCCGGGGCTCACCTGTAATTCAGGGCTGGGATGCAGGAGGAGAGGGGTGCCTTCTAGACATTCACTTTTGGACAAGAACATATTACAGCTTTTCAAGGCACTGAAACTCAAGGAATATTCTCAGTTGTGTAAAAAGAGATTGATTCTGAAGACCTAGAATACCACTTTTTTTCTTTTGTTTAGGCTTGTCTGGAAACATTTGGGGCCAGTAGGTAAGTAACATTGAGAGATGTAAAATTTCTGACAACTTGGGGAGAAGATAAAGAAAAATGAAAGAAAACACAAAGTCCTGTTCTTTCCAAAGTTTTCCCACACAATAGTGTCACAACTTTAACTGTATAAGAAACTATTTTTAATAACACATTATATATTTTTAAAGTGTTTATTCAGGTAATAACTCACTACTCATTTAACTTACATGTATTTATATGTAAAGTTTATCTGTGCTTCTCATAGGTGATTTTGAAAAGGTAAAGTCAAGCTGATTTAATTTCATTTTAGGGCCCCAATTAAGGCAGCAAGTAGACATAAAGTGACTAAAACCAGACAGAAGTGGGGCTCTGTGCTAACATTTGAACATCCTAGATGGCAAAAGTCATTGAATTTAGTAATTCAGAAGATAGGTCAGAAGTATTAAAAATCTGCTTATGGGCCTCCCTGGTAACACACTGGGTTAAAGCACAGCACTGTAAGCTGGCGGGAGCCGCTTCAGAGAGAGCTCGATCCCCAGCCCAGAGGTGATCCACATGGTGCCGCAGACCTCTCCTGTCTCATCCACTGCTCCCCTCAGCAGTGTACTCCATCAATCTTCCTATCCTGCTCCTCACCCTGTCTCTACTGTATCCTCTCATCACCCCTGCACCTCTGGCTTATACCCCAGTTATCTATGTATAAGTAAATAAATCTTTAAAATAAAAATCTGTTTATTATGCTCATGGACCTGGTAACCCCATCTTGCAGAGATGGTACATGAAATAATGACAGAGAAAAATAAATTCAATGCAGACAAAGATGGCTATTTGCAACACTATTTACACAACAATAACAAAAAATTACAAACAACCCAGGTCAATCATTACCAAAAGGTTAAGCAAATAATAACCCAACAAGAGTGAAGTAGCTGGGCAAAAGGCAGGTACCAGATGAAAAGTAGGACCCACCAAACATAGCATCAGGAGAAGAACAATCATCAGGCCCAGAAAATACATTAAAATAATAATTGAGGCCCTCCCTGGTGGCGCAGTGGGTTAAAGCACAGCACTAAGAAGCTAAAGACACTTCAAGGTGACCCACATGGTGTGGCAGACCTCTCCTGACCCGTCCACTGCTCCCCTCAGCAGTGTACTTTACAGATCTGCCTGTTCTGCTCCCCACTCCCGGCACCTCTGGCCTATACCCCAATTCTATATGCATAAATAAATAAATCTTTTAAAATAATAATAACAATTGACAGTAAAATGGTTAAAGTTTCTTTTTATAAAAAAGAGGGGAAGCAGTCAGAAAAGTGATTCAACATGATCTCAGATATGTTTGTCATCCATCACAACAGGAAGGGCAGCCTTGAAGGGTGGTTATCTCTGCTCGAAGAAAATGCAGGGACTTTTTCTCCTTACTTAAATTTTCATATATTAAATAATGATTTCCAAGGAGCAGGCAGAACTTTTATAATAATAATGTTAATAGACATTTTAAAAAGTAAAACTGTTATTAAACAAACAATAAGTAATTAGCTTTGAGCTGTGAGGACCAAAATGTGAACAGAAGGAAAATCACTAGGGTTTTCACAACTTGTATAACCCACAGTCTCAGGAAAATACAGAAAACTTCCTCTCAAAATCTCACTTTTCTACACTTTATTCCTTCTGCTTTCCTGAGTTTTTATCAGTAGTTCTTTTTCATTTGACTTGTCCTTTCTTTTGTCATTTTATTGGACTTCTGTAAACAAACATCATTGTGTAAAAGTAAGCATATTTGCATGTTGTATCAATTCTGACAACAGTTCTCAGACCCAGTTAACACTCAGCAGGTATATACTGACAGGCTGAGCAAACATCAGTCATCTTCTTTCCAATTCTGAAGGGAAGGAGTAATTTGATGGGACAAATGGTAAAGGGAGTGAGTTGGTTGTCTTTAAAACACCTACGTTGTGTGACACACGAAGGAAGAAATGTTTCACAGGGCCCCAGGGTATAATATCTGACCAAATACCTTTTGTATTTAGCAATACAAGAGAATCCCTTTCCCCACGAAAAAGAGAGCTTGCTCTCTTTCCACCACAACCTTGAGGCAACATCACTTGCACTTTGTTTGCATCTTGGGGTCCAAGATGTTTTGCCCTTGACAAAACAATCCCTGGTTGACAAAACAATCTCAGTGAAGTTATTCACATTATACTGTACTTGCAAGTGGAAAGATATTAGACAACAGATAGAGCTGAGATTCATGGATTTTTATGTGCATCGACTAGTTCAGAAGTGATTGCCAAAAACTAAATAAATAACATGAGAACCTCTAGAACAAGTCTGTGGTCCCATCCAGAGACCAGATTCCTCAGACTTGTGGGGTTTCCATTCTTCATTGTAAAGTCACAGCTTATGATTCTGGTACCTGAGATGCTCATCACCAAACATCCTGTTCCTGTGTTAGTAAAGCAATCATTTAAAGGGGGGGGGTAATTCTATGTGGAAAACTATGAATATTATTTACTCATTTTTTGATTCATTCAACACATACTCATGGAGAAGAATTACGGTGCATGACTCATTGACAGGCACTGAGCCGGGACAGGCATCTTTGGTTTCTGAGCTAATTTATCTTCCTGACAATGCAGAAAGATTACACTTCCAAATTTTTACTCTTTAAAGCTCTGCATTTCTAGGGACAATCTGGTTCACAGGAAGCTAACATAATTTCAGCCCCTGAAAAAGTCAAATGTCCCTACCATATACTGAAATAAGCTCTATTGAGCATTTTATAATAAATACATGCTTTTTCTCTAGGAATGTAAAGTGATCACTTCCTTCTCATAGTCCCCCCACCACCCCACCCCCAAAACTCACCCCCACAGCCTCATGTTTCTAACCTGGCCACTCTCTCTTCTCTAGAAATGCACTGGCCGCGAAGCACTGGAATGAATTGGGGTTCCCATCACAGTCCTGCTATACCTTGTAGAAGACTCTGGCAGGTGCTTTAAAGTTTACCAAACTAGTGTTCTGATGTCAATGAAGTAACAAACTGTCCTATTGACTGTTAGTTGGCTCCAGAGCTCAAGGTCACTAAGTGTTTGTTTGAAGGTTGTGCAATTAGGGGAGTTAAAGACCTCATCAGAATCACCTTAATCCTTTGATGTCCATTCCTCTCCTTAAGCAAGAACCACAGAATGTTCCTTCCAGGTTTTGTGAATTATTTCCACACAGCTAAAGCAGCGCCTGACTGTAAGTCCCCCAGCCAGCTGACTGGCAGGGGCACTTCCCTTCATTCATCTATCACCATCCTTTCAGCTACTCCCGCTCCCACATTAACCATTTCACCCCTGCTCACAGACATCTCTCCGGGACCCACCAAAGCACTTGGCTTCCACTTCTAATCCCAGTGTAAAGGAAAGAAAACCCCTCCTTTTGAGGTCTGGAAATTATTCCAGGTTTCCAATCCTTTCCCTATGCTTAATTCTAGATGTTCTTGGGTTTAATTTATTCATGAACTTAACTGAGAAACCTCTGTCTTGTCTTCCACTAAAAATGAAAAATAGGGGAAATGCACTGGACCATGGCAATGGCACATGTGTGATTTAGTGACGGGAAGCCCACAGGGATTATAACTGAGATGGAAAAAGGCACAAAATGATGTAAAAATGAACTATTATATTATTTTTTAAAAATGAAAAATAAAGGGTGGAATAGTGTTTCGAGATAGATTTCAACACCAGGCCCAGGACCAACTTCCCAGTTTCCACAGTAACAGCTCTCAGGCTGGGTGCCACACAATGCTAATCCCCAAATGTTTCTGGCTCTAAAGGTGGGGGGCCAAAGAAGAATGGCCAAGCTACTGTCCCCTGAAGGCTCCCCATGAGCACTGGTGGCCTGAGGGGTTGAGGAATTCAGCAACACAGAGCAGTGTTCCAGCAAGCCAAACCGAAGGCTGATCCCAGCTGTTACATCGGGAAAAGGCCTCTGGTTGGATTCCACGTGCAGCTGCCGCAGTCTGGCACGGAGGTGAGCTGCAGGCTGCTTTAAGCATCTTTTGGAGTTCCACTAAGACGTCTCTCCTCTTGCTACCACTCATGAGCTGTGTGACCCTGGACAGATTACCTAACAGCTCTGAACTTCAAATACCTCCTTAGGAAGCGGATAATTAAAACAGTCATTAAAATAGCTCACAGGAGTTTTGTGAGAATTAAATCAGACAATGGATATGAAAGAACGCAGACACAATGTAACACATGGTAACTATTATATTCCCTATTTATATTTTCTGCAACTATTTCTGAGGCAAAAAAAAAAAAAGCCATTGTTTTTGTAAGTCCTGTTATCTTTTGAGCTATTTTGTAGAGAGCGGCCATTAGAATTCACAGCCAGTTAACTGGATTTCCATATCTCACCTCCTGACAGCACACCTGCCTGCGGCCAGAGGAGCTGCGGTTGCATCTTCTGTGACATCACTGCAGATACCAATACTAGCTGACCTCACTGATGTCTTACTCTGGCCCAAGCATCCTCTGCTTTTCATATGTCTTTGGCCTGTCTAAATCTTTTCACAACCCCCCTGAGGTAGGCATTACTATTATTCTTAGTTGTAGTCCAGAAGGCACAGAGAGGTTGAGTAACATCCCCAAGTTCACACAGCAAGTCAGTGGCTGAGCTGGGAGTGAGCCTCAAAGTCAGACTCCTGGGTCCATGGCCGTAGTCACTGAACTGTCCTGCCCCTCCCTGCAGGGCTTCCTGTCTCCAGAGAAGGGGCTGCTTGTGGCATGACAATGCAAGCAAGAAGGGGTAGGAAGAGCCGAAGGCAGGGTGGGTGTGAGTGAGACGTGGAAAGGAAAACCATCTTTTGAGTGTCACGCAGGGAAAACACAGCTAATCAATTAGTCAGGCACAGCCTGAGCAGCATTAACATTCTGCCCCAGAATGTTCTAGGGTTGTCTGAGTAGGAGGCGGACAGCAGGCTGCTGCCTGGCAGCGGGAGTCTGGGACGCAGCTCAGGAGACCAAAGAAGCAACAGATGCTTCCTTTTCTGTGTTGCCAAAGGTTTTTGTCATTTGCAAAATAGGGAATCATGAGAGGGTTTCAAATACCATTTGGGATACAGAACCGGAGGGTGCCCTCAGATCCCTCCAAGCCACGGGATTCTAGGGAGCCTGTTTCCACAGGGATATCATCTGCAAATCTGGGTCTATCTAGAAATGACAAACAGAACTAACACTTAAAGGACTTCTGGGTTTGGGACTTAGGGGACTTCAGGCTGAATTCTTCCAGCACTGCTCTGCACAAAACTATTATCTCACTTAACAGATGAGGCACAGAGAAGGAAAGTAACTTGGCCCAGGACACACAGCTGGAAGGATTGGAGCCAGGACCTGAGCCAAAGAGGTGAGAAACTCCCATCAGAAGCAGGAGCTGACACTCAAAGGTGATGACACTCAAAGGTGATGACTGAGCAGGAGCTTCCTGACTTTAATTCACAGATTCAGTTGGATTGGAGTCTCCACAATGGGCCCAGGAGACAGAGTGCATACAGCACCCCAGGTCCACTCTGCTCCCCCAAGGAGAGGCCATCAAACATGAGAGCTCAGCAAGCAACAGGGGCCCAGGGGCCCCTCTGACACTGGACCTTCTCCTCTGCTCATCCCGGCCTCTGTGCGCGGAGGCTGGGTGTAAAGCCCTTCTTGGAACAGTTTCTGCTCCCTCTTAACACCAAAACCACCATATGTGTTCCGACACAAAGCGGGAAAGACAAGCGCCCCGCTGTTCTGGAGGTGGCGTCCAGAACAAGCCAGTTCTCAGCATTTTCTTTCAGTAGCCAGGGGGTGGGGACCATGGAGAGACAAGCAACTCAAAGTTTCTCTTTGTGTTGCTCTCACAGACCTTTCTGGAAGGGGTCAGTTGGGATGATTCATCACTTATTCAAGTAGACTTGCGCTAAGAAGCCAACTTAGAGACTGTGGTTAAAAATAAATCTCTGCTCACCCATCTTCTTAATATTCTATTAGGGTTTCAAAGATCTTCAGCCAACAGGGAGAAATAATTTACCCAAGAGGCTCCAATAATTTGGTAAAAGTATCTCTAGAACAAAGCCTTTGATTTCTTCTCAAAAGGTTATAGGGAAATGCTAAGTCCTAACCAATCTAGCAAAGGAGTGACTTGCTCAGGCTGCTGGGTGGGTTTGAGAAGCACTGACTGACAGTCCTCTCACTCCCGGCCTCAGGCTCTTCCTATATAAAATGGAGATCTCATGATACCTACTGTACTCCTAAGGTGAACACACACAGACCCTCACGACCACCCCTTGAGCGTCACCTGTAGGCAATAGAAGCTGGCTAGCACTGAGAAAATTCAGGCTATTGAATGAATCATATGGATTGTCATTTATTCCACTATTTCAGCACTGGGCTGTGGGCTTCAGGACATAGCCAGACTGAATGTTTGAGACCACTCCATAGACACGATTATACCCATCTTACAAATGAAGAGTCAGAAAAACCACACCTGGGAGATGGAGGAGCAGGCCGGAACCCAGGGTCATCTGAACTAACCACCGGTGAACATGCCCCTCACATGGGGTAAGCTTATGCAGTTGGCGGGAGAGAACACCTGACAATTGCCATTTCCTGTGTGAAGAAGTTGGGCAGAGAGGTTAAATGATGAAACCTCGTCTAGTTTTCTTTGCACGACACTGAAACAAACATCAAAGTGGACAGACAGGAAATGACGCAGAGGCTGATCATACAAATATCATGCCTGCTAGCTATACCAGAATAGAAAAAAGGCAGTTCTGGTGGCTCTGAGGATGCTGGACGGTGCCTAGCCACTTGGGCACTTCATCTGTGGGCCCCAGTGTCCTCGGCATTGCTCCTTATGCACAACGGTTTAGCCGCACTCCTCCAGCCTTGCCTTCCTGTGTGAGCAGGCTCCGAGGTCAGCACGCCCAAAGTCAGCTATTATGCAGCATTCCAATCTCTGGTCATCAAGGATTAGACTTAATATGCACATGTGATGTCATGCATCTGGAAAACTCTCCACCATCAAAACCTTGCTCAGCTGACTCAGCCTCTACACGGCCTTCCCTGCCATCCCCACCTCTCCATATAACTGCTGCTTCCCACTCTGAAGGGTGCTGTGCCCTTTACATATACAGGCAACTCGCCACTATAGGTGCTAAGTCTGTCTATCTCTTCTATTGGGCTGTTAGCTTCTCCATCCAAGCACTTGCACCTGTAATTTATTTTAACACTTGGGGAGTCAGCAAGGCATGTGTGATCTACAGCTCTCATGAACCATCCAACAGTTAACCTTATACAGCAGCGTTTCTGTACAGAGGCCATGTTGCTCCCTAGTAAACATCTGGCAATGTGGAGATGGTTGTCATAACTACAGGTGGGTAGAAATCACTGGCATTTGGTGGGTAGAGACCAGGGATGCTGCTAAACATTTTACAGTGCATAGGGGGTGTAAATAATTCTTAGCATGGATCCGTCTTTTCTCCACAAGTTTCCCCATCAGATTAAAGTGGAATTGCCACCACCTTAGCAAGCTTACTAAGCCACCCTCTCTTGGTTACCCTTCCACTTTGCCACTACCCTTTTGGCGTTTTCTCTATTTCCCCAATAAACTCTTTGTGCTGGAATTCTTGTTCTAGAATCTGCTTCTAGGAACCCTTCCCAGCAGAAGCACTGAGAACCATCACGAGGTCCTATCATTGTTCTTTCCCCTCTGCTACCAGGGACTCATGACCCTGAGGGAGGCTGCTGCTTCAGTCTGGGTCCCAGATGGAGGAGACACCTGCAAACGACCCGCACCCAACCTGCAGCGGATGCAAGAAATAACTTGTGTTGTAACTCACAGAGAGTTGGAGGTTGTAAATGAAACATACCCTGGTGAAAGCTGACTAACTCAGGGCTTGTCTCTCCAGCGGGGACCTTTCTAATTGATTCTATTTAGAAGATGGGGATGCTTCCCTCCCATACGATACCCATTGCTGGGCAAACTCACATAGCAGAGCCTTGTCAGCCACTTGAGTTGACAGTGATTATTTACTTTCTTCCCCTTGTGCTATTTCCCTGTGTGTGTATGTCTTGCAGTGCTGGGAAATTGATGAACACCTAGAGATACGTAGACTAAACCTGGAGCTGTCTGTGTTTTATCACAGACCAATTCAGTCATTGTGGCTGTTTTAAAAAAACGAGATTGAAGAAGAGGCATTTGACCTGGAAATGCATTGAAAACAGTAGTCACATATCAGATGCTCTCAGCCAGAATGACTATTGGCAGCCCAGCCCCCCTTCTAGAATCTCTCACAGGTTTGCAGTATCTGACCCTGAGATCTAAGTGTCACGACCAGCATGCAGGCTAATGTGAACTCAATGAAGGTCAACAAAGGTCAAAACTAACCTGATTTTCTCCATCCCCTGTTTTGTTCATCAGCCTTCAGAACAAGCTGAATTCAGACCCAGAATCTCAAGGGAAAGACGGCCCCGTCCAGCTTACCAGCAGCTCATTTCTTTTCTCCTATTAGCAGATGGGAAGAGAGATGCATTCTCCCTTCCCTCTGTCTTGACATTTATTGACTATGAACAATGTGCTACACCCCAGACTGAAAACTCTTCGTGGTCTATTATGGCATTTCTCGTGTTTGAGTCATTCGCATCCAGCCTTCATTTTTTGTGCTGTATCTGAGTACCACTTCTACTATCTTTCACTTAATAGTTAATAGCGATGGATTCTTTGCACTTAAATATATTCTAAGAGGAAGTTTTATGTATCAGTAAAAACCTACTCGCTGTTGTCATAAATGGGTTGGCATGACAATGAATGTGACAATAAGCCCTTTTATTGAATCTAGCTAACTCTTCCCTGCCCTGCCTTTGTGTAAAAGACAGGTTAGAAGGTTTTAGGAGAGTGATAAAGGGATAGCAGCACCTAACTAAGACATAATCTCTTCAGAATAGAATGGCTGAAAGACATTTGAAAAGAGTCACTTTCTTACCACAAGATTTAACATTAATTTTTCATCAATGCATTTCATGTGTTCCCCAAAATCATCTTTCACCAGCCCACCCATTTTGCACTTTGAGTGAAACAATATTATTTTTCTGGACCCTTACCACAGTATGATTTAGTTATAAATCTCATAGTTTTACAGCCTGTCAGATGCGGATCTGAGTCCTGCTCTAGCACTTCCTAGCTGTGCAACTTTGGCAAAGTCACTAAACCTCTCTGAGTTTCTATTTCTTCATTTGCAAAATAGGGATAGTCATAGCCCCTACCTCTTAATGTGAAGAACTTAGAAAATGCTTGGCCCACATCATGCTCAATAAATTATAGCTACATTATTACTTATTATCATCATATCTCTACAATAGGTATTTTGATACCTACCCTGCAGATGAAGAAAGATCCAGTTGAGTAACATGTCAAGGTCACACAGTCTTGCTTTTTCCATTCCACTAAGCAACCACTTGAAAAAACAGCCAAGATTGTCATCTGTTTCAGTTGAGTATTTTTACGCTTGCCCTATTTGATGCTGCATGTTTGCTTAATGCTGCAGTTTTGCTTAGTAGCTTCCCACTGAGATCCCGAGGCCAATGGTGCATGGGCACCATCAGCAACTAATTGAGGAGATTTCAGGCCCAGTTAGTGATGCACCTGCCAGGTCTTCGGTCCCCAAAGTGGGCTCACTTGTCTCGGGACACACCATTGCGTGAAGGAAAGCACACGAGGGCAAGAGAGTTCCCCTAAAACCACAAGGAGATGCATTTGACAAGCGGAGCCCTGACACTCACATCATGAGGGGTGATGGGCACAATGCTGTCACTCCTGTTCCTTGTTATTTTTAAGGTTCCATTTATACAGTTCTCACCTGCTTTTAATTAAGCTCAACTACCCATCAACACCTGCAGAGAAGAGTTTAAAATGATAGAAAAGTACAAGGCTGGGAGAAAGCAGGTTTTTCCTTCCCAAGTCACTCTCTGGTCTTAAACCATTGACACCAAGTCTTGTTAATAGTGTGGGGGCCACAGAAAGAACACATCCAAGAAAAGCTTTCTTCCCACAGCCTCCCCAGACAAAGGATATACAGGGGGGGGGGGTTGTTATGGAAATCAAGGTGAAAGGCAGGGCAAGGGAGTCTTGTAGCATAAAAATGACCAAGTTCTGTTTCTGCATCCCCTGCCCTGGAGGTCTGACTGTGTCAGAAGTAGACTCTCCAGCCAAAGACTAGAGTCTATTTATAAGGCTCAAATTCTTCCCAGAAGGCTGGCACCTCTCTTCTTCTCCCAAACTGAGGCAAAACAAAATGCTCAGGGAATGAGTGGAAATTCAAGCAGAGGGCAAAAATACAAAGGCAGAATACACAGGCTGAGTGGTCTGTAGGCCAGGACCTGGGGTGTTCCCAGTGCACCACAGGGTCACATCCCAACTGCTTCCCAAGAGTCTAGCTGAGACATGAAACTGTGTGGGGAGCTCCAGAACTGGCAGAACAGTCCAGAAAAGCCCTCTGCACCTCCAGTGTCCCTGGACAATCTGAGGCTCAGACTTGATCACTTGATTCTGAAACAAAGGTTTGGAGGGACATCTGTGGGTCTCCCCCAGAAGGGCGCAGCAGGTTGGCAGCAGAAGGAGATGGGTGTGTGGCTACGGACTCTGAAGCCTGCAAATGGGAGTTTGTGGGAGGCAGATGGGGCAGGCTTGGGGTGGAAAGTTATATTCCCCTACTAATGAAAAATGGCTTTTTGCGGCTAATTAAATCACTGTCTCAAACACAAGATCCCTTGAGCCATCAGAACCATAGCTGGGGCCTTAAAAGAGCTGAATTCATTTATTTATTAGTTAGTTAGTTAGTGGGCTTGGATTGGTTGGTTAGTTAGTTAGTTAGTTAGTTAGTTAGTTAGTTAGTTAGTTAGTTAGTTAGTTAGTGTTAGTTAGTTGTTTATTCTGAATGTTCATTGCTTGTTTTCTGAGCCACCCAAGCCAAACAGGCTAGGCCCCTGCTGCTGAGGACTGGTAATTACAGTGACAGAACATAGGAGTGAGGCAGGTGCCTGGAGCAGGCAGGTCTGGTGGCCACTCCAACAACTAACTAATGCTAAGAAAAATCAGAATGATCTGTATCCCGAGCTAAAAAGACCTAAGGTAGTGAGCACTTCACAGAGGGCTAAGGTAATGAGCACTTCAGCAGCAGCTCATTCCTCCCCACTGATGGCACCATCCATTCTATGCATGTTGGTCCTGCCTCACTGGGACTCCTGACACAGAGCCCATATTCAAACCTTTGAGCTAGATTATTCACTTTTCTACTTTTTTTTTAATAAGGTCAATGCTTTATTCATTAAACTTCTACCTCTGTTAATATCTCCCACACATGCCACACACCTTAAGAAATTTATACTCAAATCCTGTTACTTACTGCAAAGTTAGCTTCAATAACCAGGAAGGACCTAGCCCGGACCAATCACAAACTCAAGTATGATGTAGCGTGTAACTCTGAGAAACTCCCAGTTATAAAAATAACACTCATCAACATCACCTTTTGCTTTCATACCAGGTTCCAGGTGCCATTTTAAGCCCTTCCATCCTTTAATCCTTAACATTGCCTCATGAGACAGATACTCTTAGGATCTCTAGATACTGGACAGAACCAACAGTCAGAGATGCAGGTGTCAGGAGGTGGAAACAGAGTGGAGTTACCAAAGCCGAGATCAGAGTCAAGGGCTCTGCATCTTCCAGATAGAGAAGCGAGGCATAGGGCTGCAGTCATTTGCCAGGTTTGATCTTGCCTGCTCAGTTCTATTTGGGGTACAGACCAAGCTCCTGGCTGGAAGGAGTGGACTCTCCAGTGGGCCTCCCTGCCTTACAGGCTGGTCAGATTCAGGATAGCCCACGTACTATCCAGGGTCTGACTTCAGAAGCACCAGAAACCCCCAAAGCAGGGCTGAGCCATGTCTGGGGCACCACGAAGGCCTCCTCTCAGAGAGATGAAAGGAGTTGGAGGAGGCCAGGGGCTTCCACTCACAGAACCAGGAAAGGGGCTTCCCAGGACCAGGGAACACAGCCCTGGCTGCTCCCGCCCTTGTCCGCTGCAGCTGCCTCTTGGCACACCCTGTCCCTGCTCCCTGAATACCTTCTTTCAGACAGCCAGGCTCAGGGCCAACTGCTGCTGCTTCCAGAGAGGGGTGGGCCCCTCGGGGTTGGGCAAAACCAGCAGAGGCACCAGTCACGAGGACCTGCCCCAGAGTTGCCACACGATGGGTCCCAGGGAGTAAGCACGGGGACAGGAAGCAGCTGGTCGAGGTGGGCCTGAGGCCAGGTTGGGGACAAAGGCAAGAATGGAGGAACAAGGGCCTGAGAAGCAGAACCACAAGTCCTAGAGGGACGTATAATGACTGAAAGGGCAAAGAAATGAAGGCGACAGCAGCTGAGTCATGAGGCGCAAGTACAGTCTGCAGGCTGAGCTGTGTCAGGGTGACGGGCTATGGGTGACCCTCTCTGCAGGGGGGAGTGCCGGGCTGACACCCACAGGCTGGGGGTGGACTGATGTGGGAATTGGGTGAGGTGCCCCTGCTTCTGTTGCAGAGCACCAGGTCAGTGATTGGCAAACAGTGAGAGAACTCCCGTCCCACAGTCACACAGGCCAGAGGCCAGAGGACGCACAAACCAGACGATTCGCTTAATAACAGCTAGTTTACTGAGCATTTTGTGAAGCTCTTGACAGAGACAGTCTAACTATCACAGCAAACCCCTGAAGCCCTATGTGGCAAGGAACATAGTGAATAAGCACCTGAGCTCCAAAGTCAAGTTGGGTTTGAATATTTCCCCTTCTCCTTCACACCTTAGCTATGTGACCTTAGCTATGTGGGCAAGCAACTTAAACTCTGTTTAAGTCAACAGAGGACAACTGAGGTCATGCTTACTGAGCTTGAACTACAGGGGTCTCATCTGTCCAGATCCCCTCATACATGGATATTTTTCTGTCTGTGGGTTCCATGTGCACAGATTCATCAATACGTGTCAGTTGGTTGAATTACAGAGGAAGAACCCATGTATCTAAAGGTCTGACTATAAACCGTAGTCAGGGCTGGGCCCCTGTAGCTCCCTCGTTGCTTAAAGGTCATCTGTAGCTATAGTGGCAGTGAGGATTAAGTAAAACAATAGGGGAAATATCTAATGTGGTGCCTCACAGAGAATAAAGCCTCCATCATGTTAATTAGAACAATATCATTACTATCATTATGCCCTTTTAGAGGCAAAAGAAGAAGAAGAAGAAGAAGAAACATAGAAATGTTAGTAATGATAATGATAGAGCAGGAAGGCAAACCCATACGTGTCTTCCTAGAGAAGCAGGGAATGTGCCATCCTGTCTGCCTCATGCCATTCAAGCAGGTGAAGAGAGGGGCTGAGGGAGAGGCCCCATAGAATGCAGAATGGAAGGAACAGAGAAGCAGAGGAGGTGGGGGCCAGGGGATTCCTGGCAGATCCCAGGCACTGGGCTGGGTGAAGGTAAAGGACACAACCAGCACATCCTGGGTGCTGAGCACAGTCAGGAGCTTCTACATACAGAAACCCAGAGGTACAGGCACCAGTTCTCCAGCAGAAATTGGTTTTTTAGGTGGGACTGTGATGCCAAGCCTTTACTCTGGTCAGAACCACACCAAGACTTGCAGGCCTGGGCAGTGATGAGGCTGTTACTAGCCCTGGACTACAGAGCCATGGGAGGGGAGTAGGCCTCAGGGGATCAGCCATAGAATTGGCCAAGACATGCTGAGGATTTGCTGGGCACAGGGAACTCTCCTATGCATTTCCTGCTTCATCAACTCATTTAATCTAGAGCACAGCCCTAAGGAGTCAGTTCTATATGGCCACTCCCCCCCCTCAGCCCCCTTTTTGTGGGCCAGGACATTAAGGCACAGAGACATCAAGTATGTTCACAAGGTCATACAGCAGGTAAATCAGAGAGGCAGAAATGGAAACCAGTCTGTTTGGGATCACTAATGCCCAGCCAGGCTGAAGTAACTGGATAATGTGTTAGCCTTGTAATTTGCCAGTGGGTCCTGGGGCAGTGTAGTACATGTAGAGCAGTCAACTACTAAGCTGGAAGGGAAGGAAATATCAGCTAGGCCCATATTGGGTGCTTACAAACTGAGTGATCCTCTTAAATGCCAAGATTATGAAAGATGAGAATGGACTGAGAAACTGTCACAGATGGGAGGAGACAGGACAATTAAATGTCAAGCGAGATCCGGGATTAGATTCCAGACATGGGAGGGGAAGACTGGTTGAACCCAGGGGTCTTAAAAGTTAATCGTATCATAGCAAGACTCATTCCTGAGTTTGAATCAAAGCTCTATTGTCAGGCCAGTTACTGCCATTCCAGGATGCAGAGCGAGAAAGGGGCATGTGAGAATGTTCTGTATTCTTTCTGCTTTAAGTCTAAAATTATCTCTAAATTCCCCTGATTGTGTTGGAAAAAAAAAAAAACAAATACAAATGACAAAAGGCTTAAAGCCCCTGGCATCCTCAGTTTAATAATCTCACGTGTTTATCTTGGGCAAGGGGACAGGCACTGACTTCGATTTGATATTACATCTGTTTGACACTGAGTGACAACAACCAAAAGAGAGAGAGAGAGAGAGAGAGAGAGAGAGAGAGAGAGAGATGGCAATACTTCGATTGAGAAACCGGGATCTACACAGAAGAACAGCTTATTTACATGAGCGGAAAGGTAACTATATCCTCTTTCTTTCCGACTCACATCCTCGGTGCTGCAATCAACACAGCTAGTGGATCCCCGTCTGTTGACCGCTGATGCCTAGGGCAGGCCTGGATCCCCTGGAGGGAAGCATCATTCTGGAGGCAGGTGGGCTTCCAGAAATGCAGTAGGTTTGGGCAAGTCAGGGAGAACCAAGTGTCTTCATGAGGGTCAGGATTGCTGACAACCAGAAAGTAAAGAAATAGATGGTCTCCCTGCACTATGACTATGTGCCAAGTGCCGATGTAAACATTAGCTCATTAGCTCATTGCAAACCTAGGATGAAGCACCTGTTATTGTTTTCTCATTTCATGGATCAGGAAATTGAGGATCAGAGAAGTGAAGTAACTTTCAAAAGCCACACAGCAAGTCAGCAGTAGAACTGGGATGTAACTTGGAAACCATGTGTCTAGAGAGAACACTGGCTTCTCTTTCTCTGTTGACTTTATTATTTCAATGGATATTGAACTGGCAGTAGGGTTAATCATACCCTGATTTGTCTTCAACTCAGAGAAGGGGACACAGAATGAATTAGAAAAATGTCACTGAACACACACTACATACCTGATGCTCTGCAGCCATTATTCCACTAGACTGTGAGAAAAGGAGAGTGTTGGGGCCCTCCCTGGTGGCTCAAAGGATTAAAGCACAGCAATGTGAAGCTATCTGCAGCCACTGCAGCATGAGTTCGATCCCTAGCCAGGGAGCTGACCCACATGGTGCAGCAGACCTCTCCTGTCTCACCCACTGCTCCCCTCAGCAGTGTATTTCAGTAGATCTGCCTGTTCTGCTCCCTACTCTGCCTTTGGCGAATCTTCTCATCACCACTCCCCTCCTCTGACCTGTACCCCAGTTCTTGTATGCATAAATAAATAAAAAAAATTTTTTTAAAAAAAGTTTTTCAATTCCAAGTGCACATGAAGTAACTGAGACTCAGAAAGATTTAGTAGCCAAACACTAAGTGGCCACATCAGAATGGACATCCAGCTCTTCCTGGTGGCCAAAGCCCTTGGGGACTCCAGTCACTCTATTTCCAAGGAAGATTCACAAGGTGAAAAATTACCATCAAGCAAGTAAGAAGAAATGAGCTTCCTCCCAGCTTCCTATCTGTAGTGGCCAGGATAAGCACACTGGTGCAGATCTTGTCCTTCAGGGGTTGATTTTGTCTTTCATGTTTATCATACCCTGATCATTCAGACCTAAACAACTAGAATAGTTTTGTTTGTTGGTCTGCTTTGTGTCTTTGCTTTTGTTTGTCTTCTGGTTTAAAACAGCTATTATAAAGGCCTATAATATCTACATCACCTAAAAAACTGCAACCTGTCCTCTCCTTTATTCCAGTGAAGACTTTCTTTTCAGAAACCAGATTCACACTCCATTTCACTAAATGGCCATTTCTAATGAAAACACTTGCTTTGAGCATTGCGCTTGGAAACCCCATTCGCTGCTGCAAACAGAAGAATCAAGCCAGGCTGACTCAGACCAGCACTCCTAAACCCCAGCCTCAGCTGAGTGTTTCACACTTGAAAACACAATCCCCAATGCCATTGCCTGCACCCCAAAGTCACATTTGCCTTTAGGAATCCAGATTCTGTAGGGGAAAGCTTTCAGTGAGTCTGGAAAAGAGAATCAACAGTTCCTAGGAGGCAAACTCCAGTGCAAGTAGCCTGATGCCTTTGCATAGATTACACGAGGGGCTGATTATTCTAAAACGTTGTTTGGGTGATGATACACAAGAAGCTGGGGAGGTAGGGTGAGATCCTCCTGGGAACGGTGCTCTGAGAGCAACCGTTGCATATTTTACCTCTTTCACCAAAGGCAGCAGGAAGACCAAAAAAGAGCAATGACACAGATCTAAAGCAGTCTAAAATTGTCAGAAAACTGGGCTAATTTATGAAAACCTTTATCTCCCAAAGAGCTCATCCTTTCCATTTACATCAGCAGCTTTGTGTTTTTATGAGCGACTCTAAAAGTTCACTGCCCTCCTTTCTCAGGAAATTATACTACTTGGCATAAACCAAGAAATTTTCTAGTGTCAGAAGCTACGATGGGAAACAAAGTGGGCCTTTGACGGCCAGTGAACCTGGGATTGATAAATGGTGCGCCTTGAGCTTAACCACTCAAAATCAACAAATGTGTAAAAGACAGGCCTGTGTCCAAACAAACACATAGCCCAGGGTTCTTTTCAACTAAATTCTGTTAAGTCAAGTCTGTCCAGACACAATTAAAAGCTGGCAATCACCTGCCCACCTTGGAAAGGATACATAGCTGATCTGGCTAATTTTAGCTCTGGAGGGAGAAGATGGAGCAAGAAATCTGAGCCCTTGTTGTCAAAGGATTCAATGCATTAAAATGTGTGACACACAGACCAGTGTCCAGGATAGGAAAAGTTCTCTAGAAAAGTCATATCTCATTGGGGCTGCCACTGCTATTTTTATTATTAATAATGCCATTCAGCTGCCCAGATTCACAAAACGCATCAAATCCTCCCTACACATAGCAATTGGATTTCAACAGACAGTGCACATAGCTTAAGAAGACAGACAGAAAAGCCAGACAAACAATCTTCCCCTCACGTGGAGCAAGGCGCCCTTCTCTCTGATATGTTTTTTGGGAGAGACCACTAGCAATTTGGGAGCTTAGAAGCCTTTACTTGAGACTTGAGATGATGCCTTTTCTTGAGGCTTGAGAGGATGCCAAAGACTTTCCATGAGAACCATTCTAGGGAAAGAGAGACATTTGATCGCATTTTCCAATGAGAAGCATATGTCCAGGGAACATAAGCTTCCTCCACGCACGTATGGATGGAAACAATGCTAAGTACATTCTGTCCCAAGAACTTACTCATGCTTAACTTTAACTTAAATCCCAGGATCCTGCCATAAACCGGCCAACTGAAAGGTTGCTCAGAGAACAACTTCTGGACAATCTATTAATTGCGTGCAATTCCCAGCAGCTGAAACAAATGTTCCATGTAGTTCAAACATACAACGGGCTGGTTAAAAAAAAAAAAAAAGTTGTATTGTCTTTTCTTCTTCCCATGATCTTTGAGTGAATCTAGTAGATTCCATTGAAGGCATGATTAACAAAATATTTTAACAGAATATTTTACTTGCATTTTATACTGGGTCAGGTTCACCATCTTGCAGATTCTTTCAGGCAATCTACAGAAGGTCAGATCTGTAAGGACTCACGTATTGTCATAACCCATCTGATTTCATTTGATCCCTCAGCCAACTTGTGAGCAATGCAGGGGCTCACTGGTCTGATACAAGGCAAGTCCCCAAGCCGTAGACAAGGGGTGACACCATGGCCCTTGGTTCCTCAGTCCCATCAATGGGGACTGTTTTCCTTTAAAACAAGGAAACCCAATCCCCTGGGTGGTTTAACTCTAGCAGTTCTACAGAAAGGTGGCTGATTTTGCATTGCCTGCAAAAAATAAATTAGGGGTGCCCCTGGTCCCCTGTGAGCACTAACCTTCTCCGAGTGTGGTCCTTGGGCCTCTTCATGGATACATGCGTGAGAGTTATTCTGGGTGATGTCCTGTGAAAGACTTTTATTTAAATTCCCAGCTAATCTTTGCTGCTCCCTGGACTGGTCTGATCTCTTGACACATCTTAGCTCAGGTCTACAGAGAGCTGTAAAAGGACAGTGTGAACAAGCTCAAGGTTTCTCTCTTTCCCTTTTTTCTAAGTCAGTTCTCTTCTATCAATCACCCTTTTATTCTCTTCTGCATAAGCAGCAGTTGAGGTGAACCAAAAAGAAAGGGGCAGAGCGAGCCAGGCTTCTTACAGTAACAGCAACAGGACAATTTAGAGACTGGGAGGGGTTGGCGCCTGCGCACTCTCGCCATGCTGTTTGCTTTGCACGCCTCTGGGTATTTGTAAGACTCTGTAGGGAAAAGGTAAGCTGCAGGGGTGGTGGTTATGCTACTAATGACACCTGGAGCTTGAAGCAGCAGGATTCACGGCAAGTGCTGAAGTTCCAGAAGATGGGAAGCAACACTTGACTTGGAAGTCACAGGTATGCATGATAACATGTACCTGAAAGGTGTGATCCACTTCTCAGTCATACACTGTGTGGTAAACTGATGTGACCTCTACAAAAACAATCAGAAAATGTATCCTTGAACACATATTTTTGGAAAAATCACAATACTTGAGAGTCCCAGGTGGAAAAGGGATAAAAGTCCTAGCTAGAAGCCATGCAGAACTCAGGTGTGCCTCACCTACTGTTGAGACTTTTTTTAGGCCTCTGTCGTATCCATACACATTTGTTTTCTGTCCTTCCTCACGTCTTCTGTATTGCTTTCTCTTCTTTCCTGTTGTCTTCCTTTTTTTCTTCTAAGCCCTGCATCTCTTTGGGGAACCTCCCTCTTTCCACCTGCTGCTTAGAAGTGACTCCCACGAGCCAACCCAGACCTGCCCCAATACTCAGCCTCTCCTGCAGTGGTCAGATGGGGGACAGGTGTCGCCAACACCCAGATAATGAGACCACTCCCTGGGCCTTTTTCAGAAGCCTCTTTATTGCTGGATTCGCTAGCTGTAAGGACCCCATAATCCTTGAGAAGCCTTCATTGCCTGAATCAAAGACAACACAGAAAAGCCCAAGAGATGGTAGGGAACAGGATCTCCAGGAGGAGCTGGAGAGCTAGTCCTGTGGGTGCAATCCACAGGAGTCCCAGATACCCCAGTTATCTTAACCAATAAAATTGTCTTTGAGTTGGGGTTCTACCAAGCATGCCAAAGAATCTTTAAACACAGCAATATCTAGGTGTGGACTTGGATGGAGCTGGAAAAGATCATGCTTAGTGAGATAAGCCAGAAAGAGAAAGAAAAATACCGGATGGTCTCACTCATAGCAGGAGTATAATGGAGCAGGCGAGAAAATAACAAGAATAATGAACAGCCATATACCAGAGACATTTTGCGGGGGTGGAGTGGGGAATGGGATCAAAAACGGGGGTGGGGAAGTTGGGGGGAAGTGCACGGGATTATGGTGTTGGCACACAGGTGACTTGGTGATGGGAAATCCATGGGGATTACAAATTGAGATGGCAAAAAAAAAAAATGTACAAAATGATGTAAAAATAAACTGTTACAAAAAAAAAAAACACCAAAGGAACGCTGAAATATATTCACTCATGTCCACTGCTGATCTGAGGGCACCAGCCCCCTCAACAAAGGCCCCCAAACTGATTTCATTTGCATTAGAAAGCAAATGGGGAATTCCATGTCAAGACTACTTTGTCCTTCAAGAAAATAAAGTCTAACATTTATTTCTTATAGCAGTCATATTGCACGCTTTTGTTCTATTTCCCGGGAAAGTAAAATTGCCCCAGTGATTTCCATGTTCTGAAATAGTGTGTAAGTACTGACCTGTTTTCATACAATTCCCTTCACTGAGTGGGGTTGTTGATAATGATGATGAAGACGAGAATGGGGAAGGGCTCTTAGAAGCCAAGGGCCCTGCAGAAAGCCACCAGCCACCAGCACCTCTACTTTCACTTACACAGTGTGAACTGTACCCCACAACACAATAAAGCTTAGCAATGGCTGACCATCTTCCTCCACTGTCCTAGTTGGGTTTGAGGATGCTTGAAAAAGAAATGCATGCACTCACTTCAGTGCAAACAAAGGAGGAAAGCATAGGAGGGTTAGGTAGAGTTAGCTCATGGAATCCAGAGCAAGAAAAAAAATAATAGCAGCTTTCTTGTTACATGCAATTTGGACCAGTGGTTGGAAGATTAATCAACAGAGGAGGTGAGAGCTGGGAATGATTATTTTTAAAGTGACACCATAATACTATAAACATTTTTAACAACATGCATAAAAGCATTCATGTGCCAAACCCGGATGACTTCAGGTCCCATGTGGAACACAGAAGATGGTTAGTCTCATCCATGAAGCTTACTCCTGGTTTGCTGAATTCTGACCTCATCCTCTGAATCCTATGAGATTGGTAAAGTAATGTACAGATAAGTGAAAAAGACCTTCCTCCTTCTCCAATAAAGAAGACCAAGCCAGAGGCCATCTGCACAGCATATGACCATAATTTAAAATGACAAGTACACGCAGGAGCCAAGAATCCTAAACTCGTCAGTGTTAGGCCCAGTGATTAGAGAACATTGAATCACTGACCCTTACTCATTGCTGAGTTACTGTGGTTGGTGTGATCCAGAGCCTCATTCCAACAAGAGTGTAAAAAGGGCTTCTCTACACTGACAAGCATTTCTCTGACACCTACAAATTGTCTAAAAATTCAACTCAATTCTGACACTACCTCGAAATAGCGTCAGCTTCCAGAGAATCCGGGTGTGACTTGTGAATACTCCCCTCCACTTCAGTCAGATGGAGGTTTCACTAGTCAGGCTTCTGACCAACTGACTGTAGATTAGATGTTTTCAGTATCCTCTCTTCAGACTTCAGGTGCCCACTGAAAATTCAGATTATTATCTGTGCTTCCAACAAAATGGCTATAAATCAGAGTATCCCACAACATCTACCTCAGGTTCAATTAATTTGCCAATACAGCTCACAGAACTCAGGAAACTAATTTACTCACTAGATCACCCATTCATTGCAAAGGATACTGAAGGAAATGCTTGAACAGCCAAATGAATAGGACAAGCCTGGGGGAAAGATAAGGAGCTTCCTTGCTCTCTTCAGACTTGCTATTTCTCCCAAATCTCCACATATTTACCATTTACCAACTGGGAAGCTCCTAGGAGTCTCCCCTTTGGGGTTTTAAAGGGGCCTCATTACATAAACATGATGATTGAATCTTTGGCCACTGGCAACTGAACTCAAGGTCATCCCTTCCTTTAAGTGGGAGGAGGTTGAAGAAAGTTCCAACCCTCTATCCAAGTACATTTCCAGGTAACCAGCTCCCACCTTCCGGTGTTTTCCCAAACCTTCATTAACATCACAAGAGATACCTTTAACACTTTAGTTGCCTAAAAAATTCCAAGACTTGGAAACTGGAAGACCTAGGACTATGGATGAAGACCAAATAAGTATGAGAATACATTTAGATGACCAAAAGCTATATTTGTTATCGATCACAATATAACAGCTAGCTATCCACTCACCATCGTGGCAACTTCTTGTGAAATTTAGGGTTGTCAGGATAAACCACAACTTAACACTGAAGGAAAGACATCATTCTGTTAGAACTTGGTTGACTGGCATGGCAGACCTCTCCTAACCTGCCCGCTGCTCCCCTCAGCAGTGTACTTCATCCATCTGCCTGTTCTGCTCCCCACTCTGTCTCTGGTGAAGACTCTCACCACCCCTGCACCTCTGGCTTGTACCCCAGTTCTGCATGAATAAATAAATAAAATCTTATTTTAAGAAAAAGAACTTGGTTGACAATTCCAAGCATTCATTTTGAAAGATAGAAAATCAATTTATATTTTTGTAAATGAAAAAGCCAACTTCAAAAAAATTTGTATCTTGAATATTCTAACAGATTTCAGGAGTTATTACACATTACATATGAATATATAATATAGAGATCAACTATTAATAACAACAGCTTCTAATTAAGGGCTTATGGCATATTAGGAGCTTCACCATAGGTGTTTCATGCATTAACTCTCATAACCCCTAAAAGATTTGGTCCTATTACTGAACCCATTTACATCTGTGGAAGCTGAAGCTTAGAAAGGTTAAACAAGTTGTTTTAAAATTACCATATCCGGGAAGCATGCAGAGTTTATTTTTAAATAAAAATGAGGGCATGATTAAAGTTCAATACTTAGCAAAAATATACTTTCTGACTTTCCTGTCTTCTAGGGGCCACCGCACTCTCTGAATTATGTTCCTGGACAATCAAATTCTACACATGTGACCTCAATTTGGGGGGGGGGGTGAACTAAGCGGGGATGGGTCATCTTTCTGAAAGTAAAAGAAAGTTTCAGTTGAAGCATCCTGCTCCTGGAAAAGTGACTCAGACAGCGGCCCAGCCTCTCACACAGCCCCAAATACCAGGAAAATAGGGTCTTTGGTCACTGAAGAGAAGCCCATGCAAATGTCCGGCTCATGCGGCCTTTCCCGTGAGAGGGGGTTGGAGGAGGTGAGAATGTCCCTTTTCCCAGCCCTGTGACAATGGCTGCCTTTGCTGTGGGAGCCACGGTACCTTCCTCTTGAGAATAATAAGCATGTTTACTGGTGATGTCCTGGACAAAGTTCATTAATAATTTTTTAAAGATTTATTTATTTATGCATACAGAACTGGGGTACAGGTCAGAGGTGCAGGGGCGGTGATCATTAATAATTTAATAGGAAAGTGTTTGTCATAGTAACAACTGAAAGGCCTTATTTGTTAAGAAAAGAAAAAAAGGCCAAAAAAATGTGGCCATGTTTTTCATGAATGTTGACTTCCTAACAGAAACTCTTCATGTGTGAGGATGAGTTGTGAAAGGGTGAAGAAAAAGATAGCTTTAAAAATGCAGTCTGTAAATCATCAACCTCCAGGACATAGACTACAGAAACAAGATTCATTTCTTGGCTTCACACTGCACCCTTCTGGAAGGAGGAAGAAGTGGGGGGAAATCTCATTCCTACACTATACTACTGGGTTGTGGGAAAAGTCAAGACACATATCCTACAACCTCATAGTTTCTATAATGAAAACTTACATAAAAATTTGACTTATCATTTCACTCATGTGGAACATAAAGAATCGGAATAAATGATCAAACAAAACCAAATCAATGAAACCCTTAGACTCTTAACAAATCAGTTGTAACCAGAGGAGACAGGAGTGGAGCATGAGAGAAGCAGGAGAGCAGCTAGTAGATGTTGGTGGGTGGTGATTAGAGTGTTGGTGGATTTGAAGAAGTGTGAAGTTGTACAGATGCTATAAGTCGATATTACCTCAAGTTTTTTTTTTTTTTTTTTTTTAAAGATTTATTTGTGCGGGCCCTCCCTGGTGGCGCAGCGGGCTAAAGCACAGCACTGAGAATCTAAAAGCCGCTTCCGCATGAGTTCGATGGGCGGGTCAGGAGAGGTCTGCCACGCCATGTCGTCACCTCCGGGGCAGGCGGGAATCGAACTCATGCGGAAGTGGCTTTAGAATCTCAATGCTGTGCTTTAACCCACCAGGGAGGGTCCGATATTACCTCAAGTTTTAAAAATTCCTGTTAAAGAATCTTTCCACATGTATACTCGCCCCCCACAACCTTGACTCATAATCTTCAGAGGTCAGCATTATTCTCCCCATTTTACAGAAAAAGCTGAGTCTAAGAGAACATGGCTAAGTCTTATAGTTTTGAAGTGGGGCAAGAGAATTTTTACATGACTTAGCCTGAATCCAAAGTCTGGGTTCTTTCTCCATCTCACCCTTGTGTGAAAGGAAGAAAATCAAAGACGGATATGCATTGAGCTTTACGCAGAATGGATTTCAGTTGGATGGAACTTCTGTATTTACTGAAAAGGGAAAGCTCTAGTGAGCCATACATTAAATTAAGATGCCCCCATCACATAACTAAAGAACAGAGTGGGGAGTAGTGAGATTTTCAATTCTCATTTTCAACTTTTGTGAACTTACAAACAGACATGCAGCTCTTTCCACTTCACTCTGGCTAACCTTACACATATTTTATAGAAGGAGAACTTCCGCTCGGGATGGCAAGGTATTTGAACCTCCTTCATTCTTGGTTCTTAGCCCATGGCACCCCATCATATATCAAAGCAAAAAGTTATAATGGATGATATAATTCAGTAATAATTTGTTGTCATACTGAAAAAATTTCCAGATGTTATCAGACTGATATACCAATCTGTCAATAATTTGTCATCATAATGAAAAAATTTCCAGATGATATACTCAGAAACACTTTGACTCTTGCAGAAGAATCAATGAAAGAGAATAACTTTAAAGCAATGGTTCTTTAACTTTTGCTTCACATAGTCAGAAATCCCCAGCAAAAATCACTTGTAACACTTTGAATCCTTGGGTGAACTGACCCAGGCGCCCAGGAATCCTTGTGTGAACTGACCCAGGCGCCCCCAGGCGTACAGGTGAGCACCCACCCCTCCTTCTCATCCTCAAGCCACTGAGGAGGGCTCCGGTCTCCACCAAGCAGTAGAGTTTCTGGGTTTCAATTAGCTATCTTGTAAAACAAATATTCTTTGAAACTAAGTACAGAGATAATAAAGTTTAAAGTGGGGATTTTTATTTGCTTTTTTAAATGGGCCATATGACATTTAGTAACCGGTTAGGCTGGTTTTAGACATGCAGGTGCAGCCTGGACAGAGTCTGAGTGAGAAAGAGGCTAAACACCTCAGTTACCTGGATTTAGAAAACAAACAAAAAAAACCTTGACTTTTGTATGTAAAGCAGTGAGTTTCCAACATGTTTGGCAAGAAAAACCCCAAGGAGAAATACATCTTTCTCATGAAGTTTTCTCTTTGTGCCACAGTACACACATACATGCACACACATGAAGCATACACATGACACACACATCTGTCGGCACACATATGTGAGATCACATGCGCATGTACACACACATGTAAACTTCAGGGAAAGACATATCCTCTATGCACCCTACACAACAGACCAATTTCCATTCTATTTCAAGCTTTAAATTTTGATGTGTTTCTAATGAAGTAAAACCAGCAAAATACTATCAAATAAGACAAGCTGACTTACTGACCCACTAAGTGGTTCTGACCTGCAGTGGGAGAAGCACCCAGCTGTGTGATCCGATAGTTCCCACGCACTTGTCATGCGGCAAGGACAAAACGAGAGGTGTCCTCTGTTAGAAATAGCAGACTTTGAAAATGTATGCCAAAATAATTCAGTAAAATACCTCTCCTTAATGATTTTCCATACTGGTCACATGTGGAAGCAATTACAGTTTAAATATATTGAAAGTGAAATATATTAATAAAAGTAATTTCACTGGTTTCTTGGCACTTTTTTCATGTCTATGAGAAAATGTAGTATTTCAGACATGTCCCACATTATATTTCTGTTGAACAGATTGATCCGGGCTCTGAAAAGTACTGCTCAAGGGTTAAGTCCATCTTGCCATCTGTTTTTGTAAATAAATTCTTATGGAAACACCCACACTCCTTTATCGACATGTTTTCCGTGGTTCTTCCCTGCTGCAGTGACAGACAGGCACACAGATCTTCCTCGATTTCTAACAGGCTTACGTCCAGATAAACCCATTGGAAACTGGAAATATTAGAAGTTGAAAATGCTCACTGAGAACCAGGGTCGTGCTGCTGCACAGTGTCAAGATAACATCCTCCAGCAGGTTCTGCTGAACGCAGGTCACTTGCACAACCAGCATAAAGGGGAATCTTGTTAAGCCAAACCATTGTAAGTCGGGCCCATCTGCAGTTGAAACAGAGACTGTCTGGCCTGTAAAACCTAAATATTTACTATGTGGTCCAAAAAAAGAAAAGTCTGCTGTAAGCTAACTGAGATTGGGCACTTACTATTTATCAGCCATGTTGCTAGGTCACGTTTATACCTGCTGCTTGTCTTGATTCTGATGACAACCCTGCAAATGTTTTATTATTGAGATTTTGAGCCATGAACTAGTTAGCCAGAGGTCACCCAGCTGGGCAGCAAGGAGCAGAGTCATGATTCGAACCTCTGTCAATGGGACAACAAAATCTGTGTGCTACAAACTTCCTTACGACACCTCTCCTTACCAGTAAAATCCTTCCCCATCTAGTTCTAGTGCTAAATTGGTAGTTGGGAGAACCAACCAGAACCCTGACCCACAACTAGTCCAGAGGGAAATGGGGAAAGAAGGCCTCTCTGCAGGGAACTTAATGGTCATAACTGCTCTTTATTTTTGAGAAAAGGGATCTGCCTTCTACCCACACTGCCTGTGAGGGCTGCTCAGATGCTGTTCTTGAAGTGGGCAAAATATGATCATTGTATGCCTCTCCTTGCTTCATTAGGAATTTTTACTAAGATGCTTTGTTTTACATTTTCAACCCTAATACCTTAGAACTTCCAAGCCCAGAGCTGATCATCCCAGATAGCAAACAAAAATCACAAGAAATGCGCAGGAAAACTATACTGGAATTGTTACGTGTGAAAGCAAGTAATAAAATAGCTTGCCGTGATACCTTATGTGCGTTGAACACTATTCTCAAAGGGTGTGTGCAATTCTCTTTGCTTCTATTTATATTTAAACTTTCATAATGAAAATGTATTACTTACAGATTTCTCAGGTTGGCTGGATGGAGAAGTCACCCCCGTGTTCTGTAGCCTTCCATTGATGTGCAAGCAGGAAGGCAGAGAATGTGCAATCATGCTAGTCCGAAAGGAAACCTTAAAAGCTGTCAGGGCTCAAGCAGAAAACCCACAGGGGCTTTAACAACAAGGAAAAGTGGGGCTGCAGCGCCCCCCTGCGTCTAGGATGGTGGAAGTCACCTGCTCTGCTTTGGAGCAGAGCTCCTGCTGGGTAGTCTGAGGGTCACACATATATATACTTATTGAGTTGTTCATTTCTACTTCTTCGCCTGCCAGACCATGGGTGGGAGCTCACACTCCAATGCCTATTCTTTGCCTATCTGAAGAAAGGTTTCCAGACTCCCCAGGCTCTTCAGGCACCATGGAAGGGATGTCAGGTCCTTCATGGCATCTACCCAGGCCTACCATTCTCGGGAGCCCCCTTTCCAGAAGACTCAGCAGCAGACACAGACAGGTGCTTGCAGGGGAAGGTCGCATACATACAGCATATCAGTCATGAAGGTTGTATACAGCTCAAAGGCTCTCTTAAGTGTTCCAGAGGAAACCTGCACATTCATGCACATGTGTGCATGAATATGCTTTAAAATAGCTACCCTTTTTTGTTTCAGCACAGGTAAAAGGACAGATTACAGCCCCACAAGGTAGATGGTCAGATCTCTACACATCATCGTGGGGAGAGAGGAACCTGAAGCTCTGAGATGCCATGTCACTCATCCAGTATATATATATGTGGTCCCAGATCTGAGCATCTCTAGCTCCTTCTTGGTGCCAGGTGTGCTGTGCTAATGCTTAAGGACTGCAGATCATAGAACAAGCTGCATTACCTCCTGGGCGCAGGGCTGCAGACCATGTGGCTGCAGAAGGCAGGCATAGCTGCCACTCCACAGGATGCAGCAGTTTACTGCAACATGAGGTAGGAGGCCTCTATCACATTCTGGGAGACTGCCCCGAATTCTAAATCTACCACCTTGAAGAGAGATGCCCAATATCTCCGCCACCCCACAACTAACACAGGGGGGGAAGGCACTTCCAAGCCAGATGGTTGCAGGTGAGCCCCAGCACCCCATACTTCAATTCTGTCAGCTGCCTTTTGTGTTGCGCAGAGATGGCAAAAATAATTCCAAAATGCATGTTCGTTGCTAAACCTTTCGCCAAATTAGGATTTGGTGACCAGAAAGTGGTTTTCAGAACAGATGTGAGGACATTTCACCAATGTGAAAAAAGTCATCAGCCCCTCTTCCTCAGAGCTTTGAACATTCCCTTTCGTGATTAGTGCTCCTCCCTTAAAACTTAAAATCATCAAAAAGAGAAAATCATTAAAATATGAATAAAACATGCATCTTAAAACGGATCGCCATTATGAAAAAGACATTATAAAGCCTCGTTCGCCTGAAATGTTCCGGTTTTAAAAGATAGAGAATAGAGACTCCCTTTAATCACGGCGCGCGTTTCTCTCATACATTTCCTCTTCCTCCTCTTGGCTGCCTTCTTGTGGGATGCCTTCTCATGGGAGGTCCAGGGGCCCTTGAGTCTCTTTTGTAGCCACCCTGAAATCTCCAGGACTCTCCTAAAGGCAGGAGACTGCTTTGTTCCATGGGGCCCTTCCTTGGTCAGCAGTTTGCAAGTTTACGGTCCATCACCAACTCCTGTCCCAGCCGCAAATCCCAACGTCTTTCCCAGGGGCTGATTTGGAACTCACTACCTTATAAAAGGGCCTGGAACACTAATCTTCTGACCTGCCCCCCAGTGGCAGGAAGTGAGATGTCCAAGTTTGCTCCCCATGGAGAACGGAGCTGCTGGCTCTGAGCCAGATGTGGAGGGATCAGGGACACAACAGTTGGGTCTCCAGAGCCTTCTGGGCTCAGGCACCACAGAGCTGCCATATTCTTGACCGCCATGTTGTCATGGTGCATCGCCCTTGAATGGTGACCCTCACTGTCGGCTGCTGGGCCTTGTGGAATGAATGTCACTTTTCTAATACTAAAGTCCAAATAACTATTTAACTATCCTGGCAAAAAAATAAAAACTCCTTAACTCTGGCCAAAGGAGAGTGAAGGCTACCTTTAGAAATACCTGAGTGACTCAGCACATAAAACCAGATCAGGGCCGGTGAGGAAAGAGCTGGTGCCCTTAGTCTCAATTCCTCTTTAACCACAGGAGGGCCAGGCCCCAATGTCAAGGAGAGTGAATCTGTAGGTTCTTCTCTGGTTAGTGGGAGTGATGAGAACCAGATGGCCCCAGGGCTTGAAGAGGCACAGTACTGAGATACATTCTGTTGCACACTTAAGCTGTTGGGCTTGATAGAAAAGCAGGAAGATGAAGAAAGGGCTTTGCATAAAGCCAGCATGCTCCTGGGTGGGTGGAGGCTGCAGGCTTGGAGGTAGGGAGGCCTTTGAGAGCATCACTCTCAGGGGAGATCCAGAGGGGAACTTCCCCAAGGACTTCTGTGGTCCGGGAAGCCATGTGCCCCTTGTGGTGAGCATAAGCCATGGCCTGTAAGTACTCAGAGGAACCCAGAGACCCAGGAGGAGATGAGCCTCACTGTGGCCTTACAGCAGCCTCCCTGATGACCTTAAGGCTATGCCTCCTAGTGTGAACTCTGGCCTCAGGGCACCCCACACTGAATTCTTACAGGTGTCTTGTAGCAGGGAGGGCCCTGGGGACCCAAGAACCATGCAGTCCCCTCTGGGTGGCAGTGGGGTTTCTACGAGGAGGTTCTCATGTGGAGAATGGAAAGAAGGGCTGTTTGAGTTGCGGCCTCAATTCAGCACTAGAAATGAGCTAATCTCTCAGGAGACTTCCTGTCAAAAGTGTCAGACTATTTTTTTTCCTCTTGAGCTCTGAGAATAGTAACTTTTATGGATATCTGTTTTAAATCATTATTCCCTCTAGTTATTCCCATGTCTTTGATAAAGTCTGTAAACTCGTGACGCCCTTGTATGTGGAAGGCTCTGGGGAATTAAGGGATAAGGGGAGCAAAGGGAAGTTTGGCTTCCTCCTACTTTACCCCTCTTCCAAGATCATAGAAAGAACAGTGTGGAGGGAAGATAAACATCCTGGGACCCAGAGCGGCCAGCCAGGGAGGTGGGGAGGGAAGAACACAGGTAAAACTGGCAACACATCTTCGAAAGCTCACATACTGGACAAGAAGAAGAAAAGCTGAGAGTATGGCAAAGCCACAGTCTTTGACTTCAGGTAGAGGAACTTCAGTCTCTTCTTTCTCCCAGTCTCTAAAACTCACAGGGCATATTGTGAGATGTGACAGATCTCTCATCCAGAGCCCTAAGGCAGAGCAGAGATTAAAACCCAGGTCTTTCTACCCGCTTAGGCCATGGACCTCAGGAAAACAAGAAGGCTGGGCCAAACGTTCTGGAACTCTGTGTGTCCAGTATAACAAGTAGAAACACCATCTCATCCTGCTAGTGACACAGAAGCCACTCAGCATTCATCGGCAGCTTTCACACGCACCAATAGCCCTTACTTCTGAAGGGGGAAGGACAAAAGGAGTGTCTTCTTTTGACCAAGGAACAGCAGCCCAACCTGACATTTTCCCCACAGCAGCTCCACCTTTCGAGAAGGAAAGCCTGTCCAAATAGATATTTGGGGTCCGCCATCTATGGTAAGATGCCACAGCTGATCTGTCTCAGAGAGGTGCTGTGAGCTACCTAATCTTAGGAGAGCTAAATAAAGGTGAAGTCTTACTCTAAGCAGCAGATGCTTAGCTTCCTACTCAGCATCATGGAGCCCTGAAACATGTGAGATCAGAAGAGCTGCTTGAATTTTCAAAGGGTCCACTCAGATCCTCCTGGAGGGGAAGGAAAGACACCACCCTGCCCACAGCCAGGTTACCCGATAATAGGGGACACTTCAGTTGTGAGGGTTCACTTGTTAGCAGCCTGCAAGTTGCTTCCAGAATAAAAAATCGTGACTTGCAATCTGTTCCTACCAGCCCGTCAACTTTTAGTATATTCTTACTGCCCCCTGCTCCTCTTTCCTGTGTGTCTGCCTTCATCTGTAAAAATGTCAGGATTTGGAGATCAACTGAGCCCCAAACAGGCATCCTCCTTAGGGGAACTAAAAGAAGTACTTTTAATTAGTTAGTCCCATATCTTGAACTTGACCTATTCAGACACTGACTGTTATACAGATGTCACCTCCTTAGAATTTAGATACAAATGCAGGGGACCACAGTGGGAGGTAGGGGATTGCTGGTCTGGAGACCAGAAGGTTGTGAAAGTGAGAAGCAAATCTGGCAAGGACAGGAAGAGCGGAAAAGCAGGCGATTCCACTGTGTGCAGCCTGCAGGGTCATCTCTTTTTACTGAGGGATATTCAGTGCTTCCCATCCACAGGGAAAGGACAGAGCAGTGAGGGAGAACCACCTTTTACAGAAAACACCTGAAAAAGGAGCATTAACCCCATAGAAATGCAGTGAGAACTCTGGGGAGTTGTAGAGGAAAAAATCATGAGAACACTCTACAGTTTGTGTAAAAATGCCAAAAAAAGATGTGATCATTTCAAAACGTGGGATATACAGAGGATACATAAAGTAGGAAGAACTGATACAAGAAAAAAAATTGCTTAAAGCAGTAGAAAGACGTTTCTTAGCCTACACTGATTCGGGTCTTGGCCAGGAATGAAGGTTAAGTCCAGAATTGGTCTATATTACAAGATCAATGAACAGGACCCACAGTGAGGTAGGCTCAAAGAGACTACAGCATTCCTTCATTCAAATCTTTTCAGTCACCGCACATTAGGGAAATTGTGCCAAAATGATAAATACATGCACCATTTGACCCAGTAATTGTGCTCCAGCAATTTACCTGAAGAAAATAATGAGACATGTCTGTATAAGTGTCTAACAGGATGTTTGCAATAGTGAAAAATTACAAACAAGCAACTATCTAACAATAGGAGATTGTAGAAATGACACATAGCCAATAAGTACATTTATAAATTGACTTACTGACATGTGTTCATTACCCACTGACAATTCAAAAAATTAGTCTCTAGATCCACCTGCAGCTTACATTCCCATTTTTATAAAAAATTTATGGACATGTAAATATACATGAGTGAAATGAAATATACCAAAGTCAAAGGTATCTGCCTGGTGAGGTAATAGATATATAAGGTATGATGGGCTTTGTGTGTGTGTGTCTAAACAATATAATTTTCATTCCTAAGGAGCAAATTCGTGACAAAGACTCTCAACTTGACAGAAAAGTACCTTAATAAGATGACTTCTGCCACAAATCATATGAGTACCTCCCTAAAAAATCAGAGCCCCACAAATATTTAACAAGAAAAAGACACAGGAGTCTAGTGCATAGTAAATTCTTACTTAATGTCATCAAAATCTTCTTGGAAGCTGTGACATGAAGTAAAACTGCCCTAAAGTGAAAGCAGTAACGTCCTTCCACTCACTGCTGATCAGGACTGTTTCTGTCTTCATTAGCGTTATCACAAGACAGCATTGACTGTCTCAAGGTCCTTGGAGAACTTGCTATGTTTGACTGCCCTTAACATAATCTGATAGCGCCCTCCCTGGTGACACAGTGGGATAAAGCACAGCACTGCGAAGCCGGCTGCTTCAGCAAGATTTCAATCCTGGCCCTGGAGGTGACCCACATGGCACAGCAGACCTCTCCTGTCTCGCAGTTGCTCCCCTCAGCAGTGTACTTTGTCATTCTGCCTGTTCTGCTCCCCACTCTGTCTTTGTGAATCCTCTTACTGCCCCTGCACCTCTGGCCTGTACCCCAGTTCTATATGCATAAATAAGTCTTTTTAAAAATAATAATAACAATGTGAGGAAATCTTTTGCTATCTTTTGCTAACATTAACCAATGTTAATATTTTGTTTTATTTGGAGGAAACGCACACTCTTTACTACAACTCACAGGGGTTCTTCTCACCCTGAGTACTTGCTCACCTGGAACAAACATCTTGTCTCTTGTTTTGGGCCATCACAATAGGATGAACTCAAACTCCCTCAAGATGCTTGAAGGCAGTAAAATCTTGAACCACCAAGTGTTGGAGCTGATGGTGGTGACTTCACGGGAGGAAATGACAGATGCTCAATGTTGGAGAAATGGACAAGCATGTGAATGTGGCCAGCCCCTCATTCCAAGACCTGGCTTCCCTCGTGGGGTCCCCCTGCCCCATCAGACTTAAAGTTGAACACCTCTATGTCCACTGACCGTCTGCCCGACACTTCCTGAAATAATCCATCTTAAAACCATCTCAGAATGGAGGGGTCAGTGGGCAGTGGCACTTCTTGCTGGGGAAGACTCAAATATTATGGTATTATTACATAATAATAATTTAAAAATGATATTTGGTCTTTGTCCTGGTTCCTGGCCAGCCCACAACTCCCCAAACCATCAGACTCTCCAGAGTGATGGAAGCCTTTTGTGGGCCCCTGAAATGAGGGGTGACTGGGTGTCCACCCCTTGCTAGCTTCCAATGGGACTGTCACAGAAAGATCAAATTTCCACCCCTCAACCTGGGTGGGCAGCAAATAGCTGGAGATCAAGTTAATCACCAATGGCCTGTGATTTAATTGAGCATGTCTGTGATAAAGCCTCCTTAGAAACTTCTAAATGACAGTGGTGGGGAGTTTGAGTCTGTGAACATACCCAAGCACGAGGAGAGTGGTGTGCCAGCAATGCACCCTACCCCGTTCAGTGCCTTGCCGGGCACTTCTCTTGTGCTCAGCTGTTCATAAGCCACAAAATGTCAGAGAAGTGTCTCCTGATTTCTCTGAGGTGTTGTTCTAACAAATGATCAAATCCAGCAAACAGCTTGTAGGAAGCCCCAGAATTGAGAGCCTACTAATCACAAGTCAGTGACCACCTTGGTTTGCCACTGACCCCTGAAATTGGGGCAGTGTTGTGGGGCTGAACCTTTAACTTTGGGGATGATGCAAACTCCAGGCAGATGGTGTCAGAATTGAATTCAATTGTCTGACACTCAGCTGGTGTCAGAGCTCTGGAGCCATGGTGGAAAAGACACCATGCATTTTGAATCAGAAATGTGGTAGGTAAAAATAGTTCAAGGGTTAAAAGCACATAGTGGGGGAGATCTTAAAAAGAAAGAAAGAAAGAAAGAAACCTTTGTGAGTGCAAATATACCATTCCTGCGATCAAAGAAGTCCAGGACCTATTTCCTAATCTTATCACCCAGCCTGAGAAAGAACTAGCAAACATACCTGTGCATAATGTTGAGTGTTAGCAGCCTGATTTGCAAAGTAAGAGGACCTACGTTCAGTAATGCAGCACTGCTCTTCCAGAAAGAAGAGAATCAGGCCCCAGGACAGGCTAGCCTCTGAGTCCCAGGCATGACTCTGAGTCATTCTCACACATTCTACCTCATTCCTTTCCAAAGCCCTGGAGTAGCACTAGAAACCAAGTTTCAGAGAGGCTAAGTAACTTTCCCAAAGCCATATTGCATCCCACATGCCAATGTAAATATACATGAGTGAAATGAAATATACCAAAGTCAAAGGTATTTGCCTATTCTTGTTGGAACACAATCTTTGGCCTATGAATGTGAAATCCATCCTTTAACCACTGCCTAACACTAGCTCCTCATAGCTATTGTATGCATAGCATCTCCTTACCCACATATATCGATATACTGCAAGAGGACAGATCTTCTGAAGATCACCCTCTTCATCAATGTCACCATCACTATAATAGTATTTCCTACAGGCTGGCCTGCATGCAGCTTCCTTGCAGGACTGGCTACTTAATTTGTGGAGCCCAGTGCAAAATGGAAACACAAAGTCCCTTGTTATCAAGAAATTTTCGTTAGAGAGCAGAGCACAAAGCCAAGGGCAGGGTCCTTCTGAGCATGGGATTGAGGCCTAGGGCACAGCCTGTTGTGTGCCCATAAAGTCAGCCCTGCTTCCCTCTGTCCCTCTGTTTATACTCAAATCACCTAAGGTTCTCCCAAAGGGAGCATCAGAAATGCTCATGGTGAAGAACACACCCAGTGACATCTATTCTTTTCACATATCAATTCAATAAGACCCTAGGATTCTAGGAAACAAGAAACTCAAGGATTAACTTAAAATGCCCCCTAACAAGACACAAAAGTCCCAGCTAGACTGATCGTCCAGCTGGCCTCTGCAGCTTAGCTCAAAGGCAAAGGGAAAGTCCTCTAGACAAGCATATGGACACGCATAGGTCCCAATTCCCCTGGCCACTTCCTAACAGAGCGCGCGCCCTTTGAGCAAAACACAGAATTTTCACACCTGTTTTAATGTTGGTGCCTGCTTTCATTCGGGTTGGGACATGAACTAGACTTCTGAGTGGCTGGTTTTGAAACAAGCAATTCTGTATTCATGCTCCCATTCTTGCCTTGTTTATCCTGGGACCTTTCCAACCCTTTCAAAATGGGCTCTTCCATCCTTGGAGTATCTCCTTAACCTCTTTAAAGGCCTCTTCTTCCCCGTGTTTGTCCCTGCCTCTTAAAAAGTACATCAACAACTAAGACAAAACAAAACCAAGGTGGACATACCAGAGCTTTGGAGCCAGCAAATGTTGTTTGAGTCCTGTTGTTGACTCTCCAAGAGAAGCCAAAGGGGAGGAGATGGTGGAGGAGGACCGGGCCCTGCTGGTAAATGTCCACACGCCTGTCTGTTCAGCCCCTAAGGCCCCAGGGGTAGTCTCCAGTCTCCAGAGAGCACTGGTCCTCTGGCTCATTTAACAATTCCAGGTCGCTTGAATGTAAATAATCAATGCCTTACAGCTCCTCTTCTTACAAAGCAGGCTAACAGCTGGTACTGGCTTGGGAAGAGGTGATTCACCCTCTGGCTCTTCAGAACAGTAGGAAAATCACCATTGCCCAGTAGCTGCTGACCTGGGTCTCCACACTGCCCCCTGCTGGACACAATCCATTATATGCGGATTGTGTGTTGAGAACTGGAGTTTACTTGTCTTGAATCCGGTGGAGAGACTTTAGGAGAAAGCAAATAAAATGAAAGCACCATCGAGGCATGCCTGGCTCTCCCAACAATGACATCAATGTCACAGGAAACTAGAAAACACAGTTTGATTCCATGTTCATCTCAAGATAGCAGTTTGAGTGCCCTGGTTATCAAAGTAGGAAGGATTTAGCATTTGCCATAAGGAGAAAGGTTTCAGGGAAAGACTTTACTTTAAGGCTCAGGAAGGGAGTTCCTTAAACTGGCCCTTCAGCCAATCCCAGGATGCATGCTGTGAGGGCTCTGAGGGTGGAGAGAGGAGGCTCCAGTCGAATTTCCATTCTAGGTCCCATCAAGACACAATAAATAGCCCTCGACACTTTGAGACATTAGAAAACTCCTGAAAAAAACTCTATTTCAGGAAATAAAAACACCTAACTTTTAAATGGTTTACCAGAAAATGCATCTGCCAACTGCAAGAATTATTTCTACATCCGTGGCTCTTTTTTCTATCCACAATAGGAAGCCAGAGAAGCTTCCTCTATTGGGAACAATTAAATACACTCAGAATCTCTTTCAGAGTTAAAAGCATTAATTTAACAACAATTTTGTCAGTTTCTGATAATTTCTTTTTCTAAATCAGTTCTACGAGCAGTTGAATAGTTGGGGCTCCTATCTTATTCACTGATGCGATTTATGCATCATTTTGATTTAAGAAATCCTTTGTATCTGAATAGCAAATTCATGCTAGCTTTTTGTTTTCCTTTCACAAGGAACAGGAGAAGGAATAGAATGACATAATTCTGAGAGGCAGCAGGCAGTCTTGGGAAAGAGGAAAGGGAGTGATGGGTTCAAAAAGTCTGGTCTGATTAAACTTCATTGCACTTTAAAATAGCAGCAGCAAAAAAAAAAAAAAAAAAGCAGCAGCAACAGGAATTTGTGATCTTTCCAGATGGCAGAAAGCACCATGATTGACAATGATAAATGCATTTTTGACTTTACAAGATGAATTGCTGCCCAACTGATTACTCTAATAGCCTACCTGAACCCTATTAAAACTTGGCTTTCCAAATGCTCTTTATTGACTGGTGGGCAGGGATGCTGAATTGGCGATCAGAACCTTTAAAAGACAACTAAATTAAACTGTTCTCTCAATTTGCACCTGTTGTCCCCTTAAAATTATTCCCTCTGGTCATCGCTATGCTCTTGCATGTCTCTTTCTGAAGGTAGATGATTGAGCTACACCAGTATGCGTTGTGATAATAGTAGTAAGTTGGGGTATGAAGAAATGAATGTTCTCTTGATCCTCAGAGAGAGTCCAAGGTTGGAGCAGACAGGCAAGAAAGCACTCAGCACGTCCTGTTAAATGAGGCATTATGAGAGGTCTGAACAACATGTAATGGGGACAAATTCCCCGGAAAAGGTCCAGCTCAATGTCACCTCTTCTAAGAAGTCTGCCCTACTTACCCTAGCTGAGGAGGATGAGTACTCAAGCAAGAAATGTGTACAAGGGATTTAGGGAGACACAGTGGTGAAACAGCCCTTGGTGGGCTTATCTCCTAGGGAGAAAGGCAGTTACAGGCAAGGGAACAAAGAAAATATACTGTGAAGGCTAGCGCAGACTTCTAGTAGCAGTGAGCTGAAGGCAATAACTATACATGTTGATTCTCAGTGATACATGTTTTAATGCAACACTACAGCAATAAAATATAAAAGCCATAACTACTGTCATGAAGGAAATAAATAATATAGAAATAAACAAAAAATCAGAAAGGGTCCTCCCTGGGGGTACAACAGGTTAAAGCAGCACTATGAAACTCTCTGCAGCCGCTGCAGCACGAGTTTTAATCCCTGGCCAGGGAGCTGGCCCATAGGGTGCAGCAGACCTCTCCTGACCTGCTTGCTGCTCCCCTCAGCAGTGTACTTTGTCAGTCTGCCTGTTCTGCTGCTCCCCACTCTGTCTCTGGTAAATGTTTTCACCCCACACACCTCCTACACCCCTTTTTATGCACAAAATAAATACATCTTAAAAAAATCTGAAAGGAAGACCCATTTTCAGTGGAGTGATGAAAGATGATCTCTCTAGAAAATGGTTTGCAAACTAAGAACCAAAGGATGCCCTAGAAATAGGTGGTATCAGCCAATTAAAGCACAGCAGTAGGTGTGGATTGGAAGTCAAAGGCATCCAGGCAAAGGCATGGGGTAGTGGAGTCACTGGGGGCTGGGAGGCTGTGCAGTTCCCAGAAGACCAACAACAGCTGTCTGGGCTGATATGAAGGTTGTGGCAATGGAGAGAAAAAGTCCAACTTTAGGTCCCCAGACATCTTGCAGATAGAATTGAGAAAGCTGGTTGTTTGGGGCTGACAGAAAAGAAGCCCTCAAAAATGATAAGATAATATCTTTCCATCTCTGACTACCTAGATGGATGTTAGTGCCACTTACTGGGAGGAGGATACACAGGAGGGAGTAGGGATGAGTCCGCAGGAAAAAATTATCAAAAGTCCCATTGTGTGCATGGTAATTTCAACATGTCTGTGCATTGCACACATGGAGATGTCTATTGGGTGGTCACATAAATAGCTGCAGGTTTGAGAAAAGGCCACAGATAGAAATAGACACTGGGAAGGTTACCTGTGGTTTGTAAATGCCCAAGATGGGATCCAGGAAGAATACAGAGACACTTCACAAGCTATGCAAGAGCTGCCAGGGCAGATCGGGGAAGAAAGGGAAGAAATATAACTGGGAGACTTAGACTTGAGGATGGTGCATGGAAAAACAACCACACTCCAGCAAACCCCGCCTAGCTGTCTGCCCAGTGACCACTAGGGGTGACCAGGGTGGCTGTGGGGACCTCTCACTCCCTTAATATTTGCTTTCCTGACACTGTGGAGCAACCAATCAGGAAGACTACAGAAAACACTGACCCAGTGCCTAAAGCTTCCCTGCAAAGCAATCAGCAAATTACCCCTGGATTTATTTTGTCCTTCAGCAGCTTCCGTCACAAAAGGTCTACTCAAGCCTTCACCATCACTACTCAAACCTCTCCTTAGCATGTAAACAAGCTCACATCACACCCAACTTAAATTCAAACAAATAAGTCAAAATGTGATCTTGTTCCTCCCCTATATTTACTCTCCCTCGCCTCATCCTCCCCTTTATTGTCAGTCTTGTAAAAAATGCATTACATTAATTTCTCTCCACCCATCCCCAACCTTACCAACATGCAACAGTCATCATCACTGTGATGGCCTTAAAGTGGATTCATCCAACGACTTTTTTTTTTTTTTTAGGCTACACCTTTTTTGTTTTTTCAAATATTTATTTATTTATGCATACAGAACTGGGGTACAGGCCAGAGGTGCAGGGGTGGTGAGAGGACTCACCAGAGACAGAGTGGGGAGCAGAACAGGCAGACTGACGAAGTACACTGCTGAGGGGAGCAGCGGGCAGGTCAGGAGAGGTCTGCCGCGCCATGCGGGTCACCTCTGGGGCTGGGATCGAGCTCGCATTGAAGCGGCTGCGGTCAGCTTGCAGTGCTGCGTCCTAACCCGCTGTGCCACCAGCAAGGCCCCAATGGCTGTTTTTAAACATTGCTTGGCCTCTCTAATGCATGGGGCACTTCTGGCCATGCCAAGACACCTGCTATTTCCTGACTCCCCTGTTTTACTTTTCAGCATCTCCGGCACTCTGCATCCCCTTCCTCTGTTCGTCTATAAATAGAGTTCCCCAGGCTTCTTCCTTCAGCCCAATTTCCTTTCCTATCTTCATGATCTGTCTGGATACGCTCATTTGTCCTGTAATCCTAAGTGCCACTCCTCAAAGCCACAGACACTCATGTTTCCATGCTCAGTAAGTATCTCCACCTGATGTCCTCCACCCAAAAATACTTACCCAGTGCGCTGAACCAAATTCATTACCTTCTCCTTCCAACTTGCCATCACTCTCCTGAATACTTTTCCTGTACTCACCCCCACCTCCATTTGCTTAAGCCAGAAACACAAGTGATGAATTTATGCCTCCCTCCTTTTCACCCATTACATTTCCTTGGTCATTGAGTCCTGGCATCTGGTGTGCCTATTTCAGGTCATTATCACCCACCTGCGTGACCACGATCACCTTCTGACCACGCTCAGGCTGCTGTCTCCCCCACAGCCTCCCAATTCATACTCTACTCAGTATCACTAATGTAACAAACATGGAGATAACTGAGAGGTCTATCAACTAGGATCTGGTTAAATCAATTACTATATAGCTGTGCAATTGACTGTTACCATCTATCTACAACATATGACTATATATGTATAGGTATGAAAAACTAGTTGGATAATAGTCTGCTTAGAATGATGTAATTTGCATATTAAGAACAGGATGTTTTACATGGGTATACAATAAGTATCTCAAAGAATAAACCAAAAAAATCACAAGTGTTTCTAGACACCAGATCAAGGTGAGAGGCAGTCTTTAACTTCTTTACTTTATGTCATTCTGTAATGTCTGAAGTTTGGAGTTTTTTCTTAGTGCCACATTTTTTAATTATGGGAAAGAGCCATTGATCCAGATGGCAAAAAGTTAAAAATAATTTGACAGTGGATAGTGAATCCTTCACACCTCTCGATTTGACTGATAGTATATTCTACATACAAATCTATTTTCTCAATGTAGATTGAATGTGATCAGTGGTATTTTTACCCAAACACTGGAAATAGGCACAATATCTATATAAGAAAGCAAACAACAGATTTGTAACTCTTAAAAACAGTTAAAGAAAGGAAGGCAAGGCAGTTTTCAATGATGGCTTGCTTTGTTATGATACTTGCATTACTCCACCATTGAGCCAATTCAGTTAAGCCTTGTGCTAACACAACACAGTAGAAATCAATGTTCTGGTCTCAGAAAGCAAAGTCAAGTGACATGAGAAAATAAGAGGACAGACCCAAAGCGCTGTCACCTAAAGGCCTTGGACTATGCATAAAAGTGTTCTTTCATCCGTATATATCTTAATATTTACCAAGGAACTAGAGCAGAGAAAAGGCAGTACACAGCACCTCCCACCGGAGGTTGACACAACGTATGACTTCAATGGAATGATGCCACGGATCTCCCAGACAGGGGCCAGACAGTTCACCCTCTACCTTTTCTCAAGGCAAAGAAACAGCAGTGGTATGAATATAGAAACAACTATGCTAACACAGGACAAATAAATAATACATCTTCTCTGATTCCCAAGGTATTTTCCTATGCTCCCTGTGGCCCCATCCATTAGCTAGCGCTGATTTCCCTTTCTAAGGCAACAATTTCAGATAATCTTAGCATGACTGGAGTGAAGAGGCCTTCTGTCCTCTCCCTGGCTGGCTGTGAGGGTCACAGCTAGAAGTGGAAAAGATGACTACTAGTTCTTCCCATTCTTTCCCATTACAGTCTATCTGCCCCTACTTTTCTCCCACTACATATCCCTTTCAACAGATAGCATTTTATTATCGATGGTAGCTTGGTGGCAGCGTTGGTATTCAAACTGAAAGCAACTGTATTGCCTGTTTTCCTTTCTTGCAAACATTTGAATTTGAAGCCTGAAATGGGCCATGCTGTGGCCCTCAGGACCAGGGGTTGGAGAAGTGGCCACTCACCGGCTCTGCTCCTCTCCAGAAATTGACCTGTGCTACCCAAGGCCACACTCACTACCCAGCACAGCCCAGATCCAGCGACTATGTCAGACCTCTTTCCTCGATTCTGGACTATTTTATGGGACACTCCCTCCCCCCCCCCCCCCCCCCCCCCCCCCCCCGCCTCGACCCCAGCACCGGAGCTTTCTGTGGCATGGGTTGCCTCCATCTACCTGTGCTTTCTTCTTTCTTCTATAGGGATTGATGGTAAGAGTGCCCCTCAATGATCTTCATCAGCACAAGTCTCTATCTCAGTGTTTTCCCTGGCCAGCTACCAAAAAAAAAAAAAGCCTCCAACCCAATGTCTTGAGAAGAATCCAAAGTTGAATATTCTCAGATGACTAGATAAACTTCTACAAATGATCAGAACTTCCATCAAAACACTGCAAGTAATCAGGATCAAAACACTGCAAGTAATCAGGATCAAAAAAATCAATGATTCCCTTCAGTGCTATGTTCTATGATGATGCGGCTAATGTCTACTGATGGCTGACTTTGAATCCCAGAACAACACTAGGGTAGCAGATTCAGTCTACAATCCCATCAGTCTCTATTCTATTCTCAGAAATTAGTCCAATATTTCTGTGAGACACTTCTTCTAGACCATATGCTGCACCTAAATAGAAAACACAATCACTGAATTCATCTTCCAGGGACCACCAGCCCCTCTGCTGTCTGGGATGAGTGTTGTCAGCTGATCTCCATCCATTTCTCCCACTTATCTAATTATGCTTTGTTCATGTTGATCTCCCTCCACTTTCCTAACAAAGCTGGCCATCAGATCACAACTGTCCTTTTAAGCAAATACTGAGATAAAAACAAAAATACAATTTAGTCTGCAGCAGTTGGCTTTGCCTGAGTTGGCTAGAAAAGAAGGTGTTCCTTTTCATCTGTTCTCTTTGACCTTATCTTCCTTCCTGCAAGGCTACTGCTCCTCTATTTGAAACTCTTGGTTGAATGTCTACAAACTGGGGTCTGACCATTGTTCTCGGCTGCCTACACTCAGTCCCATCTTTTTTATGGTGGCGTTTTCTTTGGAATGTCACATCTCCACTCAAAGATCCGTTAACTTCTTTCTGCAATCCTTCTGTCCTTTTTGTGCTTTGCTTCTTAAATTCTTTATCATCTTTTGCCACACACTTAGCTCTCTTATTTCCTTTGACCAAAATGATTGGAGACTTCCACCGAAGCCAAGACAAACAGAGAGTCTTGTAAAATTTTAAGGAAATGCGAATTAATAGCCAAGTATGGATGATATGAAACACAGTAGGTTTACATGAAAGAAACCAAGGCACCCAATAATAGCATGAAATCAAAATTTTCAAAGCTTCAGTTTCTCCATTAGTAAAAGGAACCATGTCCCACAGGAGCTTCCCCAGCATCTCACAAAGTCACATATGTGTACAAGCACAAACAAGCAGCAAGAGCAAATGAATGGTCCTATTTATATCTGCTCATATTGACATCTATGAGCTCTGCTGACAGTCACATCACAAATACCAAAGGATATATTTGGAGCAACACTGATTTTTAATCAAAAGAGAATGGTGAGATCTGCCTGGTGGTGTAGTGGTTAATTGTCAGTGCTGTCAGTCTAGCTCCGCTGCTCTGTGATCTTAGTTCGATCCCCAGCCAGGGAGCTGACCCTCGTATGGCGCAGCAGACCTCTCATGTCTCGTTCGCTGCTCTCCTCAGCAGTAGGTTTCAGTCAATCTGCCTGTTCTATTCTCTGCTCTGTCTCTGGGGATCCTCTCACCCCCACACCTCTGAACTGTACCCCAGTTCTTCTATGCATAAATCAATAAATATTTTTAAAGAGAGAGAGTGTGTGTGTGTAATGCTGTGGGAATTAGAATTCCCAAAGGGCTCTGAGGCTTCTAATAGGAGTCAAGCCACCAGGCTGGATAAAGGGCCAACATATACTGCCACCTTCTGGGTAACCTGCAAACAGCGCCACTTAAGAGCATCACAGGAAGAGCCTCAGAAGGAAAAGTTTCTGGGCTTAAAAGCCATCTCTAGGTCATCACTGTTTATATATGTTGGGGAGGGGGCAGGGTAAGCCATCAACCCTATTACCGGAGGGGCAGGACGTGTAGTTATTTCAGGAAAGTAGGTAAGATAAATTACAGCCCTAAAACAACTGTACCCAAAGGTCACAAAAGAAAGTATAAAACCCAGGGCCTGCAAAGTGCTGAGCTGTGCTTGCTGCTAAGTGAAGGCCTAGGGCTCATAATCCCAAGTATCAGGCTGCCTGACTGACAGTGCCCTGGCTTATTCAAAATGCTGCATCTAGAGAGGACAATGCTGGTTGCATCCTACCCACCAACATTTCCAAAAGGTTTCTTCATTAAGAACAACCCAAAACACAGAGTAACAAGAAAATAATGGCTAAGGAGTTAAAAGGAAAAAGTCACTTGTATCACCCATAAAATGGGAATTTGAAGAATTCTTCTAGTCCACTGCCACCAGGCAGAGCACGCTCTGAGAAAAAACCATCCAAGTTCTCATTCTCTGGTGGTTGCCTCAAAGACGGAAGTGGTCAAGTCAAACAAGTAGCACGAATGAATCATTTCAGAACAAATTGTGCCCTGACCAGAAAAGCACACACTGCCTCAGAGGGCAGCCACCCTTCAGCACCTGTAGACTCTGGCCTGCAGGCCTAGAAAGTGTGAACTAGTGGTTAGGGGCAAACCAGGTTACCCAGGTTTAGGGCTTACCCTTGCTCTGCAACATTTGTGAAATCTTAGTAAACTACTTCAACTTTCTGGGCCTCAGTTTCCATGACTGTCAAATGGCCATAGTGGACCCTAGATAGCACACTGCTTTGTTGTGGGGATGAAGTAAATTCCTACATGTAAAGTCCTTAAAACAACACAGGGTAATCACTCAATAAAAGGTACCAAGACAAGAAGCTGATGATCAGATTTCTCAATTTTTGAAAGAACCTAGAATCAAGGTTTTTGTTTGTTTGTTTGTTTATTTTAGGTGAAATATTTTTACATATAAACAAATAATTCATGAATTTTCAAAATTTTGTCTGAGCCAAAACACAAAAGGTAAGTGAGTCCCCTGGTACCTCAGATCTGGTGCTGTGGAGAAAGCAAAACTCTGGAGGCTGACAGGCCTTGACCTCACTTCTAACTTAGCCACCAGCTCTGGGATCCCAAGTCCAGTGGGTGGGAGCCCGGGATGGCTGGAGCATATAAGGGATACTCTTGAGCCTGATTATGCAGAGCGGGTGACAGATGGCCATCCTGACCAAGTGTAAGAGAAGTAAGTACTCTGGGCAATGAAATGAAGTCTCTTAATACACAGAGGGGTGGGGGCCGGGGGAGGGAGGCAGAGGACGTCTCCTGCCTGAGCCCCAGGGACTTCCTTCCAGATCTTTCACATACAATGTCACCTCTCCCACAGGCAATGGGCTGACAGATCAAGTCCAACCATCAAAATGCAGTGGATTCCCTCACGGTCATGGTCAAGTGACAGCATTGGCTCCTTGAGCCAACACTGCAAAGGGAGTCACTGAGACTGTCAAAACTGTGTTAGACAGAAGAGCATCCGTGAGTCTCAGGAAACTCCAACACCGGGCATGAGCGCAGCCTGAGACTGACCTAGTCACTAAAAAGTGAAAATAGCATTATCTCCTCTGGAGATGTGAGACTAAGTCACCTACCCTCATCTGAGAATGACTGTCCCAGAAGGAACTCCTCCCCAGCACATACAGAGATGAGTTTTCACCACTAATAAGCCCTTTAGTCTAACAAACCTAGTGACATGGAATCCATCGCAAAGAGGTCGCAGGCATGGGGAGATCATGAGTTTGAAAGATGGGAAGACCTCATGGAAAGAGGGGCCCAGAGAGGACTCTGGTCCTTTAAGAATGCTGGGATAAAGCTGCCTAACTGGCGCCTCCACCTGTTTCTGAAGGGACAGCATACACAGACAGGTGCCAGACGCTGAGTCCCTTAAGCTGAATTGCACGTGCTTTAATAAGACTTGCTTGGTACCTGCAGGATTAGAATCTCCATTATTTCTCTCTCAGAGAATTCAAGAACCCAGAATCCGGTAACAAAATCACCAAACTGTCATATAGCAGAGAGTAGTGACGATTGCTCATCTAAGTGAGAAAGGAAATAAATCCATGAATGGAAGATAAGCTTAAATAAGTAGCTACACCACTGAAAATAGCATTTTATAAAACACGCTAAGAAAACAAATTTTTCTTTTGAAGAGTTTAAGCATCTAGCCTTTTTTTCCACTCTCCTTTTATACTGCTGGCCCATTGTCTTTTCTGCCTCCATTTGAAGCCAACCAGACAGATTTATAACGAGATGCTAGTCCTATTCTACTGACAAATATGCGGCCCATCTGCCTCCAATCAATGATGGAGCACGTAGAGATGGAGCAATGAGATATTTTTAAACACTCCTTTAATTAATTCATTCCAAGGACTTGGCACTTGGTGCTTTGGGTGAGGGGCGGGCAGCAGGAGGAGAGAGCAGGCTCACGATCTTGATAAATAAAGAGATTTGTCTTAATCTGAATTCTAAAGCCCTTTCTATGAGCCAGCCTGCTTGCCCCCAACAAGCTGTTAAGAGCATAGAAGAGATGACTGCCAGCCAGGCAGTGAATGGCATTTGTTATATTTTTTTAGGCTTTGAAGACAAGTTCCTAAAATGCAAAAAAAAAAACCTACAATTTTATCTTGAGAATGATTCGTTTACCCACTAGGTGAGTTTTAAATGATCAAGGTTTTATTGGATTTAAATAATTACAGTAGGAGATTGAAATGAAGACCACATTCAGTTTTTCCTGTGGGGGGTGAGGGGTGTTGCTTGGGGAGGGAGTTCAGTATAGAAAACAATTCAGTTTGCCTTTAAAAGAGAGAGAACCAGACATCTGGGCATTCTGTGATTCAGTCTGGAGGAGGATGGAAGGGGAGCATTTCTCTGGAATCAACCTGTGCTGAGCTTCATAAGGTGGACAAACTTTGCAATCCAGGATCTGTAGGATTTATGACACACTGACCCAGAAGTCTCAAACTTTGCTTTTAAATATTGCTTGTTTCTGCAGCCAAGCCCTGTCTCTTAAGGATTTTTCCTTGTCTGACAATTCCCTTAAATCTGGAGTCAAAGGACACTGTACTTAATCATGTTGCCTAAAAGAGGAAAAGTGGCCATTGAAACTGATGGGCAGGACCGTCTGGGTTTCTCTCTCTCTCTCTCTTTTTTTTTTACATGCTGGCTTTTCCATTTCACAGGCTTTATTTGGGTTTAGAAATTGTTTCTTAAGAATTAAGCTTCCACTCACTCACAAGAGGCACTCTTAGTAAGCATGAAATTGCTTTCTCGTTGTTCCAGACATTTTACCCAAGCAGGTTGATTTTTATGTTCTTAAAAATGAGAAAATGAGAAGCTCAGAGAAGCCCAAACCTCTCTAGAGTCCAAACCCCATGCCCTCCACTCACTGCTCAATAAATCCACTGCATGGGCTCTTCTTCCAACTGACCTCAACCTCATTCCCAAGGGGTGGAGGGGGGTGATCGTTATGTTTTGTTTTGTTTGCTTGAAATAATAAATCCAGAGGTCTCCCTTGCCAGGGCATTTTTGCTGCCAGTGGTTTTCTGTTTCACTTGCTTTCTATGTCAAACTGAAACACAAGCCCTTGTGGTTGGCTTTTGCCCTGACCCCTTGACTCCTGGGAGTTGATCAGAAGACAGATTGCCTTGGGTCCCCGACATTCATGGTGACCTAGTCTCTTGTGCCCCCACAAACATATTTCTAAAATGCCCATCTCCACAGCATAACCCAGTCAATAATACATACTGGCCTGTCCGCCACCAACTACTTTATAAGCTCTTTCAAACTTGGGTCAGGGACCTAAAACTATAATTCTAGCCATGTCAGGGGACTTAGAAAAAAGAATGTTCAACTATCAAATTTGACCTTGTTTTGCAAGAAAATACCTCTTAGGGCCTGGGAACCACCAGAGAGTCTGCTGTTGACTTTTATTAGACTTGGATTTTAATAACCCCGATTCTAAATCATCAGAAATCTCAAATTAGCAGACATTGTTCGCTTTGCAACAGCAAAGACCAACTGCACAAACTGAAATATGAATATTCCAAAAGATAATTTACAGAGAGTGCAGACCAAAGGTTTGAAAGAAAGTCAATAGTTTCCTCTCCAGACATGCCCAGTCCACTCCTCAATGATAACTGACATTTCCTGATGATAACCCGAAAGTTCTGCCACATGCTAAAATATTCCTGGACCATAACAGTGCATTCTGTATCACTTTATTCTTAAGGTTCATTTGCATTTTGGAGTGTGTTCTTCACAGTTAATGGAACTATCAAATGTGATGATGTACGCAAATGAGCTCTGAAAGTGGAATGCAAAACAAACATAAGATGTCACTATTGCTTCTGATCAGTCTTTAAAAATTGATAATCCACATATGTTGTTGTCTGTAACTACATCACCAAACAAGTTATAACCAGAACGTTCCATTTACCATATTACCCATCCCCCAAACATTCTGGATCAACAGAGTTGAACGGAAAATGCATACATTGAAAGCATATAATTACATTGCTATTTTGGCATTTTTTCCCCTCAGCTATGTATAGTTCAAATACACAGTCTCCACATTGTTAGAAAGCAAAGCTAATAAAGGAGATCAGCCTGAGGATTCCTGGTGTCTTTATCTCAGCCACCTTAACCCAAGATTTCAAAAGGGGCCAGAGAATCTCCCCAAACCATAAAACAACTTACTAATCAAAGTCCTGACTAGAGTCAGTTTTCTAAAAGTCAGCTCCCTGACCATTTGTGACTTTGTGTCTGCCCCCAGAGAGCCCAGAAATATACCCCAAACTACTTAGTCAATACTTCTGGAAGGAAAGAGTGGAAAAGTAGACCAGAGCAGGTAACCTGTTCATTATTATTGCTTTAAAATGATAATGGGCCACAGATCTTTCTATAGTTGTTTCCCATTTTTTTTTTCAGTTCATTCATCTAAATGCAAATTCCCTTGGCCAATCTTTTCTTAACATGAATTGTACAAATACAGCATGAATTGAATGCCAGTGGTTTAAACAACTGAAAAATCACTTCTGCTCTATATTTAATGTCAAATCATTTGACAGCTCTTATCTAGGACAAAGTTAGATAAACGCACTTAATTTGGGGATTTTTGCTGGTGTCTTAACCTCTCTGATCACCATCTCTCCATCAACACAAAGAGTGACTTGAATGAAGGATTTGAAAGGCCACTGTCAAATCTCTTTCCAGCCTTGTCTTTAAAGGAGGCATAAAGTCTAGAAGGACCCTGAAGGCAGCCAGAAATGCTTGTATATCTCTTCTAATATGAACGGCTAATTAATTAAGCCAGGAAACACTGAGGTTGAATCGGGTGGACTCAATATTTAATTCTAGAGATCTGTTTTAAGACAATGTTCCACCTTCCCCATATATAAGTGCCAAGCTGAAGCATCTTTTGGAGAAATAGTAATTGGGGACATTCCCTGGAAGTGCGAGGGGTTAAAGCCAGCACCATGAAGCTATCAGGAGCCACTGCAGCACAAGTTCCATCCCTGGCCATTGAGTGACCCACATGGTGCAGCAGATCTCACCTGTCTCGCCTACTGCTCCCCTCAGCAGTGTATTTCAGTGGATCCACCTATTCTGTTCCTCACTCTGTCTCTGGTGAAGGCTCTCACCCACTCCCCCACCTCTGGTCTCTACCCTGGTTCTTGTATTTATAAATAAATAAATCTTAAAAAGAGAAAAAGAAATAATAATTGGAAAGTTCCACACTGCTTAACTGTTACGATGAAAAGAGAAGAACTCTCATGCTCCCCCAGTGTCATGGTCATTGCCAGGGACCTGTTTGAAGGAGTCCAAGGGACAGAAAAGGGGTAAGTAAGTCCCTGCTCCTGGACACAATGTTGGAGGTTGGGGGACACAATTTTAGCCATTTTCTCTTTGTTGGAGGTTGGAATCTAGACTTCTGACTTTGGAACCAACTCTTCACTTCTACTTAGAGATGCATCTCCTCCAAGCAAGATTGTGGACTTGGTAAAATTTATTGGAGAGAAAGTGCAGAAAGTGCCAGCATCAAAGATTCGTGCTCTGTGCTGAGAGGATTTGTTTTCCCCACAGGGAGATCCAGGGACAACTTGCAAGTGGCTCTTGCAAATTTGTGAATGAACCAAATTTGTGAGCACCTTCCTAGTCTAGCTCTATCAAGCAGGAAACATTTTCTGTGCGATACTGGTCCACCTAGACCCTTCATTCTAGAGGCCACATTCTGGACCCTTCCTTCGAGGTGTGAGTATTCAGGGGATTCTTTTGTCTCTAGCAGCTCCACCTCCCTCTCGCTCACGACAGCTGTCCTTATTTACCACCTAGAGCTTGTCCATCCACTGAAACCTCGAGAGGCCAGGGACCACCACTTGAAAGCCTTGAGAAGAATGGGGACGCTAGGCTTCTCCTCCTGGAATCTGGGGACTCCTGTCTCAGCCCAAATCCGCGTGCTTTCCCGCCTCTTCCCGGGAAGCACCCAAATCTCTTCCTTTCTTCCTTAGGGCTTATCGGGAAGATTCTCCCCACCCCGGAGCACCGGGCTGTTGAATTCGGCGGGGCATGTACTCGGAGACTTTGCATATTGGACGTTCAAGGCCGCGCGCACTTCCCCTCGCCCCGCCCCGGCCCAGGTCCCGGCTTCTCCATTCATTCCAGACTGGTCCCCCACCTTCCAGCCCGCGCAGCGCTCAGGACCTGTCACGCACACCGTCCCCAACCCCTTATTGTTTTTAAATCGCAAAAGTAACCACAAGAGGATTTTTGGTCACACTTTTCCACACCTCCTTTGTACCCTTTTAATGAAAGTGAAATAATCGCGTCTCTTGCATCTTCAAAGGGTTAAAAGCAGCTAGCTTCTTCAGGGAAAAATCAATTTCCTCCCCACCATCCCACCCGCCAGTCAAGCCATTGCTCTGCCGCCGACTCCGAGGCCTGGAGCCCACTCTCTATCCCCATTCCGGATAGGGGACCACCACCCCGCACCAACCCCTACCCCATGGGTGCAGAGAAAAACCCCCTCACCCTTCGGTCGATGCCATGGTCTGGGGAACGCCCCCTCCTCTTCGGCTCTATTCGGCAGCAGCGGGCAAGTGAGTGAGCAGGCGCGGGGGTAAGCGCTAGAGTGTGGTCCGCGCGGTATTTAAGGGGGAGATTCTCCCCGCCCTTCCACCCCCCTCCTGGGTAAGCCCTTTAGTGCCTCAACCCGAGCTGGAGGCTTCCGCCGAGGCTAATCCGCGTCTCTGCTCTCCACCGCGCGCGTCCGGTGCTCCCCGCCGCTGTCGTCGGTGGTGCTTGGCAGAGCGCTTGGGGGGACTTGGAAGGTGGTTTCCCCGAGAGCGCCGCCCCCGGGGCTGCTAGTGGGCGCGCAGGGGCCGGGCGCCGCCGCCGCCACCTGTGTTTGCTGCTGCGGGTCTCAGGCGCGGCGAGTGGCGGAGCGCAGTGCGAGGGTGGTGGCCGGGGGCGATCGTGAATGTGTGTGCGGTGAGTGTGCAGGGAAGTGTGTGCGTGCGTGCAAGCGTGTGTTGCTGTGCGCGTCCTGGGGGAGGCGGTGGAGGCTGCAGGGCCCTGGCTCGGAGCCGGCCAGGGAGGTATTGCAAGGTTTAGCCCCGCCGGAGCTGGGGATTTGCAGGCGATCCCTCTCTATTTTCGTTGTGAGCTGACATCACCCGCGCCGCCGCCTCGAGAGACTCCTTTAACTGCCGCCTCCTCGCCCCCCAGCTCCAGACACCGTCCCTCCCCCCAGCTTCTCGCCATAAATTAGCCAAATAAGAAAAGAGGCCCCGTTGATCGCCATGGAAGGCCTGGGTCACCGGTGGCAGGAGCCCAGTATCTAAGGAGTCGCTATTGTTTCTGTTCAAGCTCGCGTGGCCCCAGGTCACCCTGCGCGGGGCTAAGCGGAGGCCAAGGCAGAGAGACCTGGGATGCCCCTCCGTCCCTTTGAGCAGCCCCGGGTGCTTTGCCACACTCCCTGGCACACTTGCTACAGTTCACACCCTCCCCCAAGCTAGCCCTCGTAGGTGGCACACCCACCTCAGCCTCCCACGACCCGGCACCCCGTGCAGCGGAACCCAAGTGGTCGAAACACGCAGGCGGCATGGCCAAAATGCAGCCCAGCTGCGCCCCCCCCCCCCCGTTTCCACGGCCGGAATAAATCTCTGGCCTTCAATTATTCATCGGGATTAATATTAATTCAGCTCCCTGGGGGCGGCGGGGCGGAATGCTGGGTGGGGGGTGGGGGGTGGGAGCGCTAGATTGTTGGTTTTTTTAAAGCAGAGAGGTCGGCCTTGGGGTGATGGCTGGCTAGGCTCAGCGAGATAACCTAGGGTAGTGGCTGGGACGTGTCTCCGCCCACCTGGCTCTCAGCTCGCCACTGGCTTCGGAGCCGGGGGCGGCGCGCAGAGACAGATGGGCCTGGGCAAGAGAGTGTACAAGCCTCGCAGGCGTCTTTGCATAATTATGTCGAGATCCATGCAGATTTTATTATCTCTGGGCCACTGCAGACACCTATGACTCCACCACCTGCCAACCCTGTGACCACCGAGGAAGAAAAGTCTCGCTTTGCTGTTCTGGAAAATGGGACCAGAGCAAATCCCCTCAGAGTGACAAAAACACCCCTGCTGCAAAGATGTGAGTGTGCAAGCCCCAGCCAGGCTCCTCTAGCAAGGTCTCTGGAGCCCCAATGCTCAGGTAGTGGGTAGGGTCTGCTCCTGGCAGCCTCCCCAGTCTTCTTTCCCCAGGAAAGAGGCTCTTCAGGCCCACAGCTGTGCGGCCCTTATCAGAAACTGGAATGCACCAGGCCACATGGAAACTCCCAGGGCTCATCCCTGGCACCCTGCCAGGGGACTCCAAGTGCCTGCTGGATGGTGTGAGTGGTGAAGTGCCAGGTGCTGGCATACTGAGATTTTGAGGTCATCACCTCCCAGCGGGGTAGGCGAGGGCAAAGTCCTCAACTTCTCTTTATCCCACCTGCAAAAAAAATGGGAATTACAAACTCCAAACCTGCTGTGCTAATTGAACGAAATGGCACGTGAAAAGTTGTGCAGAGTTCGGAACCTAGACAAGCTTTTCAGTTAAATCTAAGGGACCTGGGCTGATAGATAGGTTCTTGTGTGCAATAGCCAAGAATGAGTAGGCAGCTGAGAGAAAACAACAAAACAGAAAAGAGGCCCTCCCTGGTGGCGCAGCGGGTTAAAGCACAGCACTGAGAAGCTAAAGCCACTTCCGCATGAGTTCGATTCCCGCCTGCGCCGGAGGCGACCACATGGCGTGGCAGACCTCTCCTGACCCGCCCGCTGCTCCCCTCAGCAGTGTACTTCGTCGATCTGCCTGTTCTGCTCCCGTTCTGTCTCTGGTGAATTCTCTCACCCTCCGCATCTCTGGCCTGTACCCCAGTTCTGTACAAATAAATAAATCTTTAAAAAAAAAAAAAAACAGAAAAGAACCAAACAGAAGTTAAAGAAAGTGTTGCCTTCCTCCCTTGGCCTCCGTCCCCAAATCTGAGTGCAAACATCATCCTCCCTCTGTGCTGGTCTCCCTCTCTCCTCTCCTCTCCTCTCCTCTCCTCTCCTCTCTGCATCCCTCTTTTTTCTGTCTGTCCCATTAGATTTATCAGAGCTACATTTTTTTCATCCCAGGATTCTTACAACCCCTTTAAATTTGCATTTTCTTTTTTTTAAAAAAAAGTAGCTATCAATGTATTCATCTGTGTTCAATTAATGTAATCCAGCACATGTATTGAAAAATAATACTCTGTTGATGACAAACTACTTCCCTGTATCTTGATGATCCGCTAACACTTCCTTCTCTTTAATCCCTTCAAAGGTACCTGTGTGACTGTGCAACTGAAATTATAGGGAGAGGAACCGCTACAATCCCATTTTCTCTTTACCATTTCAGGGTTTTACTTCCCTTTTTGCTGAGGCTGCCACTGGAGATCAAAGTCTGGGGGTTCTGTCCCAGGCCTGCAGAGGACCGGCACCACTGTGCCCCCTTTGGAAAGAGCAGGAAGGAGGAGTCCATCTTAATCCCTCCCTATCTGCACACAGCCTCAGAGCTGAGCAGCTGAGCTTCTGGTCATTGGCCCTCACTGCCAAGAGCCAGGTAGCACTAGAACTTAGGCACCGTGGACTTGAAACGAAAAGCGGACGAGTGGGTTTGTTTTCACTCTTTGAGCCATGCATGTTTAAAATGCTCTAAATTATGCTCTCAGTGTTCAGGTATATCATGAAGCACAGCCAGAGTAGATGGACACCAGGACTCACTTTGCCACCTTGTCTATAAATTGCTCTGCTGGAAACTTTGACATCTCAGCCTACCCTGGAGAGACATTAGCATTCAGCTGCCCTCAGAAACAAGGCCTATTAAATCATGTGGAATATGCCACAGATAATTCTGGATAATAATCACTAGCCAGAAAGAATTGGTTCTCTTTCCTTGGACCAGAGGAGCCCTGCTGAGATTCCCACCAATTCTTCCATCATTAAGCAAATTGGAGCATTGCTTTCAACATAGGCTGCCCATCAGAATAAGCGGGGAAGCTTTTTAGAAAATAACAGTGCTCAGGTCACCTGCTAGAGATTTGGGTTTGTTTTTTTGTTTTTGTTTTTGTTTTTGTTTTTCAGTCTGGAGTGGGGGTTGGGGTCCTCAACTTCATATTTCTAAAAAACAATTTCCCCAGATGATTGAGAGCTGTGCAAGCAGCATGGGTAACCACGGGGCTAGAAGTGGCTCAGCGAGACAGGTTTCCAAAAACGGGGGCCCCGAAAAGTAGCTGGGGCAAGTTGGCATGGTCAGCATTTGGAAGACAAAATGAAGGAAGACATGACACAAGGTTGACCTTCCCTTCTTCAACTAAAACCTCTCTAGGCAAATGACTATACATTACTCTGGACAATTCCTGGCATGTTCTGAGTGTTCAAAAAATGATCACTCTTGCCATAAGGAGGCAGCTACTTGCCCCCACGTTAATTCACCACTTGAACATCCAGCTTCCCCTGAAACTGCTAAAGTATGACGCTGAATTCTAGATAAGCAAAATACCCAGTTCTCTTCGTTTGGTGTGTGCAGGGAATACTGAGGGTCAGCCATGAAACCACACTGTATTCATGTAGCAGAACTCAGCTCTGTACCAGGCAGAATAGTCCTCAGTTCTTCCTGCCAAACAGGTGCTGCCTTAGGCTGCACACTTTCGGGTCTCAGCTTCCTCATCTGAACCCCAGAGAGTATGCGAATGGCCACTCCAGGGTCATCGTGATGATCAAATGAGAAACATGTGGAAAATAGTTCTAAGCCTGGTGCGTCAAAAATAGTTCTAAGCCTGGCATGTCAAGAGTGATCAACAAAGGTTCATTCTAGATTGGCAGGAATAGCAACATGCTATAATCTAATTTACCACCAAAAATCTAGGGCCCTCTCAGTGGCGCAACAGTGTTAAAGAGCAGCACTATGAAGCGATTGCAGCCCAAGTTCAATCTCCGGCCAGGGAAGTAGATCCACCCGTTCTGCCCCCTCCTCCATCTTTGATGAATCCTCTCACCTCCCTGCATCTCTGGCCTATACCCCAGTTTTTATATGCATAAATAAATAAATAAATAAATAAATAAATAAATAAATAAATAAATAAATAAATAAATAAATAAATAAATAAATGAATGAATAAATATTAAAAAAAAAAAACAAACAAAAACCAGCAGAGACACTTGAATTTAAGATTCTCAGTCTCTTCTAGGGACTTCATGGTTCTGGCCAAAACAGGAAGAGTGAGATGCTCTGGCTGAATTCACTCTACTAGAGTAAATTAGAACTGTTCTATAGTATGGACTGAATTTAAAAAAAAAATTACACCAAAATTTTTTAACAGAGAAGATGTAGGCCAATAGGAAGAAAGACACAGAGAATGAATGCTTTTATCAGTCATGTTTATATCAGGGAAAGAAAAAGCTGGCATATTCAAATGAAGTAAGTTATACAAAGTTTAATAAAGGGACTATTTCCAGGGATGGAAAAGATATAGGGAACTCTAAGGGATCATGCAAACCCCCTGGACTGGTAACAGCAGGGCTCATTACCTACCCTAGCTTGGAAGGAAGTTACTGGAACTAGGGGGGAGGGCTGTAGGGTAAGACCACCTGACATAGGAACTGAGAACTTTGTTGCCACAGCAACCTGCTGAAAGGGGACCTTGGGATAAATAACTCCACCCCACTTCCCTCTTATTCCGCTCTCCTTTCTGTTACTCCCTATGAGCCAAAGCCAGCTGGAAGTCTCCAGGCAGGAGAATACCATTGCCACAATTCATACAGTCCTTGCAGTTAAACCTCCCTGGGGACTATAACAGGATGCAGAAGATGGAAAATGGGATCCTCAGGTCGATGGAAGAGTGTGAGGGCTGAGTGCAGGCACTCCCAACAGAACCCTGCCCATAACCCCTATGTTTGGCAACCCAGAGGAAAAGCGATGCTGCCATCATTGGGGTAGGTTACCCCAATCTCTGTTGGAACATCTTCCCGCAGAGAAGACTCTACAAGAACATTTGTTAGAGATTAGAATATGGTATATTTATACCATGGAGGAAGCTACCAGATGGCCTCATAGATTCTAGCCCTAAATTCTATAATTTTCAACATTCTTCTCCTTATAGGAGCTAAGTTGGACCAAGGAAGGGGTAAAGACAGTTCCTTCTCCTATTGTGCCTTTCTAAGGAATTCATTTCCTGTTGAGAGTGGTTATTGCAGCTCCCTGTAGGGAGGAGTGGGGAACTCCTAATATAGAAAAGAAAAAAAAAAAAAAAGCCTATGCTGTTTTCCCATAAAAGGCTGTTAAATAAGACCATTCCTCTCAAGATGACAACAGAGGAGAAATGTTTCAATGTTCAAAGTTTATCAGAAGAAAGTGGCCTAGAGAGAGAAATAGCAGCCAAGAAACCCAAGGGTTCCTCTAAAAGGAATGGTCATTTAGTAACGTCTGAGAAATATGAACTCAACTTTGCCCTTTGAATGCAAACACCATTTCATCTGTCTTGCACTTAAAGATTAGTGAGGTTCTAGAATTGAGGAAGGAGTAAAACACTTACTGTCTACTCATTCGGTAGGATCGTCACACATGTGATTCCCTGCAAAGTCACGGTGACCCATGAACAAATCTTTATTTTCTGTTTCTATGCTCTAAGCTTCTCAGCATGGAGGTTGAGGTATCTTTCCTTCTCCTTATGTGGCATCAACTGGGTCACCTAAGCCCTTTAAGATGAACCTCCTTTATCTGTAAGCTGCATCTTTCCTTTAGCTGCAAACATTCTACCTCTAAAGAAGATATCACAGGATCCTCAGCTTGGTGACAGTGGACACACTGAGTATTTGCCCCATAGCTTCCTAATCAACCAAAGAATCATAAGCTTTGGATCATAAGCTGTGTTTCTGCACCTGTCTTTTAAAATTTTGTCACAATCATTAACATAAGACTAAACACCTTCATTTTTTTTTAAATAACTAAACCAGAGGGGATGCACATGGAAGCCCTTTCATCAAAACAAATAATATGAAAATATCAATGTTTCAAACATGTGAGTTATTTTTAAAATGAGTGGAAACCATGAATGAAAAGTATTGTCCAATGTTCCTATTTTAGAGGAAAGATACTATTCTCTCACAGCATTGGCCCTGAAGCCAAGAGCAGCTGTGAATGGAATTGGAAGAAGCCTGAAACTAAATTGAAAATGAAAAGATTTCAGAAAGAGAGGAGGATTAGAGTGGTAACTGGCAAGAGAATTGTCACAGCAGCAACCTTGATCATCGAATAGAGGTTGTTAAAGTGGCCATAGAAAATGCCGTAACATGGTCTTCAGAATTAGGTTGACATGGGCACCATCTGGCTGCAACACATTTGAAGCAGTGAGTTTCAAATTGAGTTCATCGTTCCCCCTCTCCATTCATTCAGAATGGCCATTACTAAGCCTGCTGGACATGGGTAGGGGCAGTAACCACCCACCCTCCTGGCTCCTATGACAACTAGACGAGGCAATGTCACCTAAAGTACTTAGCACATACCTGGCACACATGGTAGCCATGACTGAAGGAAGAGTAAGGAAATGGGCAGGAACAGATGCCCCAAGTCCCAAGGCCATTTATAAGCCTGACTGAGAGATTATCGCACACCAGGAAGGCCCCCCACCAATTCGAGTAAAAAATGGAATGTACAAAATGATGTAAAAATAAACTATTATATTTTTTTAAAAAAAATTAGCACAGTGTAGCCCAGGTTCCTGATGAACTAATAACAATGGAACAAACTAAAGTTCAGCAAATTATGGTCCATAGGTCAAATATGCTCCACCAGTTGCCTTTGTAAATAAAGTTTTATTGGCACACACGCAAATAGAATATTCAGAACACAAAATAATAGCACAATAGCAAAGGATCCAAGCTGGTTTCCAAAAGGTAGCCTGGGAAAACTCAGTGGACCCAGCCAATCAGCACAAGACAAGGAGACACCCAACAGCCAAATCCCATTCTTACCCCTTAAGCCCATAGAAGTACCTACTTCTCACCACCTCAATGGTTTCCCTGTCAGGACCCCTCTCTGCTTGCTTTCCTGCCCTTCTTCCTGTCTATCAGTAAAGCTTGTTTTTCTGTAAACAGATGTTGAATTCATTGCTCAATGGAGGCAAGAATCGCCTGGGGTCTTCAGACTCCTCACACCCGATTCATTATTATCTTTATTATGTTATCTCGGTTATCTTGTATTGTGGTATTGTGGCTGCTACTGTTATCATCACTCCCAAGTGATGATGGTTTGGATCCAACAACACAGTGCAGCCACACACGAGCCTGTCTGGGCTTTGTTTGTGCAACTGCATCACTGAACAGAGCATGAAGGGAATTAGTCACCTCACGTACGAGCAGCAGTGAGGTAACAGTCAAGATCATTCACTCCTTTCTTGTTAACATACATTAGCAAAAGAGAAGTCAGGAAGTTCTGTTTTTATCCCATTCTCTGCTGATGAGAAGAGAGATGTTACTTCATAGAAATCTCAATTCAGAATGAGAACTTGGTCTAAATATAATCCATTCTTCAGGCAGAAACTGTCTCATTAAGGAGAGAGGTCGGGAAGACTAAAACATTTGTTAGCTACACTTATTGCCTGATGAATTCTAATGAAAAGAGTGTGAATTCATTCCATTTACTTAGTACAGATGAAAGAGAAAGGACACAATGGGAAAAGATGAATTGTGAGTTCTCGGGAAATCACTCCTCTATGCAGGTTTCTTCTCCAGGAGATGACTTGGGCCTAACTGTCAAGGCTGCCCACCATAAAAGCCATAAAAATGTGAATTAGAGTGACTGTCTCTTTTTTACTTTGATCCGATGTGAAGTAGAAATACTTTTTGAGAGTGACTGCAGGCACTTTAATTTCTGTCTGCAATGTCTTTTAATCACGGCAAAGAATTCCAGTTAAGCACCTTTCCCCTCCTTTTTTTCCGCTGGGACATTACACAGTTCAGTCGTGATGGCTTCATGATGGCCAAAAAGATGGAGAGAAAGTTATTTATCTCGATGGACATTTCTTTGTCTGACATCAGCTCAGGTGGTCAGATGCCAATTGTTTTAATTAAAGGAATGAATTAAAGACCCAAGCCAAGCCCCCAAGACCTCAGAAAATCCAGGAAAGTGATTCTTGTTCTATTTCCTCTGACTACTTCTTTATGAATTGCTTGATAATTCTGAGAAAAGTTTTGTGTCAAATCCAAAAAGTATTTTTCTTATTATGTTATTTTCCTGTTAAGAGAAAGAAAAATAGCAACTAGGTGTTTGTTCTAAATTAAGATTATAGATTCAGAGTTTTCTTTCTTTCTTTTAATCAAAAGCTGAATCAGGCATTTTAATAACGACAGTGAACAGTGAGTTGGAAGTCTCCTACATTCCTTAAAGTTGTCATTTTTAGCACCTGGATACTGTTTTATTCTAACAGCCTGTTCCCCACTCCGAATAATGATTAACAACTTTCTCTTCTGTTTGGATCTAACTTTTTGTGGAAAACAGAAGTTCAGGAACATAATACTGCTTCTTTTTTTCCTCTGAGATCTCTGTATCTAATATGATTCTTTACCTAAGACAGCTGCTCCCTAATTTTACTGACTTTACTTTTTAGTTTGTTGACCAAGCTCTCCATCAAGCGGAGGCCTCAAGCCTCTGGATAAACACTTGGCGAACTGGAATACAATAGTGAAGTGAGCCCTGAAAAAGCTCAGCCATTGAGCCAGTCTCCTTAAAATGCAGGGCCTCTGTCGCACATCCGGGCAGAGATCTGCCAGGCAAAGCCAGTCCCGCTGCCAAGAAAAGCAAAAGGGACCACAAATTGCTACCAAACCACTCTGAAATGTTCTCACCTCTCTAACAGCCCCGAAAAGATAAACGGCCCTAAATGCAAAGGATCCAAAGCATTTCACTCAAAATTTTCAGAAAAGAAAGAAAAAATAAGCAAGAGTGAAGAAACAAGTTTCTCACTTTGTTACATCATTGTGGTGGTCATCTCACCTCCACTTCCCATAGTTCTCTGCTAGAACAATAAGCAGTTGCATCAGTGCAAGGAGAACCAAGGTTTCCTTTCATGTCTAGGTTGGGATCATGTCCAACGAAGACCCAAAGTCAAAGCCGAAGGCTATATTGGGACCTTGACCTCACCGATAATTCCTAGTAATCTGTGGGTGTTAAGACACCCACTGTCATTCTAGCGATGTCCCCTCTAGTCATTGTTCCAGCTGCCTAGTAGCCCTTCACCAGGGGACCTCATTTCTAGTCTGATATCACACTGCTCTTCTCGTCCCACTTTTCCCTGTACGCTCATCAGTTTTCTAGTTCTTTATTTAGAGCCCTCCTTCTCACCATCTTTGTGCATGCTTTGCTCTGTGTCAGGAATGTTCTTGCCACCCCTCCATCCAGAAGTCACCTCAGCCACCACTGCCTCAGAGAGACAAAGCTTCTACCCCTAGATTAAATGAGTTACCTTTATTATATGTTCTTCTCATCATGCTGTATTTTCCTTACTAGTACTTCTCATAACTTCTAATTATTCATGGGGTACAAATAATTACTGAAGGCAAGCACCAAGCCTATTTTGTCTACTAGTAGTGTCTCCAATCTTTGGTACAGAATAAACACTCAATAAATCTTCATTTAAGAATAAATGACAGATAGGTAAAAAGACAGTGAATTTATAACTCTTAGTTGCATTCAGATGGAAGATTTTATGACCTATTCAATACTGTTCTCACATAGGAAGTAAGTAGGTAGCAAATTTGATAGTATAAAACTTCTCAATTCTCGGGCCCTCCCTAGTGGCACAATGGGTCAAAGCGCAGCACTATGAAGCTATCTGCAGCCACTGCGGCCTGAGTTCTATCCCTGGCCAGGGAGCTGACCCACATGGCACAACAGACCTCTCCTGTCTCACCCACTGCTCTCTTCAGCAGTGTATTTCAGTAGATCTGCCTGTTCTGCTCCCCACTCTGTATCTGGTGACTTCTCTCAGTCCCCACCTCAGTTGGTTCATACCCCAGTTCTGTATGCATAAATAAATTAAAAAAAAAGAAAATTCTCAGTTCTCTAAGAACTCTTAAGAGTCATATTCAGATCCCATACCCATAACTTCAGAATGGGCATTAGACTAGAAAAGAGGGAGCTGACTGCAAGTTTTCTATTCAGCTGAGCCTGGTTCATTTTAATAAGTCCAGCTGGTACCTTGTCCTGCCCCATCCCACACCTACACACACATGTACAAAGGGGAAATATATAAAAATAACTGCAAGCCCGGGCATTTAGTCTCAGAAATTTATCTAGACAATTGCCACTTATAGTAGCATTAGTCCTTGTTCTCAATCTTCTTGAGATTTGGAGACTTCTACTAATTCAGGGCTCCCCAATTATGTCTGCCTATATTTTTTGTGCTACTAATCCCACTTCATGGATTGTCAAACTTTTTTCTACATGCTTGGACTTCAACAGCATTCTAAAATCTCTATTCCTCTCTCTACCCTTCATAAGGTTTTGCACAACTACCTTCGTTCTCAATCCTTTCATTGGACAGTAACAAAATAACAATCATTACAGAGTATCTGCAGAGGTCAGCTAGTGTTCTACATACTTTGCTCAGGTATGCAACCTCTGCAGGTCATCTCACTCCCATTTTTAGATGAGGCAACTATAAGAGAGATTGAAAATCATGCTCCAAGTCATGGCATGTGAACAAAGAGCCTTCTTACAGCAGTCTTCTCCTGGTACAGTTAGCCTTATGGTCCTTTCTAGAATTTTACATGTATCCTTTTTCTCCTGGAGACAACAAAATGAACTTGATGTTTGCAAAGGTGCCCTAAGAAGCCAAATTATTAACCTTAACATTTGAAACTCAGCACCCATTGGCCTGATTTTGCCTTGGCTGGGCAGTTGTCGTGGCCATAAAGAGTTCATGTTGGGAAATCATTGACTCTTCTCCAAGCCAGCCCCCTCAGTGCTTAATCTCAGTACTTTCCAAACTCTGTTTCTGTAATACCCTATTTCCACCCCATCTGCCTCTCCAAATATTCAAGTGGAATTCTTACTACCCTGTGGATGTTGAGTCAGCTCAAGATACTGATCTGCTGGGATTGTCCCTTCCACTCAATCCCTGTTAGAAATCACGTAAGAAAGTCAGTGTGAACTGACGACTCAGCAATCCTTGAAAATTCAGTTGGTGTACAAGTCTGAGCACTCCCCAGCAAAGTGAGTATTGACTAAATCATACAGATGAACTTAATTTGTTAAGTATCAATGTCTTTTGTCATATGCAAAATAATCTGTATGATTGTTGGAAGGCTATTATTTATCTGCAACCCGCACTTGATATTATATTGCAAGCTGCACCTTTAAATAAAACAAGATGATGAAAGCAGGTCTTCATTTTGTTCGCCTTTGGCCAGGAGTTTTTTTCCCCTAATTGTTTCTGTAACAAAACATGTGGAAAGAGGGTTTTATCTAAGGACATGCTGTGTGGATGTGTGTGTGTGTTTTCAATACCCTCCAGTCAAAGACCTCCAGAAACATAAATATAATTGAACAAGTTTATTGCTCCTTGAAATTAACCAGAATACACATCATGGGGAACAGTAGGATAACTCAATAAGAGAATCTAAGGAAGAGCTAAGTATAAAATTGGGGCTTTTATTGGGTGATTTGGGGGAGGTTTCAAGAAAATGGGACTTCATATGAATTGGATACTGTCAGAAAGATGGGGTAATTCTATATCTGACTGTCTTGATAAATCTTATCTAGGAGGAAAGCTAAAGGCTAAAGCTCCCTCTGGTAAAGAAGCAGCAGTCACTGATATTAACCAGGGGAAGGAGTAGGTGATATTTTTGCAATTTGTATAGTCATCTTGTTTTCATCTGTTCATGGGCAAGATACAAAATTCTTGTCCGTCTCTTGATCTGCCTCATAGAGAATGATCTTGATTGCTACTGACATTCTGCAAAGTTATGGCTCCTCACTAAGAGACAACCACATTCTTGCCCAGAGCATCAGACCAGCTCCCGGGCACCATGACCTCACTGAGAGAGCATCAGATATGTATTAAAAATAAAAAGCATTTACAAAAGAAAGTAGAAGTTAACTCTTCTGGGAAGCTGAAACTCTGTTTACAGAATTCCCTTCACTGCATGGTTCCAAACTAGAGTGTGCACAAGAGAAACTTCCATGAGCATTGAGAAGGGGGCTGAAGCAACAGTGTTCATTGTGCTCTAAAAGCTGACAGCACGCATCAAGCACTGTGGCAGTTCCTGCACAATGCCATTGATCTGTTAGCTCACCAGGCTGGATGGGAACAGCACCAGGTGCACAACAAATCCAGCCCTGCTTGAAATCCTTGTGCTTTCTCGGATACCCCAATAACCAGATGTGCACAGCTACCTGCCAGGGGCACCGCTTCTCCCACAGGTCTCACACCACTGAAACCGGGGATGGAAAGAGACAATACAGGTGTCCATTTGATCTCATGATCCCAGTTTGCCATGGCTCTGCCAACTTCACCACCAACTTCACAACTGCTAGCTGCTTGATTTCAGGGTCAACACAATTGCAAAGGCAACAGCCTCACAAAGACAAGTGCCCACCACTGAATGTGACTATTGTAATCCTGTATCCTCTATGTCTCTTCTGGACTCTGACTCTCAAATAAACCCTCCAGATGCCAGCAGATAGGAGGTCTCTCATCCCTGGAGTGAGCAAGGACCAAGGTGTGAAGGGGGATGGGAGGGAAGCAGTCCCGGAGTGGCCAGACAGGACGAAGGGATCCTTACACTCTAGTCCTACTGCAGAGTCTTGGGTTTGTGTGTCTGAGTGTTTGCATCATGAGCAGAGCTGAGGGAGGAGGAATGAGAGGAGGTAATCAGCTAAGCGGTCAAGTAGCTGGAGATGATGCCAGATTCTGCTTCTGAGGGAATCAAAGCCATAGCTGAAGTGGCATACATGTGAACCAATCTGAGTGATGTGGCGAGTATGGAAAACGATGGGGAGTGGTAGAGTATGGAGAAAGGGTACATGATGGCCGGATGAGGTGTCAGGGCAGAGTCCGACAATGGAGCACACGTGCACTTGCGAGCTGACTCTACAGAGGCAGAAGCCCTGCTGGACAGACACAGTCCCGCCAGTTACCGTGGGCAGCACCCTCTATGCCAGGCACTATGGCATGGCCTCTGATTTCTCCTCACAGCTATCACAAAGGACAGATTTCTGTTGTTTTGATTTTGGACTGGTGGAAAACATTTTCTCTTTTTTAAAATTACTATCCCAACTTTATTACTATCCATTTATTTTATTAACATTGACTTACATCAAGATTTGTGTTTTAGAGGTATAGGATTCCCCCTTTAGCATTGTCACACCACACCCACCACCCAAGCACACTCCACCTCCCTGGTTCACAGAGGACAGTTTGTCAATGAATCAGTTGATATAACCAGGCTGGAGAGGTTAGATGAACTGCCCAAAGTCAGGGATATTAATCTACATCTCATGGCTCTTAGCTCCCTTATACTTCTCAAGATCTAAGATCTCAAGATCTTCTAGGCTTAAAAAAAGAAAAAAAAAATCTTTGAGTGACTTGACCAATATTTTTGGAATTCAATGTTTTAGCACCAGTCAAGGCTTTGGGGTGACTGCAGTCCTGGACAACCTCTTGAGCAACCTCCACTGACCTCAGCTCCCCAGCTCTTGACCCACTGAAACTGTGAGTCAATAAATATTTCTTGTTTCAGCTGAATACTGGGTGATTGCTATTTAGGAGTTGAAAATTAGTATCTGACATAGTGGCAGGTAGGTGAGAAGGGGGGTACAAGAAGGAGGAGGAGAATTATGGAAAGCCCCAAGAAAGCCTGACAAAAAAAGAAAGTACCAGAAATTTCCTTCTGGCTCAGGGAATTATGAAAAGATGCAGAGATGGAAAGGCAGGTTGAGAAACAAATGTCCTGACCTCTGTCTTGGGGAGAGCCCTCTCCAATAGGCTGAAGGGAGACTATATTCCTGGTTGGGTCTGTGAAAAGCAAATGTCTCCCAGGATGCCCCATGCCAACCCTGTGTTCTTGCCCTTATGATGTCTGGAAAAGACCAAGAAGTTCCCAGAAGCCCTCAAGGGAACAGGAGGAGGTCACCATGAGTGTGATTGGGTAGCTGCCAGAGAAAGTCATCACTGTCGCAATGAGGCTGAATGACACAAAGCAGCCTGACAGAAGAGTCAACCTCAGAGCTCAAGAGGGCCAGTGCCAGCCACGGCTGCAGTCCAGTCAGCAAGGTAAGTCACTGGGCCCCAGGGAAGCAGAGGAAATTGCACAAGTTACACCCAATGGCAATGTCAGCAAAAGCCCCGGAATGGGGAAGACCCAACACACATGCCCAAGATCCAGCAGTAGCTGGAGAGGCCTGTGAACCAGTGCTTAGAGTCACCTGAGCCTCCATGACACCTTGAAGAGAAAACTTCTGAGTAGAGTAGGGCATAAAGGATAAAAGTGGGAGATCACCTCACCCTAAAAAAAAAAGCCAGTGATGGAAAAGATCACTGCAATGATAGGATTGGGTTGAATTTGATTTTCCCTCTGCTATTCGGGGGTGAGGAGAGGGGCTTGAAAGGAAAAGCATACAAGTTACAAAAAACTATACCTATAGTTTCACGGCAAACCTCAATCTTGCGTAAGTAAACAGAAGATTCTATGAAAATAGATCAAAAAGTTTCACAGAGACTCAAGCAGAGTTTGTGCTAGATCTAAAACACCAAAGTCAGAGTCACCCCAGAAATCATCGAATTCCTGGTGTTTTCCACTGTTTGTGCCTTATCGGAGGAGACACAATTCTGTTTGTGCCTTACCAGATGGGACCCAAGTCTCTCTCCCCCAGTCCACGGCCCAGCAAACTGTAAGGGCTGGTACTGAAAAGGTAACATCAGCTTGGCCAGATGATGACTGGGGACTTAGACATATGGGATCTAGTTTCAAGAGCTGTCACCAAACCATCAACCTGACATGTAGCTCAGAGAGGGCGCAAACAGGAAGCAGAGTGGTAGCAATGTTCTCTGTAGGTCAGAAGCCAACCTGCGTCTTACTAAAATGTGCACAGGGGACTAGAAAAGAGAGGACACATCACACCGAGGAGGTCTGTTTGAGGCCCAGCCACTTCTAAGTCGGCTGCCTGGGCTGGCCTGCAGGTGGCTCTTTGGAACTTGGTCTGGCAGGAGCTCTGCAAGAGACCTCATGAAGTCCACGCCTCCCAGTCGACCCTCTTTCCAGCAGAGCGACCGTGACATTCTCAGCACTGAAAGGCAGAGGGCAAGGCCACCAGGTCAGCTGGCTGGGGGGCATCTACTGTGCTAGTCACAGTCTTTTGTGTAGAAATTCTTACAAGCTACAACATCTTCTAGGTGGTTGACATGCCTGGGAGGACATGGCTTTCCAGAAAAAGAGCTCTGCTCCCCTTCTGCTGAGTTTTGTCCCTGAACTCAGATGCCCAGGCACAGCCCAATTCATGGGCAAAACCATACTTCGGAGCCATGCTGCTTTGTACACACAGATCCGGATAGCGGAAAAGCCGCTGCGTGTGCCTGCAGCTCACTTCATGTTTCGCTCTATCCAGTCTTTAAAAGGCAGCACCTTGGTGAAGGCTGTGTAGAGGCTATGGCTGCAGGTCTTGTCATAGCTCCAGGTGACCAGCCCTACCAGATGCCAGCGTGGCTCGGGGGATGCCCGGCCTGGGAATGACACAGCGGCGATGCCCCCTGTCTCTGCTGTGCAGATGTTGGAAGGGGCACTGGGGTCCCAGCTGGAGCAGAACATGTTGTCCGTGACACTCACAGGGATGCCATGATCTTCGTGCTGCTCCTCACACAGGAGCGAGTCCACCACCCTGACCACCCCCGAGCGCAGTGTGTCGTTCTTGAAGCCAGGGCTGCTCACGTCCGTGAGGACGTTCCAGCCAGCCACGGTGATGCGCATCTCCTGGAATGAGGTGCTGAGGTCCCGACTGGCTGCGAGGCAGATGGGTTGGACCCGGGTGCTGATGCGGGCCTTGTCAAGCAGCTTCAGGATGGCGATGTCAGCATCCAGCAGGATGGGGTCATAGTTGGGGTGCAGAATGATCGCAGAAATCTACAGACGCAAGAAAGAGAGCAGAGGTGAGATGCCAAGTCCAGATGAACAAGAGCTGACAAACTCAGGAGGAAATGTCTAAGGGACAGCTGTGGTGATTTGAAAATACTTCACTCAAGGGGTCAGAGGAAGCGACTGCTCCATTTCCTGAGCTGCAAACAGAAATCCTCCTGGAGCCTGTCGAGTAGTGCTCAAGGAGCGGTGTGGACAGGTGAGGATACAAAGGATGAGCACACTCCTGTCTACGTGGGCAGAAGCCATGAGCCCTGCTGACCCCAGCTATGCAGGATTGTAGGGGGCCCGGATTCCAACTCTGCCAAGAATAGACGCCAGATCTTATCTGAGACCTGACTTTTAAATGTTAGCAAATAATGGTTAAAAAAAAAATGTGCTAGCATGATCAAAATATACTAAGTATATATCAAAACTAGTTTGGTGCACTGTAAACACTGTCTTTGCTTCAAGCCATTAAGAACTACACCCTCCCTGAATGATCTACAAGACTTTGCCACAAAATTTTTCCTGATTATCTCAAATTGTCTTTGATTGTCCTATTTGATCAACATATAGGGGCTTTAGGGGCTTACATCTGTGGTATGTGCCTCTGTGTATGTGTGTATGATACAAGATAAAAAGACTTCCATATATAAGTTCTATTATTTGGACTGATTTGTGTGCATTTCCTTAAAGTATCTGTTATGCTGTGCTAATCACTATATACTGGTCTTTCTCTTCTATTGAACTGTGGCTTCTTCATGCCCTATTCAGTTTCCTATTTATTATCAGTGAATAGCATATTCTAGAAGCTCAAATACACACGCGCAGATACTGGGTGGGTAGATGGATGGACAGATGGACTGATAGATGACAGATGAATGGATAGCTGGTTGGTGAATGGACAGACAGATAGTTGCGTAGCTAATAAAAGATGAGAAGGGAGACAAGAAGGTGGGCATAGAGAGAGAAAACTGTGCATTGATTAGGGGAGAAGATTTCATAAACTGACTGGGAGTATCTCGGATGAAAGCTCCGTCCTCAAAAGCTACTTAACACAATGTCCTGAACAGAAAAAGTGATGACCACAATGATAGATGTTATCTGCTACTATCTTATTTTTACACCAATTCAAGGGAAAGAAAACATCCTCACCTTCCGGAGGCTCCTTTTCTAGTAGCTATAGGTTTGAAATACTGGGCACCTGCTGTGCCAGGCCTGCACAGGTGCCAGGGTGTTACGGTGACAGACCTGGCCCAGTCACCCCTCTGCTGGCACTTGGCGTTTGCTGAGCCCGAGGCCCAGTTCCCAGCTCGCAGCCCTCTCTCACCCGCAAACTCTGGATGGTCTTCTCATCCCGATCGTCATCCCGGTAGAACTTCCCCAGGACGACTTTGAGGTCTGCTGTCTTGATCACGGTGACCTTCCCCAGCTCAGTCACACAGTGGGCAGCCACCACCACCGTGCGCTCATTCACCAGGGCGCCGCTGCAGACGAGGAACCACGTGCCCTTGTGTAGGCTGCCGCCGTGCGCGCCACTGGCCCTCCTGTAGATGGCCGCCTGCCATGGCCAGCGTGTCCCCTGGGTCTTGGGAGTGGTGATGTTCTCAGTTTTCCCACAGACTATGGAGAAAGCACCATCTCAGGAAGGTGAACTCAGACCTTCCCACCCAAAGGGGAATGTGTCTCTTGACATCGGAGTACAGAGCGAGAAGGTAGGCCCCAGGGGAATGGTGACCACGGAGCTCCAACCTGTTTATCTTTCCCCCTTAAATATTCATCAACAGGGGCCTCTCTGGTGGTGCAACGGGTTAAAGCACAGCACCATGATGCTATGGCAGCCACTGAAGCACCAATTGGATCCCCAGCCAGGGAGTGACCTACATGGTACAGCAGACCTCTCCTGAGCCACCCACTGCTCCCCTCAGCAGTGTATTTCAGGAGATCTGCCTGTTCTGCTCTACACTCTGTCTCTGGTGAGTCCTCTCACTACCCCTGTACCTCTAGCCTGTACCCCAGTTCTGTATGCATAAACAAATAAATCTTTAAAAAATATTCATCAGCTTCTTTGACAGAGTTGGTTATAAAGTCTAAGTTAAGATGGGAGGCTTCCAATCCTCGGCATTATCCACAGTCCTAATGAGTACTCTAATCAATAGTTAATAGTCTAGTCTAGTCAGTAGGACTTGACTAATCTCTAAGAGCTTCAGTCTTCCTGACTCTGAGATGAATACAGGAATAACAACCGTCCCAAGGTTCTTGAGTAGACTAAATGAGATGATAAATACAAGCAGACTCAGACTCAAATGACTCATTATTAATATGGCCACAACAAACTAAGCCACACTGGTCTCCTTTGACGAAGAGGATGGAAAAGCTGACTCCACACAAGGCTGACTCCACAGCAATCGTCAACATAATCGGTGGGTGATTAATGCTTCATCATCTGATTGATAATGGTTGCATACTGATATCAGATGAGGAGCACAGAATTTGAGGCTGAGATGGAGTAACCAAGCTGCCATCCCTGGAGACCCTGGTACGTTGACTCCCGTCCCCACTTAGTTGATTGCTGCCTTTTCTTGCCCCTTTCTGCAAGTCAGTATGACAGAAGGTGTGCTTCCCCCCCAAAAAAAATCATCTAAGATTTAATGAGTTAATTTCCCCTGGGTAGTAAGTTTAAGTCAAAGGAAGGAAGCTCTGTGGAGTCACAGATATCACCATGCTCAAGAAAGACTAGACAATCGTGTGAACAAAGCAGTGTCCACGGCTTTTCGGGAAGGCAGGGAAGACATGTGCTCTCCTGCCCACAGACAAGCCTAACTCACTTGGGACACAGGATGGGGCGCGCCCGCTCCACTTTCCGGTCCTCAGACATGTCCTCCGGCTGCTGCCCAGGCGGCGGTAGAAGGGCGAGATGCACTCGTACTGGAGCTGGGTGTGCAGATGCTGGTACCCAGGAGGCAGGTCTCCAAAGGGGAGGGCCGGCTTCTTGGTCGGGGCATCCGGCAGGTTCTGCTTGCTGAAGGCTGACGAGTACAGCTGGTGTAGGGGTGTCTCTCTGCAGCAAGGCACACAGGCCCAGAGGGCAGGGTGAGTGGCCACCATCGTGGGCCCTTAGGAGACATACCAATGTCCTCCCCATGGGTATTTGGTTACAAAAAAGGAAAAGTGGTGTTGTTATTCTCTCTCGCTCTCATACACACACACACACACTCACACACACACACACATGCACACAGGCAGGCAGACACACACATTCCCTCAACCCCTGAACAAATTACTCAACCTACGTTTTATTCCTCCGTTTCCATTTCTGGCATGCCTCCAGCTGTCTAGGATCTTAAGCAGAGAGGATAATATCTGCCATAATAGCTGCTATCCAAAGGTGTGTTATACGTGCACACACACAACAATTAACAGTGAAATTAAACAGCAAAGGAAGCTAATTTGAATGAGTTATTTTTCTCTCTAACTATTATTATAATGAGGCAATATTAGAAATTGACTTGAACTAAACTGTGTTGATACAGTAGCTTGATTTAGCAATTAGCAGATGTAATTAGTACACCTCAGAGAATAGAACTTTCTCTCAGGGTACATTGATTGGTAGAAATATGGAGCATTGTATGTAAATGTAACAAAAAAGGGCTTTTTAAATGAAACTGAACCCCCAGAGACCACTCGGGGCTTCTTGGGGACACCTACGAAAATAGTGCAGCTCATGTTCAAGTTTATTTGGTATCAGTGCCTAACAACTGTTAACTGAAAAGTCAGAATTCCTTTAGGATTCAGGGTTTCCATCACCGTTTGAAGAATGGAGACTAGAAATCCAGAGAGGCGGGGGAGGGTGAAGGGAATAGAGGAGATGAAGATGGCAGCCAGCACAGCACCTCCGCACCCTGCTCCCTTCTGCAGCAGGCTGGCCTCACCCTACTTGGCAGTGGGCACAGCGCTTTGCTCAGAGCAAACACACACCCACATTTACACCCAGAAGGCCACGTTTCAAGCAAAAACCTTCAGCTCCTGTTTAGAACCACACTCGCAACCCAGAGCTTCTAGCCTTGCAAGCACAGGCGTGCAAGGGGACAGTCACAGGAAGGACGAGACTCTTGAATAACATCGGATGTGTGTCACAGACACGTCAGGTCACTGAGTTAGGGTCAGTTCTAGTTTCTGAGGTGCCTGTTGAACGTTTCTAAACACAAAAGTTGCTGCTGTTGCTGAGAGTGGGGAGTCACATGTGAAAAGCCTTGCGCTGCTCCTTCAGTCTTGGCTGAGGCTCAGTGCATAACCAAGGGGACCCAGATGACCCCAGCCTCTGACACCCCGAATTTAGTTACACCCTGCTTGTGCCACTTCTAGCAACGTACTTGTGGATAAGTTACTTAATGTTTCTGAACCTCAGTTTATGCATCTGTCATAAAATAGTAATAAAACCTAGAATAGAATAAAATGGAATAATAATAATACCTTCCACAGAAAGTGTGGTGAGGATTAAAGGGGTGCCATTTAACCCAGAGAGTGATGTGAGACAGGTATTGTGACTCATCTTTATTTTGTAAAAGAGGAAATTAAGGGCTCTGTGAGTTTAGGAATTTGCCCCCCAATCCTGAGTCTAAAGAAGCACTATATCAACCCTAAAGAAACACAGAACTGGTCTGGAGACCTTGAGTATCAACCCAATGCATTTATCCATAAACACTTATTGAGTGCCTACTGTGTGCAAGACACTGTTCTGGGCACTAGAACTTCGTGAGGAATGGAACAGAAAATGTTCCTGCACATGTAACTTCTACATTTGTTTTAGTGCAGGGGAGGGAAGCAGAAATGGATAAATAATGCCCCCCACCACGCCACCGAAGTATGTAAGACCACTGTGGAGAAAGATGCCAAGTTGAAAACAGAAGCTCTTGGGGAAGATGAGATCATGACGGGTAGAGGAGTCCACTAGGGGCCAGTGTCCAGGGAGTGACCTGTTTTTAAAAGGACAGTCAGGGAAGTTCTCTGCCACATGAGGACTGAGCAGGGGATGGGAGGAGGTGAGACATGAAGCCTCTTGTAATTCAGGGGAAGCAGCTTCTAGAAAGAAGGAGCCACAACAGTAAAGTTTCTGAAACTGAGATGGGCTTGGAAGAAAGAGGAAGAATAAGCTAGGCCATGGCCAGAATGGAGAAGGCGAGTAGGAGAATGGTAGGGGCGTGAGAGAACAGCATTTCCTGCAAGGAAATGCGAATAGGTGCTATTCTGTGCAGGTATTACCACTTCAACTCCAAAAGAAAGGCTGGGGGGGGACCCGCAGGCTCACACCCTACATCATAGCTGGTCGCTGATCAGCAGCTCCTGGCCCGACCAGCCTGCCACACCGAGATGATTACTACCACACATCTCCCTCAGCCAGAGCTGGCAGCCTTTGGCAGGAATGCCCTCTCCTTAGAAGCTGCCATACTAGGGCCCTCCCTCGTAGCACAACAGGTTGGGATGCAGCACTGCAAGCCACAGCCACATCAGTGTGAATTTGATCCTCTGTGGCCCCGGAGGTGACCCACATGGCGTGGCAGACCTCTCCTGACCCGTCTGCTGTTCCCCTCAGCAGTGTACCTTGTGGATCTGCCTGTTCTGCTCCCCACTCTGTCTCTGGTGAATCCTCTCATCACCCCTGCACCTCTAGCCTGTGCCCAGTTCTGTATGCATAAATAAGTAAACCTTTTGAAAAAAAAAAAAAGTAAACAGTCATTTCAGGAAGGCTCAATATGAAAATGAGTGTCTTCAAAGATCATCTTGGATCTGAAGCAAGGGGTTAAAGTGCAGCATTATGAAGCTATCCACAGCCACTGCAGCATAAGGTTGATGTCCAGCCAGGAAGGTGACCACAAGGCACAGCAGACCTCTCCTGTCTCACCTGCTGCTCCCCTCAGCAGCGTATTTCAGTCAGCCCACCTGTTCTGCTCCCCACTCTGTCTCTGGTGAATCTTCTCACCCCCCCCCAACACCTCTGACCCACATCCCAGCTCTTGTATGCATCAATAAGTAAATCTTTAAAAGAAAAAAAAAAGATCATCTTAAAATCTTACTTCCTAACCAACCACCTCCCATGAGCCAGTGCAATTTATCCATCTTCCAACTGTTGCCACCACTTGGCTAAAGATAGCTGGCTGTTAAGCCTCCATCTAACAAGCCCTATTCTCACATAGCCAGTCATTCTGAGTGTCCTGAGAAACCCCAAGCCATCTTTGATCGAACATGAATGGTGAAAGGGTGGGAGGAAACATTCATTCGCCTTTGAGACACAGTTCAGGTGTTTCAACTCACCTTGACTGAACCTGCATGGGAAGAACTCTCCGTCTCACCAGGTCTGAGATCTTGGGTTCTCGGCAGGCTGGGAATGAAAGGTAACACTTCATAACCCTTCCCAGATGAACTGCTAACATTCATTTCAGATTCTCACCCAGCGACCTTTCTGGACATGGGATGCAAATGCCCAGATCAGCTGACCACTCCCTCAGCAAGAGGCATGCTGCCGATCACCTAAACCACTCTCTGAAGAACATAAGTAACACACCCCCTCTGAAAAGCAACCTGTCCATCACCTCCTAAGGACCACCTTCCGGGGGTACCCAAATAAAGGTGGTCAATAGGTTAGGACTACCTACTCACAAAGACAGTGTTATGGAACGTTTCCAAAACAGACTAAAAGTCAAAAGTAGAGGTTCCCCACCACAGCCTGGCAAAGGGAGTTCCAGGATCCTCACTGGAACCCAGATAGTTGGTGCTTCATGGAGAACTGATTCCTGCAGGTGCTTTCTCTGCAATTACGGCTCGAGCTGCCATTCGAGGGCAGCCCGAGGCTGTAGTCTCTTGCTTTCTCCACCAGTGAAAAGGAACCTGTCCCTCTTCGCTTTCCCAGTCAAGCAGCCAACATTTGTTAATTAGCAACCTAGGGATCTTTGGTGGGATTAATTTGTAAGAGAAGAGTGGACAAAAATCTCCAAGGACGTATGGAACACCGTTTCCATGCTTAATGAAATCAAGAATCAGAGTCTGTGCTGGCGGGGGTGAAGGTCGCTTCTGGCGTAAGTCTAAAGTGATTTCTTCCTTTTACAAGTCATTTTCTTTCATGCCTTTTCCTCGGATTTGGGTTGTTGACAAACACCCAGAAGGGATAGTGGAGGATTGAGGCAATTATCTGGATAATCTAGGCCAAGGACATTGCTTTTCTTCCAGGAAACAGCTAAATTATTGTGACCTGCCCCCAAATTGTGGGGCTGCTGGCATGGGGCAAGGAGTGAATGAATTCAGAAAAAACTCCTCATTCCTCTGCCAAGGGGATGAGGTTCAAACATCTAACCCGCATTCCATTTTTCTGGTCTCAAATGACCTTTTAAGCGGTGGCTCCCTGATTCCCAAATGGCCACGCTTTGAGTTTACATGATTCTTCACATCTGCCTACACTTCTTGTCCGTTGTCGTCCTAAAGGAGTATTTCTCCCTAACTCTCTCCACCTTCACACATCCTTCTCGGCTTCCCAGACTGCACCAATCCCACCTGCTACACGCACCCCCCTTCTAAGAAATGCTGTTTCCTTTCTCTAAATCAACACTAAGTCATCACTTCCTGTAACTCTCCTTTGCTTTCTGTCTTTTTTTGTATAATTAGTTACAGAAGTAATGCTGTTTTAAATGTATGGTTTAGGTGCCCAGCACTGGAATTTGACACCTACTACATACTACATTATGTTTGCCACCAAAATGTCTGGTTTCCATCCACACTACACAGTTGGTTCCCTTTACAAAATTTTACCCAGCCGCCCCTGGCTTACGTTTTTAAACATCTTAATATTTCATGTGGGCTGGTAGGGATAATATATCTTTTTTAAATTTAATTTTTATTATATATATATATATATATACACACACACACACACACATATACATATGGACTTCCCACTACCACTTCACCCATGTGCCATCACCATAGTCCCATGTGCTCTTCCCACACAAGTTTTGATCCTATTCCCCTCTCCACCCCTGTGGAATGTCTCTGGTTTATAGCCGTTTGTTGACTTTTGTGGAGGGATGATATTTCTATTGTGTTTTTATTTCTTCCACTAATAGGTAAATGTAGCTATAAAAATGCATACTCATTGCTTCAATTCTTCTTGAGATTTCCATATATAAAATTCAGGCCTGTCTTCTTTTCTAACTGCTCCTGTAACTACATGACTCTTCTTGAGCACATCTAGATGTGATTAGAATTAGCAGGCCCTTCCAAGATTCAAAAAGGAAACCAACATTTCTAGGGATGCTTTCCAACCTGTTAGTTAAGTGTGGTTCCAGCAAGAACATAAGAGACAAAGGCATTTTTCCAGAAACTCAAAAACATGTATAGGAGCTACTGAAAAGCAGCAACTCCAGCTATCTCTACAGGCTTCAGAAATACGTGCACATTACCTTTTATGCAAATGGGTTGCTTCCCCGACCACTCTCCATTCTGCTGGCAAATTCTCTTCTCATTGCCACTGAGAACATATGAGTTGTTGCAAAAGAAGGACACAACCGTGCCAACTTTTGCAGAATGACCATTGATAAGCCCAGGGCCTGCTGTTATTTTCTTGTACCCATTGACTGGGCCCCCTGGGTCTGAGCAGTTTGTTTCTTCAAGAACTGAAAGTGAAAAGAAAAGGAGAATTATGACAAGTCTGAAGCACTCCATCCTAGAATCAAATCTTTTCATATTTCTTTGCAGTGATATGGAGCTTACTTAGAATGACACTCCAAGGAATTACCAAGAGAAGGTGCATAATAGAAAATGCATGTCTTGGACATGTCTTCCCTGGCTTGGATGATTTATTGCATTTCATTTCACATATAAATAAGTTTGACACCACAACTGGCTCTCCTGTGGTCACCTTCACCTCTCTCTCAAACTGTGGGTCCTGGACAGGCCTAGACAAAGTAAATATTGCACTTAGATTTCATGATCAGAATACAAAGCTATTGTATTTCAGTGCTGTATTATCTCCTTTCTTCCCTAAGGCTTGGGCTAGTCCATTTCCTCTTTGCTTTATACCCAAAAAGTAAAGATGATGAGAAATAACCATGTGTAGAGGGAATTCAGATTTTATTATTCATCTTTAGGAACATAGTTGTAGTATAAAAGTACTAGAGGACAAAATCAATTCAGAGACATAACAGATTTCTCTTGATCTTCAAATAGAACTTCCCATCTACACACTTAATGGTATTCATTACAAAGGTATTTCTATTCTCTAAGTCATGCTGGACAGTTACTTAAAGTAGAAATGACATTAGCAGCTATTCTGAGCACTTAACAGTATATTAGATAGTGTCTGGAAACATTCTATCAGATAGATAACATTTTCCTCAAATGGATTATGGCATAATACTGAATATTACTTGCCTAAGGAAACTAAGTTCCCTAAAAAATTCAACCCTTAATTACTGTGCTTGAGTACCAATCACTCTATCAGCCTTCCTAGTCTCTTTCTAATAATTTCTTCTAAGACACAGGCTCATCCCTATAAAACAGTCCCTATGCAATTCAATTATGTATTTGACATGCTTTTCTTCCCATAACCAGTGCAATTATCTTTTAAGCATCTTATTGCTTGCCCTTAGGCAAGAAAAGAATCTCCATTCAGATACCACTTCAAAAATATTTCAAAACTAAAAATAAATCAATAGTTTCCCTATCTGTAATTTGACGAGGTTGCTATTATTAGCCTAATTACTGATTTGTCTACTCTAAGATTGCCATAGACCACGTGGAAGAAGATCTCATGATCCTCTGGGTGATTCGGGGCTGTGTAATACAAGCAATTTCCCTGGTGAGTGATTCCAAATCCCCATTTTAAGTGTAAAAAGTCCATCTAACTGAGTGAACTGTTTAAAAATACTGAGCTGCTATAAGGAGAGCAATGCACTTTTTGAAACTTCAAGTGGACTCAGAAAGCCTCACTGCTTCTATTTCTAGGAATACTGCTGAGGTGTGGAAGGAACAAGCAGAGAAAGCATGCCATATTGTTTCTGCAGTGGAACTACCTTCTTATAGGCTCATTCTGTAGCCCAGAAACATGTAGCCCAGAAACAAACAACAGAAGAAAATGTGTAGGCTGGATCATCTCGTGAACAAGCTATGTTAGTCCTGCAAGTCTCAGAAAATGGAATTAGTACCCATTATTAGGCTACTTCATAAAATATCCTCATAAAAATATGTTGCTAGCTTTTGACCAAATTCCTATCTGGAAACCCTGGGCCTGTATTGTCACATGACAATCATCAACAGCTCTTCTTAGACAGACACTGATTCTTCACTTGGTCACTGAGCCTGTCAGACCACCTGGTTCTGACAGGCACTTGAATCTGTGGCTAGTTAGCCTATCAAAGAAAGAGGATGTGTGTAACTCAAGGGTAGTTCCTCAACTATTTTGAGCTTTGCTTAATGGAGATGATGGCCAAGCAACTTTGGGTGATAGTTGAAATCAGTCCCAGCATACTGAAAAAAAATGAACTACCCTCTAGCTATGAAACTTTAGCAGAAGAAATCACTTCTATCATTAGTCTTGTTGTTGGATTTCCTCCCCTTTCTTCTATCGTCCACTAGGCTCTTGATCCTCATGGATCATTTTTCTATTACTATTAATGTGGTTAAATAGCTAGCAGGAACAGTGAGTGCTCTCAAATCCTTAGAGATAACAAAGCCTTAGGACAACTCGGATCTTTTCTTTCTATCACTACAGAGACTTTTAAAGAACACTTAAAGAGCAACATGGATGGAGCTGGAAGGGATCAAGCTTAGTGAAATAAGCCAGAAAGAAAAAGAAAAGTACCACCAGATGATTTCACTCATAGCAGGAGTATAAGGACCAGGGGAGGAAAATAAAAGCAATTGTAATAAAGAAAAATGAACAGCTATCTACCAGGGACATTTTACAGGGGTGGAATAGGGAATGGGATAAAAAATGGGGTGGCAGGAAGTGCATGGGACTATGGTGATGGCACATGGGTGAATTGGTGGTGGTAAGTCCACAGGATTACAACTGAGATGGAAAAAGGCACAAAATGATGTAAAAATAAACATAAAAAAATAGAGAAACTGACTCAGGACATACAAACAAGGCTTCCCAAAGTCAAAGAATTCTGCTATAGTTGTATAATTCTTAGCTGGATGCTGTTTAATAATGCAGAATATCTGAAGTCAGGTCACATGTGAACTTTTTGTGTAATATTTCTTTACTCCCAGACCCTAAAAAAGCTATAATTAAATCAATGGTGCACCTCTAACTCAATGAGATCCTAAATGGAGAATCATTATTTGACTTTAAGCTATTATTCATGGATTGTCACCAGGACAGAGTCCAGAGAGGCTTCTGGTTAGGCTCTAGTGGAAGGCAAACCTGTAGGATTAAAATTCAAAAGAAGGTCAGATAGTAGACACAGATCTATAAAGGTTCTAGACAATACAGTTGTCTGATACTATTTAACATACATACTGAATATGTCCAAGGAATTAAAAGATTAGGAATTTCAGGAAAAAACTGAGAACCTTGAAAAATAGCCAGTAGAAAAATCTAGAACCAACAGATTACAATAACAAAAATGTGGAAACTCAGGTGATGTGTTTATGAGTAAATCAGATATAGTTTCAGAGTACAAATAAACCTAAAGATGCCTGTAAAAATGTGCACTGAAACCCAAAAGATAAAAAAATTGAAAAATATGCTGGAACATATAAGGAAATTTGGGATACAATGAGCAGGCTGATAAACAGATAAAAATGGCATCCAAGAAGAAGAGACAATGTAAAGAGATAACAGCTGAAAATTTCCCAAAATTGATGAAAGATATCAACCTACAGATTCCTAAAGTCCCCAGTCAGGTAAACATGAAGAAAATTACACAGACATATTTTTAAAAACTGTTAAAAACCAAAACCAAATAAAAAATGTAGCCATTATCTCTGGCTTATAATGTGAAGAATAATTTTTGCTCTTTTTTTACGCTTTAACTTTTATAATCAAAAAGGAAAAGAAAGTTTGTTATTTTTATTGTTGCTTCTTTTGCTATTGTTTTTGAAGTATCAGGCAAAATGGTTTTGGGTTTTCTCTGCTAAAACTATGCACCTAGCATTGCCTGCGTGGCTTTTTTATGTTCCTGTAGTCTTTCCAGCTGGTGCAAACCATTTTGCCAACTTGCATAATCATAGAGTCCTTCAAATTTGCTTTATATTCTTACTTTATATTCAAGTGAGATTTGTCAGCAGCCTCTGATGGAAAAAGAGTGGTCTCCAGGATCAGAAAGATATAAATTCAAATATTCATTTGGGTCCCTAGTGTCCAGAATAAGCATACAGTAGGTACGCAAGAACTATTTGTTGGGAGGCGAAAAGAATGAAAGGATAATTATCTTTATACTCCAACACTCCATTTTTCTTACTTTTATTGAGGTAACAATTTTTTACAACTTTTTCAGCGGTCTGTTACAACACCATCCCACCACCAAAACATCCAGAATTCTCTACCATAGTCCACTGGATCCCCACACTGCCTGTTCAGCCTTTTCCCTGTCTTCCTCTGGGCTGCATCAATTCTACAGTCAGATATCTAGGATTTGTTTAGTTTCGTTTTTCTGCTCCTGTGTTGTGTTTCTCTATATCCCACATATCACTGAAATCATCTGGTACTTCTTTTCCTAAAAAATATGAATTTAATCATTCTTCCATGAGACAAATGAGAATCTGAGAAAATTAGTCTCGCCAAGCCTTGGTTTTCTCATCTGTGAAACAGGATGCCATTTTTTCTGCCTGGGTTGGTTTTCATCTAAATAACAATCTTCTTTTCCCTTGTTTGCCTTTATATACAAAGCACCCAACTCACATTAAAATCAATATCCTCAAATCAGACAATTGAAAGAACATTTCACAAAGAAATCCAAAGTATACCATTGGGCCAATTCTATATAAAGCAACATTCCACAATATTTTCTGGTCTCTTGGTAATGTCTACACATGATGGGTTTCCAGAACTGGGCTCGGGGTGATGACTCAGACTTCTGGATTGCAACCATGTTCTCTGTACATTTATCTCTTTTATTCCTGCACAACGAAGCCTTGAAATTACATTCCTGCATCAAACTGTTATTGGGCATTATCCCCTCTTTCCTCTCATTTATTTCCTGTACTTTCCAAAGCTAGACACTCTCCTATGATGCTTTTGAAGAGAATTTTTAGATTTTGTCCATCCTTTCCTCTCCTGGTTTAGACATCCACCTGTTGGGTTAATAGGCCATCTGCATCTCATCAGATCATCTCCCCGGGGTTAGATATCAAAGGCCTCCCTTTTTTCCCTTCATGGGTTCTCATTTCAGAATCTTCATACCTGCCTGCTGAACAAGTTCATGATTCTTTTTTCTGTGTGATTTTTTAAGGGCTTTGTGTTTCATTTATCCTCAGAGGGATAAATGTTTTCACACAAAACCAAATGAAAAATTACAGCATCTGCATCTCTGGCCTGGAAGGAAAATCAAGCTCCTGCTTTGCTCAGTAAAATATTCCATGATTAATAATAAATAACCCATCACCCTGTCGCTTTGGGGACTCAGCCTAGGGACATAAACACATTAAGTTTAACATGCCCTTACATGCTATTTTGTGAACAAACATAGTGTTTGAAGGGACATTTCTTCAGGATATTGTTCCAGATAAACATCTAAAGAAAGAACTCCACTACCCATCTCCTTTTTTAAGATAACAGTATGAGATAACCTGCTGTACCACTTTATAGAAGGTACCCCAAGGTACTTGTATGAACAGTACCCACCCAGACCCCACATATCCTTTTACCAGCTCAACAGCTGCATGTTCTAATAGCCTCGTTGCTGAGCACTGGTATCTCCGACCTTCAGAAGATGACCTTGGGCATGGGTACCATCTTGCTCATGTAAAAAAATGATAGATTTTGGCCCTCCCTGGTGGCACAGCATGTTAAAGCACAGCACTAAGAAGCTAAAGCCACTTCAGCATGAGTTCGATCCCTGCCCCTCCTCCCCCCCAGGTGATCCACATGGCCCGGCAGACCTTTCCTGACCCACCGGCTGCTCCTTTCAGCAGTGTGCTTTGTTGATCAGCCTGCTCTGCTTCCTACTCTTTCTCTGGTGAAACCTCTCACTGCCCCTGCACCTCTGAACTGTACCCCATTTCTATATACATAAATACATAAATCTTTAAAAAAAAGTCTATACTTTTATCCTCTTCACCATGCTCAACCCAAGGTTGCTTGTAGGCAATGAATGAAGGGTCTAGATGCACAAAAACCCAATGCCTGTTTCTCAAGGTGTCATTTATATCTGGAGCACCTGGTGGGGGAGGAGGTAATCTGAGACTGAGAGTTCAATAAAATCACCCTTGTTTTGTCTTCTTCCAATTTCCTGTCTTGCTCCCCACCCCCCAAAAAATCTGTACAGTTTGATCCATAGTATTTCCTTTAATAAATCATTTGGGTCCAATGCTTGCCTCAGAATGTTTGGACTCCACAGTTGCCTTAGCCCTGGATATCAGGGCCACACCTACCCACTGTGACTGCAGTCCTGGGAGAACACAAAAACCTGAAGAGGTGGTTGTGTCACCCTGGGCTCCCTGCATGTGAGCCATTCAGCTCTAGAGATCCTGCAAGATCTTAGGAAGGGTGATTGGTGGGACAGTTGAAAGACCAGCTCTCAGCAGAAGGTCCCCACACAAACTCTTTCAGGCTCTAGGCTAATCCTCGGCCAGCACCTGAAGAGAGCAGGAACTGTAAGAACAGGGCTTCCCAAACTAAACAGTGTAGCCCTAGAATCCAGCAGCCCCGCATCCCTGATGATTTGGTGTTATTTGCATACAGTCAGTGACCTTTTTACAATCCTGAGACACAAAGGAGGCCCCAATAATCACTAACACAGAATTCTCAGAAACCTAAACTATGGGTCTTGAAGTTGAATTTAAGTTGGCATAAAGCAAATGAAGTTGTATGTTTGCTCTCCTATCCGGTTGGTACAATAAGGTTCATACTTGATTTAAGGCAGCTAAAATGACCAGGTCCAAAGGTCTATACGAAATGGTATGCTGATGGAGTCAGGCAGAAGGTCAGGATGGTGGGGTAAACACACGCTTGGGGAAAGTGGCTCTTTGATGCACACACTCGTTTCACTTTTTCTGCGCCCTGTGATCAGATCAATATTGAATATGATAAAAGGAAGTCCCTAGCCTAGAAGGTGAATCCTTCTAATGCTCACAAAACTCACAGATAGATCCTAGTTTAACCTGTGCTAGTGGTGAGAAAAGAGACCTCTTTCCACTCCATCACTCTCCATCAGTATCTCTGTCCACATCACATCTTTTTTTCAATGAATCTGGGGTTTTAATACAATACACCATTTGTTTTTGCCTTTTACTTCAGTCTCAATACTATATTTAAATTCGGAGACAAGATCCAATAAAAACAAACAAACCCAGAAACCACAGAAGCCAATGACTGCCCTCCCTTTTGGAAGTCCAGTGTCTATAGAGAAAGGCTGGTACAGTGTGGTTGGCTTCTGATGTCGATGTCATAAAATTTTGTGCCCTGAGCATATATGTAATGAGTATCTTCTCTATGGCCAGCAAAACGAGGCATTGGCAGATGAGTTTCTGTGTGTTAGCATGGGCATTTTTTATATAAACCCAGAAAAAGAAGTGATGTCAGTGAAGTAAGTTTCATTGTACTTAAGTACTTGAGACCTCACAGCAAATAACAGTCAACTACAGCAGTTGACTATGGTCTGGATTACAACAAAGATTTTATCATACACGATTGACTGAACTGTGTTGATATTCTTAGCCTGATGTGTTATCTGGAAGAAAACCTCTTAATCAGCAGATGAGAACCTGGGAGAAGCCAGAACCAGGTTCTAATTTGAAAGCTTCTGCCAGGAATAACCACTGGGGGTTGTTATTATTCAAGCTCCCAGTTTCACCATATTTGCGTTCTCTCTGTGACTCTAGACTAACTATTGACACCGTGATCACCATTTAACCATTTCATGTAGTGTGACAAGTTGATCAAGGGCAAAATTATGGAAGATGAAATAATTAGTGAAGGTCTAGTGATGCTTCCTTACGAAAAAAGCAGCCAGTTTCTAACTCCTGCCTGAAAAATGCCGGATAACAGTTTGACCAAATTCTTCAGAAGATTCCACGTTGTTAGGGAGGTTTCTAGCGTCTCCCCACTTGCTCCCTACACTCACTGCACTCCATGACCCCAAAAGGAGAAGGTGGGCTCCTGTACACAGGGAAGTGGGTGTGATCTCAATTCCTGTGTCTAACATTGATTTGTTTTTTAAATCAACAATACAGACGATCATAGATTCTGCCTTCTTCTTCAGACACTGTAACCCTCAAATATATGGCATTCCACATAGATCTCAGATGAATATCTTAAATAAATAGCCAGTGATCTAGATGACCTCAGTTCTAGTTCTCTAAATTTATGGGAATATTTTTGTGAAGTATCTTCATCTGCGTTCCCCCAGAAGTAGGCTATGAGATGGAGATCTGAGTGCCGGTCCTTTATTTAGGAGGCTATTCCAGAAGGGGCCAACAGGAGTTTGGTGGATGACTAGGAAGTTTACTTTATCAAGATAATTGGGATGAGGACAACTGGGGTGAATGCCACTGGAAAACTTGGGGAGCCAGGGTAGAGCCCACCTCAGAGTTATCCCACCCAGGGAGCAAGCAATTGAATGATTACCTATCAACGGTATCAACCTTTTGTTGAAGGGTGAATGTGACAAACAGTAAGGCCTCAGCACCCCTGGTCTCCAACATATGTGAGTCAGTGGGCTCGTGGTCTAGACAAAGTCCCTAGGGACGGACTACAGCGGGGAGTTGGGAGCCAATGGGTTGGCACCATAGTAATGCTATGAATGTCATGAAGTCCAACAACTATTTTCCAGGAAGGTAGAAAGATCTAATTTTAGAAATTTATGTTATAAAAAAGTTAAATTTCCATGATTTACAGAACTGAAGTGGAAAACATTTCCTCAGCACCCATCTTTTGAAACAGAAAGGAAAGGAGTAGGGATTATATTAAAATGGACAACATTTGCATTGCCAAATGAACTTGTGTTCATTTTCATTTGATGTGTAATAACAGTGATATCATCAAAGGTATTGCTCTTTTTGCCTTTGCTGACAGGAGACTCAGAATCCAAGACATCTGAGGCTGATCATTTCATCTGATGCAAATAAACTGAACTCTCACCCCATCTAGAATTCTCCTTCGCTCTTTCTTGTCCTGCTCCCAGGTTTTTTTGTCTTCTTTCAATTATTATTATTTAAACCATGCTTCATTTCAGAAATAGTTGGATGGTATTTACAAAACTGTACACAAAACACACATACGAATGAAATATTCACAGTAGCCCTAAAGCTCCCCAAGCAAAAGAACTAAATCAGGGTCCTAGTCTGTCTCTTTAACAGAAGCTTGACTTCAGAGCTGTAAGATTATCTGAGAGTTCCAGCAAAGAAAACAGATCCAAAGTCAACAAAGTTCATGACCTCATTATCTAGCTGGTGGTGGGGGTTGAGGGTGTGAGCCTCAATTCTTAGCACACTCTTGGTACCTACCAGACTCGCTCATCACCACAATCAAGGAAACCATTTGTGACAGAAGTTATTGGTTCTGTTTGCGAAGGTATTAACTTTCTCATTGGAGTTTTGCTTTTTTCTAAATGGACATGACAGGAGAGCAGCACCAGAGACAAACACAGGATGGACTCTCATCTCTTCCCTCACTTTTCAAGTATAAGCTCAGCTTATACTTGAGTTTAGTGTCTCTGGACCAAACCAAGTATCTTTTACTCCACAAAGGTCTTCTTCCCTAACCAGGAATAACAATACTGAAAATGCTTTTTATCCCTTTCCAGCCAATGGAATTCTGCTCCCTTCAACCCCCCCCCCGCCCCAATGTTTTCCAGCCCTCTGCGGGTGTGAATGAGACAGTATCCATGTGAAATTATGCTTGGATTGCACACACTGCTATTTATTCATCCGGCAGCAATTTGGAGGCCGAGACTTACAATTAGCTATTTGATCTTAATCGGTATTGTCCTTGGCTCCTAGTACACTGTGTCTTTCGGATGCCACTTTTCCGGTGTTCGGATGGCCTATTTAATTAAACAGTTGAATCCCCCTGTGCTTAAGAACAGGTCAACTTTGAACATTCTTTGCAAAGTCCTGTCCATTTTACTTTTGTTCAAATCCATTGGACACACCCTCAGTTGGTAGAGTAAGTGGGTAAATCCTGCAGCTGGTAGAGACTTGCTGTTCTCTGTCTTGTTAGGGTCTCCCCAAATCTTGGGTTTCTGAGTCAGCTTCTGGGGGTGGGGTAGAGAGTGAGTAAAACGCTTAACTACTGGGGAAATGTCCCCCAGTGGAGCTGATTGTCAACTTTTTTTTTTCAATTGTCAACTTTTTAAAATATAAGAAATGTTCAGCCTGGATGGGGCAATTCTGTTGTGCTTCAAAGCCTTGGGATGAAGAGAATGTCCTTGCGGCAGAGTCCTAAGCTTCTGAGCATATGCCAGTCCTCAGAGGTTCTGATCACTTTGCAGTTCTCATCCCTATCATCACTGTGACCAAGATCTTTAGGAAGAGAAGTGTCAGCCGGTAGCCACATGGCATGTGGCAATCTCTTCTGCACCAGAAAAAGGCTGAGGCTGGAGCTGTGACATGCTTCTGTCAAATGGAGAGAGAAGAGGTACTATATGACCCCATTTACCTCCCTAGTGTCTGATACCTAACACTCACCTACCTATATTTGACTGGATAAATCTGTAAAGTGGGGAGGATCATAGTACTGGCCCCAAAGGTATGCTGTGACAATGAAATAAGACAGTGTCCCATAAAACTCAGAGCCTGACACACATTGAGAGTAGAAAGAATAACGACTGTCCTGTGGTGTTTCATACTTGCAGACTTGCAAGTGAGCAAGCATGTCTTGGGCTTTGCAATATATTCCTGTTCTGAAGCAGGAGGCTGGGCAGGCAGAGAACGTTCCTGTGTGGCAAGAGCTACTGGAAAAGCAGGCTCGACGGTGTCCACTGGACTGATTCTCAAGGTCCACAGTGGCAGGGATGTTTGTTTCTTTCTACTGTCAATTCTGTTTTGCTCTCATATTTCTCTAGTCTTTGTTTCGTCCTTCTTCCCTCTGTGGACGGACAGAGAGCAACTCCTGCTCTAATGAATTATCTTTTAATGATGATCCAACAAAAAATATGCCTCCTGTATTGAATCCTGTGTCAGTGACCTCATCTGCCAAAGCAAAGCCAACCCAAGAGGGCCCTGACAAATGCTAGCAAATTCTTGGCAAAACAATGGTGGGTCTGACCCTTGCAATACTGGTGGGCTCCATCCAGAGCTCTTGGAGATAGTCTAGCTGGAGGGTTGTGGACAGGGTCTCCCCCATCCTCTTGCTATTTTCTGGCTCCTGTCCATAATGAAAATCAACACTGATTTGCCAAATGTACCCCTTTTAGGCCAACCCCCAAGTTTCTTACGCCGAATGAGCCAGAGCATCTTTCCAAGTGGTCACAGCCCACAGAGCCCCACACACAGACGAAAGCTAAAATGTCTTGGAGTCTATGAAAACCCAGGTTCACCCAAAAGGGAGTGATCAATAAAAGGGAAAATTTCCCCTGAATTACAAAAACAATTATCTTGATGACCATACAAGGTGTTTTGCTTTTCAGACCTAAATTCAAATGAGATGTCATCTGGCTAACTATATAAAGAAGAATGTCAGAGATTCATTCTTGTGTTCGAGAAGGAAAGTGGAACGAGGTATAAGAAGTCAGCGCTTCATTAGCTAAGGGGCTTCCCAGGGCTCCTTCAATCTCTGAAGGCTCTGGATTCTCTGAATTCCCCAGGATTTTTTCATGGGATTATCCAAGTGCCCCCTCAAGCCAGATAGCTCATTATCTTTTTTTTTTTTTTGCTCCTAATAAATGCCTCTAATAAATACCTAAATGATACTCTGGGGTCCCCCACTCACCAGGAGATGACACAGAACCCACCCAAAGTTAAATAAGGGACCCCTGAAAAACACCATGAGAACAAGCGAGGCTGATCCTGTAATAGGATATTTGGCAAGACTGTTCTAGAGTTTCAAAACCCAGTTTTTGGGTCATTTATCAATCCTAACAGCCATCTCAAGGCTGTCCTGGCTTCAAAGACTGCCCATTGTCATCAGCAGTGTAGTGTCTCCTCCTGGGACCCACAATTCCTTTAGTACAATAACACTGGCAGCATCTATATGTCCATTTAAAACCAGATCCTTTCCTCTACAGAGGTGCCCTGGTAGCAACCCCAGCGTGTGACATGATTTGGGATGTCACAGAGGGCACTTAGAAAGCTTGGGAAGAAACTCCTTAAAGCCTGGAGCCCTAAAGACGGTTTAGCAAAATCACCTGACCTGTCAGAACTAGTGCTGGTACCCTAATCTCTTACCTGGAAAAATCCCCTGCTTTCTATCAATTTTTAAATTACTATAACATGGGGCCAGAGTTATAAGTAATGTTACCCAGCCCAGGGCTATGTGATCAGCTCCTTCATCGCCACAAACTGCTCTGAGATGTACTTGGTTTTATTGTCCTGGATGTTATCACTGTTAAAACGGAGGCATACAGGAGTCCAGTGACTTACTCAAGGCCAACCGAACAGTGAAACTAAAGACTCAGAGTCAAATCCAGATCTTTCTGAACACAGTCCAGGCACAATCTCCCTATGGACAAAGGTCACTCTCTGTGAAGAATATTTATACGGAAGGTTTTCCACATAAGGAAGACAAGATGAGGCTTGGAACAACGACAAACCCAGCAAAAAAGTCACTTTATAACGTCTCCCCTAAGAGATCTCAGAACAGTTCGCATTATAGTATCACCAAGCCCACAGCATGTCATTCATGTCTGAGGTGGGAGAGGTGACTGCAATCCACTGGAGTTCTCAGCACATCGCACTGCAGCAATGCTAACATTTCCATGAAAACCCCAAGTTCTTAGTCCCTTGTTCTGCGAGAAAGGCAGGCTCCCCTTTGAAGCTGAAGGATATAGTGTTCCTGTCCTCCTGCATGCTTTTCTTCCCAGCCCCTGGGACAGGCTAGTGGGAACCTTCCGATGCTCCAAAATCCAAATGAATCCAGATGCACCATTTTTCTTTAATTGGTAGAAGCTGATTCGTTTTGTTCCAAGGCGCGTCAGGGCCTGCAGGGTGAGTATTATGCCCCAAGATTCAGCCCGTTTCATCGTCCCTCATTAGGATGCAGAGGGGAGACCAAGCATCGTCAACTGGGCCAGGGAACAAAGGCCACATGGAAATTGGAGCAGGGCACTGAATCTCTCACTCTCCACTTTTTCAAAACAAGATTCCGACCATTTACTCAAGAACTTATTTTGTCCTTGTGTCCATACAAAGAAACAGGAAACTTCAGAGGAAAAAAGGGCCCCAGTTTCCTACATGGTGGCCCGGGAGCCTGGGGGTCACTGACGGTGCTGGCAGGAGGTACTTGGCCTCAAAACTGTGGAGAGGGTCACTCCCCTTTTTTTGTTGTTTTCAGAGAAGGTCACCTGGGAGCAGGGGAAAGTTTTCCCTCAAAAGAAAGCACCCAAGAAGATGTCTGAGTGTATCTGAGGAGCTTACACCCCCCCAGGCCAGCTGAACTGAACAAGGCCAACCTGAGCTACTATTTGTCCCGTTACCAACCTCTTTACCTGTATCCTCCTTTTTACCTCTTTCCCCTTTACAACTTGGGAACAAGAACTCTCTTCTCAGACCCATGGAATTCCAGTACAATGAAATCCAATTCCAGCTTGACATAAAAGAGACCCACCTTTCTGAAATGCCTGTTCTAATTCTTATGTTAAGGATATCACAAATTATTTTTTTAAGATTTATTTTTGTGTGCATACAGAACTGGGGTAGTACAGGCCAGAGATGCAGGGGCGGTGAGAGACTTCACCAGACACAAAGCAGGAGCAGAACAGGCAGATCGTTGAAGTACACTGCTGAGGGGAGCAGCGGGTGAGACAGGAGAGGTCTGCTGTGCCATGTGGATCACTTCTGGGGTGGGAATCGAACCCACACTGAAGAGGCTGTAGCCAGCTTGCAGTGTTGCGTCTTAACCCATTGTGCCACAAGGGAGGGCCCAGATATCACAAATTCTTAACCAAGGTTGTGCTGGGAAATAGATTAGTGAGGAAAAACAATATTCTCTTTTTATTTTATACTCAATACTGTTTGTTTTTATAAATATACAGCTCTTTAATAATTAAATTGAGAATTGGTTTGCATTCTGCTCCTACTCAGATTCACACACAAAGAAAATAAAGAGAATCCCATATATGACCAGATAGGCAGGATTCTCCATGGAAAAGAATGACAGGAGAGCCTCACCTGGGGATGGGAGTCCTTGAGCAGACTCGATAATGACACCATGACACAAACAGAGCTCATGGATTGCCATCTGGACTCTTACCAAGCCACGTGCTGAGAACCACGAGGGACTGAGCATGAACTGTGTGAGCAGTGAGCAGTGCTGACCTCTGATTTTTAATTTGATGGACATCCGTATCTTGCAGTCTCTGCTTCTAAGCTCTAATTTGCTAAGAGAAATCTTTCCACAGAGACTTTCTGATAGGCCATCAAAGACATGTCTACACACAGTATCCCCTCACTAGGCTTTGCATTACATAAATAAACAAAGCAATTCTCATTAATACGTGCTTTTAAAGCTATGGTTTTAAACAAGAGGCTCATCCAATTCGGGCTTTTCATAGTTTGCAGAATCCCAGGATGCTTGGGTTCCTTGCTCATTTTAAGAGAATTTCCTAAAGATTTTTTATTGATCCAGGGCCCTCCCTGGTGGTGCAACTGGTTAAATCACAGCACTATGAAGCAATCTGTAGCCACTGCAGCACGAGTTGAATCCCAAGCCAGGAAGATGACCCACACGGCACAGGGACCTCTCCTGTCTCGCCCGCTGCTCGGAGCAGTGAATTTCAATCAGTCTGGCTGTTCTGTTCCCCCACTCTGTCTCTGGTGAATCCGCTCACTCCACACCTCTGGCCTGTATCCCAGTTCTTATATGCATACATAAATAAACCTTTTTTAAAAAAAGATTTTTCGCTGATCCAATCTTGAAGGAAACAAAGGTTTTTGCTTCCTTTTTTTCTAGATGATAGACTGCTCTGGCGAAATGACTAAGGTTCGTTCAGAAATTACAAGGTCAACTGCCACTGTGGGTTATTGCAAAGCTCCCCTCAGTGAGTTAGCTGGAGTGAGTGATGAATTTCCTAGAAGGAAAAACAAATCTAAATCTTACAGAAAAAATAAAACCTGTGGCATCCCCACAACGAAGCCATGAATGATGTACCCACTACCCACCACCACCATGCTCCCAGTAACAACAGCGAACAAAGGAAATTGTGGTTTTGAACATTCTGAAAGGAGGCCAAGAATTCTCTTGTGTCTACAGCTGCTGTTGGGAGACTCAGTCATTTGATATGGGTTAGGAATCAGTTCAGAAAGACAGCTTACATTTTTTCATGATGCTTACTTGTTTTGGATTTTGTATTCTGGATAGAGTGACAATGTTGGGAAGTCAAATTTTGGCTCATAAGTGACTCATAAATATTTCAGTCACAACTTTGTACCAACTTTCCCCCACCTCCCAGCTGGATTTGATCCAGCTTCTTGAGGTCATTTTGCCTTACTTGATGCTATTTTACTTCTCCCCATTTTAATCCTTGTGTGTCAAAACACTAATATCACACCATCAGTTCACCTAGCAATGAAGTCTTCCTCTTTTTTGTCTCCCTGTCTGAACCTGAAGGGGAAAGCTCAGGACCTGACATTTTAAGACTCCAGAATCACTCTAGATACAAATACAAATTATCATTCTTAAAAGAATTCTTTAAGTCATCATATACAGATCGGCTGTCACAACCAAGGCAAAGGATGCTTCTGGAAGAACCCAAAAGCCCACTCAAGACATACTAGTACCCATCCATATTCTTTTCAGGGAAACACTGATGAAATTCATTGAAAGATCGATGAACTTTCTAGAATGCTATCAGACCAGGCCCAGTGAGAACAACTCCTAAAACTTGGGCACACCAGTTAGAAGTGATTGAAGCACACACTACTTCTGCCCGGATGCCTTTTCTTTGTGTCTGGGGCCCTCTTGCCTCCCCACCCCCGTGTCCCAGTCTATGTTGTTTCACTTTCAAAGTTCCAGAGCGTCAATCCTTCTGCTCAGGGGCACATGCATCACAAGCCAGCTGTGTCCTCCCTCATGCCCAGGGCAGCACTTAGCCAGTGGCTGGTTGCAGAGGGCTATGAAAGCCCCGCAGCCCTACTGTAAAGCCAGGACATGCTCGGAGATGTATTTACATTTCAGCTCTCACTGCCAGTTAGCACTGCAGCTGGGATTTTGCCTGACGTTAGCCCTTTGCTTGATTTCCTTATCAGTCCAGTTTCTCTTCTCCCATTCCCTGCTTCTTTTGGGAGAATGTCCCCAATGTTTCACTTGCGCACATGGTCACACACCTCAGGACTTGATTCTGAGGATCCACACCTAGACCATTACTCTTTTGTTCCTATCCCCAAACGTCAATTCTCCTTGTTCTTTTGCACATCTGACACCTGTAGCTTGTGACATCTGTTTAAGTATCAAACAAGGTGTTGGTGGTCAGAGCCCCTATTTCTGGGTGAAGTGTCTAAGTTCCTCTCTGCCAAAGTCCCAGGCTAAGGCAATGCACAGAAGGGCTGGACAGTCCTGGTACTGCCGCATGCATGGTCTGACCATCTGCCTCAACAGATTCTAGTTTCTCCCCTTCTCTGGAAAAAAGTTTGAATTTAATATCAGAGGAGAATCATGCCCTGTCTTTGAAGAACATGAACAAGAAACTCCTGCCTGCTTTGGAGTGGGTCATGGGTTGATGTTAGGTTACTTAGGGTGTCTAGTGTTCTTCTATTAACTTCTATCTGCAAGAGAGAAGGCCCTCCGTTAAAGTGCAGCACTGCGAAGCTGTCAGCAGCCACTTCTGCATGGAGTTCCATCCCCAGGCAGGGAGGTGATCCACATGGCGCAGCAGACCTCTCCTGTCTCACCTGCTGCTCCCCTCAGCAGTGCATTCAGTAGATCTGACTATTCTGTTTACCAAACTGTCTCTGGTGAATCCTAACACCTTCCACACCTCTGGCCTTCTATATGCATAAATAAATAAACCTTTAAAAAAAAAAAAAGAAGAACTGGCCAATAGGGGTGATTCAATAGCACAGCCAGGTATGGTTGGGCAGAAAGTGGTGAAGAACTTGGTTACAGGGGAAGGAGGGTTGTCCTGGAGAGTGATAACTGATAACCCAGATTCTGAAAATTCCTTTCCTTCTATGAGTAGCCTGTATCAATGCCTCAACTCCTACCTATTCCAGGCCTACTTAAGAACTACTAGAGAAGCATGGAGTATATCCCACTGGCTCAGATAAGCTCATGTAGAGAAAGTGTGCTTTTCATCTGTATTTCCATAGAACCCAACACAGTGATCCTCATTAAATGCTAGTTGGCTGGTTTGTTACTCCCCTGACTTGGTCCCATATTTGCAGGATGATGATGCAATGTTTCATCCAATTCAGAACATTTTGGGCAGGAAGCAGAGTGTTGTTATAATCAAGCCCAGACAAAATGCATACACTGGGGCTGTCCCTGAGGAGCTGGGGCTCACAATCGCCCTATGTGTTCGCCACCCTCGGTATAGGGTTTCAGACCATGCAACAACATACCAGTCTATAACTGGTATCCCTGAGTTCAGATCCAAAATTCAGATCTCTGGAGGTGGAGGAAGTATAAACTCAGAAGGACACTGAAGGTGGCTTCCTACTATTCACCCCTTTGAGCACTGAGTATTGCTCAAGGCCACTGAGCACAAGCCTCCTCGATAGGTATATGCAACAGGTTAGGGATGAATATGTCAATAGGCAGACCCTGGTGGTTCTAGAAATCCTGATTCAGGAAGTTCTGGCTTCCTGAGATTTATCCCATGGGTATGTCCACATTTGACAGTCCTTCCTAGACACAAAGGAAATTTCTAAGCCCCTTCCCACACCACCCCGCCAGCCTGGATTACCCACTAGAGAGACATACTCACGGTTTTCACAGTGTTGCCCAGTGTAACCTGCCAGACAGGCACATTTGTACACCCCAGTTTGCACTAGGACACAAGTGCCATCATGAAAACACGGGGCTGAGGAACAGGCTGCAAGAGAAAGGCGATTCCCATTAGTGCCAACTGCAGGGAGTTGATTTCTTCAAGTCTGGAGTCCTCCTCAGTCTTTTATTGTCTAGAAAAATATTCTGGCAATTTTTAAAATCCTTTTATTGAATCCGTGCTCCCATTGTTCTGGAAATTTCTGAAGGACCCGGAAGTTTGTGACAGAAATCTCTTGTCTGAAGACTCTAAAGCCAATGCACAAGCCAAAACAGCAGGTGATAAAGGCAGGAGTGTGCCCTTATCCCCCATAAGGACTCTGGGAAGGAAGCAGTCTCGGGGAGTTTAGATCACCTCATTTCAAGGAAGCTTAGTATCTAGGTGCTGGGAAAGGAACTGAAAGAGGACTTCATGACACTGCTTAGAGTGTGCTCAAGAATTTTCAGATACACATACTGTAAATGTTAATCCCTGGAGATGCTGATGGAACCAACTGAAAAAGGATTCTGGGCTCAAATACCACTTCTGATATTAAATGACAATGAACTTGGGCCTCTCTGGTACTCTAGGGATTAAGTGTCACCACTATCACCTCTGGGGCCTGAGTTCAATTCCTGGCCAGGGAGGTGACCCACATGGCACAGCAGACCTCTTTTATCTTTCTTGCCTGCTGCTCCCCTCAGCAGTTTACTTCAGTCAATCTGCCCGTTCTGCTCCCCACTCTGTCTCTGGTGAATCCTTTCACTGTCCACACATCTGACCTATACCCAGTTCTTCTATACCCACACAAAAATTTAAATAAAAATTGTGAATTTTTGACAATGAACCAGATTCTCCTACTGCATACATTCTCAGAATATTTCATGCCCTAAGGTACATTAGATCTTTCTAAGAATGCACATGATGCTCCATCTTTCCCAAGCTTATCTGACCTGCTTTTACAGAGTGCCTCGGGACCATTTTTCCTGCTGAAACATTTTGGAAAGCACTAATGTGCCTGTTATCGCCACTCACTGACACCCCTGGGGAAATGTATTGCTTGACCCATTCAGCAAGCCTGTACTGAGGCTTGTCTCTGGGTAAAGCATAGGAGAGATACAAAGATGATCTTACCAGATCAAAGATATTTGAAGTGCACAGTGACTATAACCTGAAGCACAATACAGACAGTGTCAGAAAATAGGAGAAACTGTTACAAGAGGTTCAAAAAAGGGCAATGTCACAGCCTTCTGGGACAAGAGAGAAGGTTTAGCAGAAAGAGACAAGGAGGAGCCTGATCAGGATCCTGAAGGGCTCCATCCTTCGGGTGTGGGGTGGGCTTCGGAGGGTCAGATGCTTGCAAGCTACTGTTGCTCCCAAGTGGCCTGCTGCAAATGCCCTGGATGTACCTCAAGTGTGACCCTGCTCACCTGCAGTCAGTAGAATATCCCCAGGGGTGGAGGTTTCAGTCTCAGCCAACCACGCAGGACAGCTAAGATCTAAACCTCAAGGTCACTCCAGGCTCCACCAAGCTCCACAGGGGATGTGATTAGAAGGCAGGAACACAGATCCCAAGGAGTGACTGCTGAGCTCACTGAGGAGCAGTCTGAGGTGGGGTAAGTAGGGTGGCAACTCTTGCTGACAGGAGAGGGCTGGAGAAAGCCTGACTCCATGGCCACCCCCTCACCCCTCCTTCCTGAGCGTGTATCATACTCCATACTTCCTTCCATAAGGAAGCCTTCAGGTTCAAAGTGCCACAACAGCACTTTTTAAATTCAGTATTTTTAAACAGCTGGAACTTCAAGCCTGAGCTTATTTTAAGACATGATGCAATCCAATCTCAAAACAGTACGGGTTGGCAAGGTTCCTCAGGATTGGCATCCTGTTCATTTTGGTCAATTCCTAGTTCCTGGTATGAACAGGGCGTTGCAGTCAGGTTTTGGGTTACTCATAAAATACGTGGCTTCTACTGCTGTGGAGTAAGACTTGTAACATCTATTTTCCAGATGACGCTGGCTGGCTCAGGCACAGCTGGGCTAGGGAACTAACAAACGCTTCCTTGGCTCCCAACACCTTGCTGAGCTCTGCATCTGATGTCTCCCTGAATCTCCTTAATGGAGCAGGATCCATTTCCTTCTCCCTGATTAGAAAGTAGAACTTACCAAGGCCCCACAGCCTAACCTGCGGGAGACCCCAAACTAAAGCCCTTAGCCATGACAGGCCACTTTGTGTGAGCTCTGCAATCAAACTGTTCTGGTGCAAATTCCTGGTTCCAACCCCCAGAGCTGTGTGACCTTGGCCAAATCACCGAGCCTCTCTGTGCTGCAGCATCTGGACAAGGGAATAATATTTCTGGTTCATGGTGCATATTTCTGAAATACACCTTGCATTTCTCTCTTCCTTCTCATGCCCACTGCACCTCTGAAAACTTAGGAGACTAGCTTTTAACAGGACTGCATAGGAAGAGGGGGAGGTACACAGAACAGAAATAAATGTGTGCTGGGAGCACAGATACGAAATGCTCCACTTGTCTCCATGACCCTTACCTGTGACCTCCTCAAAAATGGCATGGAAGCCATCAAAATTCTTGGAGCCATCTGAATGGAAGAGGACATGGAGCGAGGAGCCGGTGCTTTGAATGGGAGCCGGCCGCTCGTTGCCACAGAAACGCTTGATGATCTGGCTGTCACTGTTGTCCCCGTCACGGACCTCAACATAGTCATACTGGCACATATAGTCGAACTCCAGGCTCAGCATGACAAACCTGTGGGTGGAGAGGGTGACGGCGGGACACAGATGGGCCCTGGGCTGTCCTGAAACCCCTGGGCAAGTTTAAAGTCAAACAAGTCTTAAGCAGAGTGCTACTGGCTGAGTCTGATAGAAAATAGCCCAAGCCCACCAAATGTCCCGCTTCGCTGAGGTGTGATAGGAAGTCTCGGTAATGGTGTGTGAGTGGGTAGATGGCTCTCAGCAATTTGCTTTGTTGGTGTTATCCTTGGGTCAAAGCAGCCGAGCACCATTGCTCTACAGCGGTGAGTAACAGGCACTTACCTCATTGGTTGTAATTTAACCAAGCTTAATCCCATAGAATGACTGTGAGGCAAAGAAAGGCTTCTACAGCTTCTCTGGTGGCACAAGGGGTTAAGTCTTAGCACTATTGGCCAGGGAGGTGACCCACGTTGGCACAGCAGACCTCTCCTGCCTTGCCCCACTGCTCCCCTCAGCAGTAGATTTCAGTGGATCTGCCTGTTCTGCAGATCTCTGTTTCTGGTGAATCCTCTCATTCACCACCCTTCACACACACACCATACCCCTCTGGCTTGTACCCTAGTTCTTTCTTTCTTTTTTTAAAGATTTGTTTATTTATTCATACAGAACTGGGGTACAAGCCAGAGGTGCAGGGGCAGCGAGAGGCTTCACCAGAGACAGAGTGGGGAGCAGAACAGGCAGATCGACGAAGTACACTGCTGAGGGGAGCAGCGGGCGAGCCAGGAGAGGTCTGCCGTGCCATGTGGTCACCTCTGGGGCAGGCGGGGATCGAACTCATGCTGAAGTAGCTTAAGCTTCTTAGTGCAGTGTTTTAACCCGCTGCGCCACCAGGGAGGGCCGTACCCCAGTTCTTGTATGTATAAACAAATCTTTAAAAAAAACTAATTAAAAAAAATTATCAGTATATATATATGTAAATAATGTAATAGTTTATTTTAGATCATTTTATACATTTTTTCATCACAGTTATAATCCCCGTGGGCTTCCCATCACCAAATCACCTGTGTGCCACCACCACAGTCCAGCGCACTGCCCTTCCCCTCCATTTTTGATCCCATTCCCCACTCCACCCCCATAAAATGTCTCTGGTATATAGCTGTTCATTATTATTATTATTATTTCTCGCCTAGTCCGTTATACTCCTGCTATGAGTGAAGCCATCTGGTATTTTTCCTTTTCTTTCTGGCTTATTTCATTAAGCACGATCTTTTCCAGCTCCATCCATGTTGCCGCAAAAGGCATGTGTTTATTCTTTAAAAAAACTAAATTTGTTTTAAAGGCTTCTATAACCTCTTCTGCCCTTGAGAAAGCGCTGATGGGTAACACTTGGTCACTGGGGCACTCGACCTAGTCCCCTGTCTCCTTAGAATTAGGCCTCAGTTCCTGAGCCCCTCAGCCTCCTTGACCCCAACACCTTACCTGAGCTGGATAATAAAGCCAGGTTTGGTGTGAATGGTCCACTCGCAGTGAGCATTCAGGGGATAACTCTCCAGTAAAATCTGACCCTTCGGGGCCCGCAGAACCTGACCACATCCTGGAAAGAGAAGGAAAATGGAGGAAAAATGGAGTCAGAGGGCGGAAGTTCTCCAAGAGTCTCAGGTGGAAGATGCTTGAGGCCAGACAGAAAATAATTGGCCTTTTTCTGGCACCTGGCAATGCACTAGCAGTGTGGATAGGAAGGTAATCATAAATAAATTTATTTTCATGCGCACACACGTATATAGAGACAGATTCAGAAAAAGAGAAAGGGGTTAAAGCAAAAGCAGAGGCCCAAAGCTCTTCACCGTCGCACACTTTGGTCCCAATACTGCCTCTAAGCGGGTTCTAAGAACTGAAAACCAGTGTACTGAGTGGCTGTTAAATTCCATCGTATTTTCTAGTGCTGATAAGTGCAGGTAGGTGAGACACATCCTAGTTTTACAAAAGAGCTAAGGGGAAATATCTTGAAAAGGTCTCAAGGGGGGAAAATGAGCTGAGTGGTATACAATCACACTCTCCACCAGAATTTCAGGCCGTGACCCATGATCAAGTCAGACCACCACCATTTTCACCAGTAAGAAGCTATTGCAATGGAGCCAAGCCCATTCTTTTATTCACAGTGTATGGCTACCTTGGAGTGTTAACAGCAGAACTGAAGCATTCCCACAAGAGAGGGCAGGGTCCCTGGAAAGGACAATATTTACTTTTCACCCCTTCTCAGAAATGGCTTATCTACCCTTTTCTATAGAGAAATGCAGTCTAACATCATGCTCTCTGGATATGCACTGATATTCACTCCCTGACTCCCCAAAGTAGACACTCCCATTGCTTAGAACATATCAGCTCCATGGTGAGATGATGGTGTTAGGGAAAATAAAAAAAGTCTACTTTTGGTGCAGAGAGGGCTGAGGGTTGTCACATGTCAAAGCTATCACCAGCTTGCCCATTCATCTCTTTCTTCACTGGGATTTCTGGTGCTGCAGCTCTGTCTGCCAACCAGAAGCATGAGCCACTGTTTTCTGCTAGGGGTTCTGGTCTAGGCCCAGCCTCCGTCACCTCTTCTTCAGTGCCATATTCCTCCTTGGCTCCTGTCCATTCATCATGGTGGCCCAGCACCTACTTCTCTATACAGGGGCCAACGTCCCTTCTGAAACAATCAATTAGATTATGGCTGCTCTGTTGATTTGACCTTACTACAGCTGTCCACTGTGCAAACCCAGCCCCGCCCCACTGACTGCCCACCCTGGGTCTCTGCCCAGGCTCACCCAGCTCTAGACACACTCACCCGGCTGTTCCCAAGTCCTGGCCTTGCACATACTGTTCCCTGAACTGAGCAGCCTGTCTTCTGCCTTTGGGAATTATGCTCAACTGTCATATCTTCAATGGCTTGTCCACCCTGCTAAAATGGACCTTCACATTTCTACCATCAGCATCATCTGTTTTATTTTCTTCAGAACACAAATCACTACTTGAAATCATTTAGCTTATTTGCTTACTCCCTTTGGTAGAGCCAGGCATTTTTTAGCTTGTCCGCACAGAAAGGCACCTGGCATATAGTAGGTGCTCAATAAATTGCTGTTGGTTGAATGAATTATCATTATGTGTGAGATATTGGCTAAAAGCTTTACAACCTTCTCTTTTTTAATCCTTTCATCTTTAGAAGGTACCTGGGAGCACAAAATTCAACTCCCCTTTCCCCAGATGTGGCACACTATGGCTGGGAACAGTGAGGTAATGTCTCCATGGTTACCTAGCTCAGAGGCTTCAGGTAAAAAGCAGGGATTAGGATGAAGACTTCAGGGCCCTCCCAATGGCACAATGGGTTAAAATACAGCTCTATCAAGTGATCCCAGCCACTGGAGCATGAGTTCGATCCCCAACCAGGGAGGTGACCCACATGGCACAGCAGACTTCCCCTGTCTTCCCCACTGCTCCCCTTAGCAGTATATTTCAGTCAATCTGCCTGTTCTGCTCCTCACTCTGTCTCTGGTGAATCCTCTCACACACACCCCCACCTCTGTTCTGCACCCAGTTCTTATATGCATAGATAACTAAATCTTTAAAAAAGAAATGAAGACGGCCCTCCCTGGTGGCGCAGCGGGTTAATGCACTGCAAAAGAAGCTTAAGCCACTTCCGCATGAGTTTGATCCCCACCTGCCCAGGAGGAGATCCACATGGCGTGGCAGACCTTTCCTGACCCACCCGCTGCTCCCCTCAGCAGTGTACTTCGTTGATCTGCCTGTTCTACTCCCAACTCTGTCCCTGGTGAATTCTCTCACCCTCTGCATCTCTGGCCTGTATCCCAGTTCTGTATGAATAAATAAATAAATCTTAGAAAAAAAAGAAAAAGAAAGAAATGAAGATTTCAGATCCAAAGGCCCTGGGTGGCAGATTCAGGTTACCCCTCAAGACCATGTGACCTTGGGTAAGTTACTCCCTCTCTTAGAATCTTAGTAAATCTGAAGCAAATGAGAATAAATAAAAGTGACACCTACTTTACATTGTTCGGGGGAGGCCTAAATCAGATTATGCATAGAAAGTCCTTTGCAGAAAAATCAGTGTTAGCTGTTGCTAGTTGGTGGCACAGCAGGGATCTGAACTTGTTTTTACCTAGGACCAACACTTATTCTCGGCAGGTGCATTAACATCCCTCCCAATCCATTTTGAAGCAGCAGGATTTTTCTGACCCTTCCAAAGAAACACATGGGAATTTGCCCCACCCCCTTTCTGAAACGCACGTTTCTGTTTCTTCTTCCTGCACACATCACACTCCTCATCGCCCCCATCTCATCTGCCCATCTGCTGCAGGGCTAGGGAAGTGATCGTAGTCTTGTGAGAGACAAAAAAAGAAATCTTCCTGCACAGCCTCCGCCCCTGGGGGACTGGCAGCTTCCCAGCCTGCAGGTGTTAAATCCCAGCTTCCAGAGCAAACCTCCTGTGGGGACCCCAATCAGAGCAGGCAGCAAATGCTGCCAGCCTGCTTCTAGGTCCCATTCTGCCTCTGCAGCTGGAAGCAAACCACAGTGCCACTGGGCCCCTCCCCATGTTCAGGGGGGCAGAGCCCCCTACCCCCTACCCCTGTCAGGTCTTCTCCTCAAGACCATTCAGGCTCTGGCCAGCTCTGGGACCCCACCCAGCTCAGGAGGGCTCGGTGCCTCCATGCCCACCCAGTGGAATGCTAGACCACTTGGTCCTGGAGATGCAGGGCTGCGGGGGTGGGGGGAGATGAGGGGGGTCCCTCAGCTGGAGCCTGGATTCCAAACACACCCCACCACCATGGCTTGATTCTACAGGGTGCTGCTCCTTTCACTCCCCAGGGAAGGGCAGAGCTTGGCCCCTGGTAGGGACAACTTCCAACCAGCCAGAGACAAAGAGGCCACTTCTCAGAAGCGCCTTGGGGGAGGGGATAACAGGGAGCCCAGCTCCCCCCAGCATCAAGGCCCTCCTTCAGTACCCTCCATTCCCGCCTCTACTCCGGACTTGGGGGACCTGGGTCCAGGGCAGCCCAACTGCACCTCTCTGTCCAGGCCAGAACAGTGAACACAGCTGAGTGTCCCCGCCAAGGAAGTGCTGCTGGCCAACCAAGCAGGTGGTCCTTAGCCTGAGAGACCAGAGGCGGCCAAGGCCCCAGAAACGTGCTCAGATTCCCTGACAGGGTCTTGCTGAGAGTGTGTGTGTAAGGAGGGGGGAGTGCCAGAGAAGCTAGGCTGTCTCTGGGTTCATCCTCTTGCACACTATCCGCCTCCACTGCAATAAGCCAAATGCAGGAGAAATCACTGGGTCGATGCTGCTTCTGTAGAGCTGGAGGGAAATCTTCATTAATCTCCAAACTAGTAAGAGAGCTGGATAGTTCCCAACAAAAATGAACACCCCCAGCAATCAGACAAAAGTCTCGTTATCTCCAGTCTTGGGGGAGGGGACGGGGAGGCAGGAGAGAGACACAACATTCTTCTGAGAAGTGACTGGGTGTTACTTTTTTTTTCCTCTTTCATCCTTCCTCTGAGAGAAAAAAGGACAAAAAGCACGCAGACAGAGAGAGGTGTCTGCATGGTCCTTTCCGCTTTCAAAGATGAATGGGGAGATGGGCCTCCTGGTGGTTTAGGGCACACAGGAAACCAGACTGGGTGAATCGCAGTTCAACCCTGTGCTAGTTATGTGACCCCAGCCAAATCTCCAGGGGTCTCCACTGAGCTTTCCTGAGTTGAAACGGAGGATGACAGCAATACCCACCACAGGCTGTTGATGTGGTTGTTGCTTATTTGTTTTAAGGGTTAAACGAGACAGACATTTTATGCAAGCTGAGTACAATACCTGGTACATAAAATCCTCAACACATGGCAACTAATGTCCATCTCTCCATCCTGCCTGAGCCTGAGATCCTGCTCTACCGTGTCCTGGATTTTGATGTCAATGGCAGAGCAGAGGCCTGAATGGCGAAGCAGGGGATGACCCACAGAAGTGCCAGGAGCTGGGAGGAGACTTAAAATCTCCTGTGCTTGGCTTCACCGCACCTCCTTGAACCCCAGATAATCAGAAAAAGGTCACCAGTGTCCCTCACATCACAGGGCAGTGTGATGCAGGGATAAGAGGGTGAACTGGGGGCCTCGCATGAGCACAGGACAGTGCTTAGGACCCCATGTCTGCTTTATAAAACATGCTAAGTGAGGACTTTTTATCAGGCATTCTGGTCTTTTCAGGAACAATTAGAGCTTAAGAAATGTCTCTGGGGAGACATTTTGTGGGGGTGGAATGGGGAATGGGATCAAAAAACGGGGGCATGGAGGAGGGAAGTGCACGGGACTATGGTGATGGCACACGGGTGATTCGATGATGGGAAACCCATGGGGATTACAATAGAGATGAAAAAAAAATGTACAAAATGATGTAAAAATAAACTGTTATAAAAAAAAGAAAGAAAGAAATGTCTCTGGGGCTCCCCCTGTGATTTGGTCTATGAACCCGCTCAGGTTGACACTTTATAATGATTACTTGTTTGCCTCTCCCATGACACACACAGTTCTGTGAGAGCAGGGCCCTTGTCTGCTCTGTTTACACCTTTCCCTGTATCAAGTAGCTGCTCATTTAATTAAGTAAATGTCAAATTAAGCCATACATCTGTTTACCTAATCAAACCATCCTAGGAGGCTCTCATTTAAGTACCCATTCATTCCGTTGAAACATTTTCCCAGCAAGAACAACATCTTGCTGCAGAAAGTCCAGCCTCCCCGAAGTTCTCAGGTCTCCCTAAAAGTGCACATTCAGAAAACCATAAGACAGGGTCTAGCTTAGGACAAAGAATTTAGATATTTGAATGCTTTGAGGTCTTTTTCTCTGTACTTCCATTGGATTGATGATTATTAACCAGTGTTAACATTCTCTACTCCTTTCTTCTTTTGTAACCAGTTGGCTGTTTATCTCCACCAGTGATTTTTTTCTTTTCTTTTTTTAATCTCAGGTACAGTCATGTGTAACTTAACATTTTGGCCAACAATAAGCCTCACATACAACAGTGCCCAGGTGTAGAATAGGCCACACTACCTAGGTTTGCACACAATACTCAGTGACATTTGGACAACAACATCTCCCAGTGCACATTCCTCAGAAAGTATCTCACTGTTAAGAGCCACTTGGTACTTCTTAGTTCTTAGAATTTTCTTTCTTTCTTTCTTTCTTTTTTTAATACTTTCCACAACCTCTCCTGAAATTTTTCATCTCTTTACCCATTATATTCATTTTGTCCTATATTTTCTAAAATAAATTGAATAAATTTATTTTAAAATGTCTAACAGTCCTGGAGCTGGAAAAGATCATGCTTAGTGAAATAAGCCAGAAAGGAAAGGAAAAATACCGGATGGTTTCTCTTATAGCAGGAATATAACGGAGCAGGTGAGAAAATAATGATAATGATGAACAGAGACATTTTGTGAAGGTGGAGTGGGGGGTGGGATCAAAAACAGCAGGGGGAGGGAAATGCACTGGACTATGGTGATGGCACAGGGTGAACTGGTGATTGGAAACCCAAGGGGATTGCAACTGAGATGGAAAAATGCACAAAAATATGTAAAAATAAACTATTATAAAATTAAAAAAAAATATTTAACAGTCCTTGTTTGAAAATTCCAATATTTGATCACACAGCATGGGTTTCTGTTGACTGCTTCTCTTGACTGTAGGTTATATTCTCTTGCTTCACAACAGAAAAGACACATTTTTCTTTTGGTTAATTTTTCTGCTCCCCATGTGTCTCTGGTGAATCCTCTCACGTCCCCACTCCCGCCACCTCTGGCCTGCACCCCAGTTCTTGCATACATAAATAAATAAAATAAATCTTTTTTAAAAAGAAAAAGAAAAAAACCTAGTAGAAAGGACTGTCTTTGCTTTGTGGTCTCAAGTCAAGTTCAACAGGTCAACCCACACTTATCGCAAACCTGGTAGTTCCCTACTCCTTCACCTGCCCTGCCTCAACCTCGGTAGCTGGCCCCAGGTACAAAACATCCTGTATCACTTGCTCTCCAGGGAGGTACTCACTTCTCTGGTGTTTAGATTCTTTTGGCTTTTGTGTTCACAGACAACTACTGGTTTTAAGGAAGTCATGAAATTTCTGTGGTTCATCTAGTGATTTCTTTCTGTGTGAGCAGGAAGGAAAGTCTTTTGGATGTGTTTTTATACCTTAACAGGAAGCTAAACAATGATGACTTCTCTGACAACATAAACTCGTCTGCAAAGGTTCAAACATGAATACTCTGGCGTCAAAGAGCTTTAGCATATAACGTATAAAATGCTAGTACCATATACTTGTCCAGGTACATTTACATTTCATGCCCAGTGGATATTCTCTCGTCCTTAGGGAACTCTGATTGTTTCTCTTCTCTGCCCCTACACCAATTCTGCCCCTCACGCATGCACTAAGGAAGAAAAAGAAGAGCTCAGTTTCACTTTATGACTCTGCTTTAGCAGCACACCGTTTATTGGCCCTTCCTATATAAGCCTTACTCTGTACCAGACTCCATAGTAATGGACTTAGAAACATAACTCCACTTAACCTTCACAAAAGCCTTCCAGGGCTAATGCTTATCATCCCCATTCAGTAAAGGAGGAAACTAAGATTTACAAAGTTTGAGCAAAGTCTCAAAAGTCTGCCCAAAGTCATGGAAGGAACAGAATTCAAAATCAGGCCGAGGTGTTAACTATCACATAATATCAATGCAGTTCAAGCTTAACGGAACACTGTTAAGTGGCAGGACACAAAAGGCTAGAGGAACCAGATTTCAGGAACCCCTCCCAGGTGAGTGCAGGGTTCCCCAGAAAGACAGTTCCAAATATCAGTCACACCAGCTTAGTAGGGCTTTTCTCTGCCTTTCATTCTTCTTTTCTCCTTTTATTCTCCCTCTCTCTCATTTGCTTTTGAGCACTCCTTGTTACGGCTCAAGGATCAGTCTGCACAAATCATCCCCTTGTTTATATTCTAGACCCGCAATCATTCTGGGGTGTGGCTGCTGTTCACTTTTTGCTCCTCTGCCTCTATACAAAATGTAACTAAAATGATATTAACGGTCCATAATTCCATCCCAGAAGTCCTTTCTCCTCTGGATTGCCTTTCTAACCTTCTCCCATCTTCTAGATCCTTCCTGAAAGGTTGGGATCTCTGCAACACTGGCTGCTAGGGTTGCATGCTGGGTGGTTCTCAGGCCTCTCATTGTTCATTTCATTTGGTGACTAAGGAACTTAGTTGAGGGCCAAGTTAAATAAACTCCACTCTGAGGTCAGCAGAGTGAATCCACTAAGAACACCACTTTGTGAGCTTTGTGAGCAAGCGGGGTTTACTTTAGAGAGCGCCTGCCAAAGCCAGTATGCAGACTGCGGCTCCTACACACCATCCCCACAAGAGGCGGAGGATGTGGGGGAGCAGGCCTGTTCCCAGCACCTGGGCATACACCACGCAGGTGAACCTGAGACATCTCGAGGGGCCAGAAAGCAAGGAATGGCTGAAAGAATGTCACAATGGAGCCAGTGCGAAGGGGTTTTACTGCCCAGTTCTGGGACAATTTGAGCATCAAAAAGGAAAATGGGGCCCTCCCTGCTGGCGCAACCAGCTAGGACGCAGCACTGCAAGCTGGTGCAGCTGCTTCAGTGCGAGTTCGATTCCCACCCTGGTAGTGACCCACATGGCCCGCAGCAGACCTCTCCTGCCTCGCCCCCTGCTCCCCTCAGCAGTGTACTTTATCAATTCACCTGTTCTGTTCCCCACTCTGTCTCTGGTGAAGTCTCTCACTGCCCCTGCATGCCTGGCCGGTACCCCAGTTCTGTATGCATAAATAAATAAATCTTAAAAAAAAAAAGAGAGAGAGAGAAATGGTAACATTATGAAACCTGGGGGAAATTTGATTCATGAGTCCATAGCACAGTGAAAGTCAGATGTAGGGAAATGATAATCAGCAACTGTAGGTGAAAGGTATATGAAAGTACTATACTTTCAACTCCCCAGAAATCTGTAAAAGTTGGGGGGCGGAAATCAGCTCCTTTTCCGAGTCTGGATAGTCTGAGCTTACTAAACCATCTTTCCAGGATGGAAGATGTGAATAAAGTCCTCTCCTGGACGGAGGGACTTTGGATCCTTCTTATTATCTTGGTTAACACAATCTGCCCGTGTGATAAAAGATTTCATCACATAGTAGACTGCAAGACTGGCATGCGTTAGTTTAATGCTAATTACCACAAAACATCCGCAGGGACAGCAAGCAAATGAAGGTGCTCCTGTATCTTTTCAGTGTTGAACGTTCTACCAAACACATGTAAAACATCCTGCCCCTATCTGGTCTTTGCCACTTCTTCGTAAGGTTCTATATGGTGCTTAGGACAAAATACAAAATGCCAGCCCTGCACACCTGGCACTCAGCAGGAAGCCCTTTCCTTCAGATTCCAAAGTCTGAACAGATCGCTTGGGCGCCATCTACTGGGTAAATGCTTGCACTGCCATGGGACTCTAGCATAGCACCCCGGCCAGGAAGCGGCCACGCAAGTGTTCTACTCCCGGCCAGGAAGCGGCCACGCAAGTGTTCTACTCCCCCTGAACAGAGGCAGGCAGCATAGTACTGGCCCTGGACAGGCAATCCACAATTAGTGAGCTGAGTTACTTCCCCTCTCAATTCCCTTCACATTTTTCTAGTGCCAATATATGGTGTAGGTCACAGGAACCTAATGAACATCACCTCGACGTCTCTGACGGTCAATCCCTGCTTCCATGAATGGGTTGTACACTCACTGAGGGCTCAGTGCTTTCCCACTGACCGGTCCAATGCTCCAGAAAGACTCGTGGCTATAACCAGCTAACATACACTGTGTGGAATGAAGCTTTCAGAACAGGCAAAATGGAATTGAACAAGCAGACCTGACCCAGAACAGAGTGAGATGAGAAGATGGGCATTATCCTGTTTGCCTCACAGTGCTGACCACATTCCAATTTTTTCAACTTTTTTTTTTTGGTCTCTCATCTTTATATTACAAAGCTCGAGATGGTAGGAACTATATCTGTCTTACCCATCATTATAAATCTCTTAGCACCTCGAAGAAGCATCCATTCAAGGGACGTTTCTTGCATGGAAGGGTAGATTAGTGAATGAAAGTTTGAACTCTCTGCTCTTCTTGCCCAATGGTGATGACAGACTGTTCTGAGCTAGTTCCACTTTCCCAGAGAAGCTACACATGGACACCAACCATCAGACCCTACCTACAGTTAAGTCCTACAATGAGGCTAATCCCAAGACTCAGTCAATAGGCGCTATTTGCAAAGACACACAGGGGGTTTCTGTGGGCAACTGCTATACTATCTTGCTACTCTGCTTTACTAAACTCCTGCACGCAAACATTCTTCCTCCTTTTCTGCCCTCTCCCCTAAACAAGCCCTCTTATAGAGAGAGCTTGGAAGATGGTTTAGGAATTGTATCTCTCCTCTTCAGGTGGAGTATACTCCCCCAGCTGACCAATTCAGGGCTGAATCATGCAACATCTTTTGAAAAATGAACGTACAGGACCCTCTCTGGTGGTGCAACTGGTTAAAGCACAGCACTCTGAGGCTGTCGTAACCACTGCGCACAAGTTCTATCCCCAGCCAGGGGGGTGATCCACAAGGGGTCTGACCTCCCCTGACCTGCTCGCTGCTCCCCTCAGCAGTGCATTTCAGTACTTCTGCTTGTTCTGCTCCCCACTCTGTCTCTGATGGATTCTCTCACCCCCCACCTCTCGCCTGTACCCCAGTAATGTATGCATAAGTAAATAAACCTTAAAAAAAAAGAAAAACGAACATACATGATTTGCGTGGAGACCTTAAATGTGGCTGCTTTGACTTGAATTCTTATGCTTCTGCAACCCCTACAAGAGTCCACCCTAAGGACTGGCTGACCCTTGATCCTGATCCCTGCAGCATAGAGTTCAACTCAGGCCAGTTCAGCTGAAACCAATGGAACCCCAGCCAAGTCACAAAATAAACATCTGCTGTCTTGAGACTGGAACACAGCAAGACTGTGTCGCGAAACGAACACATTAGCACCACCACCCTGAAGGCAACCGGAAACGCCGCCCTGTGGCCGCAGCACCTGCCCACTGCTCTGTCACCATGGGGCCTGCTTCTCGCTGAGACAGCCGCCCCCCACCCCCTTCCTCTACCAGGCTCCTCTGGCTTCATGTCCTGCCCAGCCTGGACTAGCCCATCTTTGCCAACCCTGGATCAACCAAATGATTAGTTTGATTCATTTCTATTACTAATTCAGCATCGCTAGACAGCAAGTCCTTCTAGGTCGACAGGCACTTGGCGTCAACTGGGCCCTTGGTCTTGCTAGAACATGTGGGAGCCACTCCTCCCTTGGGGGGGGGCGGTCTCAACTTCTGGGACTCTCAAGCCCCGGCCTCATGTCTCCTCTGCTCCCAGCAGGTTTCACAGCTCAATGAAAATCAAGATGTTCAAGGGGACCGCACCAGTGGAGGTAGGAGAGTTCTGTGGTTAAGAGCAGGGGTCTGTGATCGCACAGATCAAGAATCAGGTGATAGCTCTGCCATCACCTGTCTCTAGAACCGACCCTGCCCAGGGTACTTAGCTCTCAGGGTACTTAGCTGCCCGCCCTGGACTTCTCACTGCATCTGGAAAAAGTTTTCACCTAGTTTACTGATTTTGCTCCCATCACAAACCCTTTCCACTCAGTCACAAAGAGGCACTCCAAAGAAGAGAAAACTCCAAAGTTAACTTATCTACCTCAAGGTCAATGAGATATCTAAAACTGGGCATTGCATTTCTAATTACGCCTTTCTTAAACTTTTATTGAAAGCAATTCTTACCATCATGGCAATTCAGCAGTGTAAATAATAATAATAATAATAATAATAATACTAAACAGTGGCCCTTGAACAAGGCCAACATTGGGAGCACCAAACCCTTTGCATTGTCAAAGATCGAGGGATAACTTTTGACTTCCCCCAAACTTAACTGCTAATAACCTGCTATTAACTGGAAGTCTTAATGGTAACATAAGTTGTGACTAACATATATCTTGTGGCTACATGTATTATAAAGGGTACTCTTACAATAAAGCAAGCTAAAAAAAAATTAAGAAAATCACAAGGTGCATTTACAGTATTGAGTTTACCAATACCGTAAGTTGATATCATGTTTACAAAATGAATCATCAATATTATACGATACATTATAAATGCCACAAATATCACTAACATTAGACAAAAAATTGAAGATAATATGAAAAGAAATTCATATTAATTTATGCATTGAGCTCACTAGAAAAAACTCCACACATAAGTGGCTCTACCTGGTTCAAGCCCATATTGTTCAAGGGCCAATGGGATTTATTGTTACTTGAGAATTTGCTAAGTGCCAGGCAGAGTGCCAAGTGCTTCTCACATGTTATTTAATTCTCTAAACATTCTGCACAGTGGAGAGTAGAGTGTTCCTCCCATTTTAAAAAAGAGGGAGTTGAGATTAGCAAGTTGAAATGACTCGATCATGGTTACAACACTAATGACTGGCAAAGCCCAGTGTTAGTAAGTGACCGAGGGGTACCCAGGGGTCCCAAATAGTGTGCAAGCTCTAAAGTGGGGTGCTGCCATCTGCTGAATAAAGACAAAGGGAGCAGATTGCTTAATGCGATATATATATATATATAGCACAGATATATATATATATATATATATA